>NC_054600.1:363125-716250 GCF_004785595.1 Juglans microcarpa x Juglans regia | reverse complement strand
GGCTTTGACACTGGCGTTGCCAAGAAGAGCAAGAGGGATTGAAAGATAGAAACATTCATTGCACAAACTTGTCCAAGAACCCGAATCACCACAGACAGGGGATGATCTAGATCCAAGGCAGGTGATGCCCCAAATTTGTTTTCCATTTGCTTTAAAGCAGTGATCAGTTTCTTGGCATCCTTCTTCATTTTCTTCCTGAAACAAGTGTAGTTGTTGATGCTGCTTTCAATGCTTGAATCTCCCTTTCTTCTCCGGAGTGCAGATTGAAGAGCTTGAACGAGTTCTCTAATTTGCAATGTGGCCTCCTTGTAATGCCATAGATATCCAAAAGCCTTACAGATCCATCCAACAATTCCTCGACGTATTTCTCATGTTGATGTTGGAAAAGGACTTGTTGGGTCGATGTCATTTTGAGAAGATCATCCATGCAATTGTACAAATCGTATAGACCAACAAGACCATGTGAAATCGACTCGGATGTTGATGGAGATGTTGCCTCCCATATTCTGAGCTTGTTCAGCTCTTCCTCGAGTCTGAGAGTGCAGGGATGAGATATGGAAGGCAAGCTAATAGATCGAACATGATATTTACCAGCCATGGCTGCTCTTGTTAATGTTTTGCAGTGAATTAAAGCTCAACTTTGAGGTGCTTCTACCAATTCTATGATTCTCTCTATATATAGGAAAGTGCACAGAGATTAGAAAGAGATAGGACTGTTCACTTCAATGTGATCAGCATGTGGTGCCAGAGTGGGCTTTTCCCATTGTATTCGGTTGCCTGTCGCAGCTTTGGCCAACATGGCTTCAATAATTTGTTCATTATTTAGGCCACCAAAGTTGTGAAATGGGCAATGAGTTGAACTACTATTTTGTCATTTTGTGTTTGTGATGCAAGAAAGAAGCATAACTCATCACCCACTCTGCCTCCCCTGCAGCCACATTGCACTCCATGTTTAAAGTACAAAAATTGAAGCTGCCTCACCTCCAAAGATGTGCCTTGTCTGGGCTGTCTCGACTGGAAGAACTTTGCTCTGACAATGTATTAAAGAAAAGCTTTAGGGAAATCGAGATCCAGATCTGTGGAGATTAAGAAAATGTAAAATTGATGGTTTTATGGATAATGATTAGTCTTCCAAGATCGGCATATAATATAATATATCATAGGTCAATCATCAGTACAGAACTTTCTATTCTATATTGTGTATACACGAGTGGCATGTAGTGCTTTTGCCTCCATTGTCTTTGGCTAATGCTCTTTGATTTATCGAAAAGTTCACATGATTTTATTTCTTGTCTTCGTTGTTCTCAGTAATCAAAAGTTAAGCAAAGGTAGGACACGTATCATACTGGATATGGTTACGCGTGTGGTACTGATAATCTTTGGATATTATGGGAATTAGAGCACCATGATTTGGCATGTGACTGCTGGGACATTGTGGCAGATTTACAGAACAAACAAAAATATGATGAGGCATGCAGAGTTGAAGCATGCAAAGAGACACCCATTTTGGCTTTTTATGCAGAGAATCATGAACTTGAAGCATTAATGGCTGAAAGATAATATCTTTAAATCTATTTTTTTGAATGGCAAAGACAAAACATTTATGGAACTCATCTTGGTAATGGCTGAAACATAATATATTGCTGTGGGCATTTATTCTTTCATGGGCATCAACAGAGTCTGCAAGCATGAATGTACTTTTGCTGCTCTTCCATAATTCTTGGTGCATCAAGTTCTATCAGGGTCTTAACAGTAATGTAGTAAGACAGCTTGCCAAAGCAAATCTCATTTCCTTGACGGCTCTGAGGCGTAGTACCTATGACACAATTACAACAACTATTTTGGATCATTTTGAAGGTGTCCCTATTACCATCTCCCAGAAAGTGATTACACAGTATTATAAAACATTTTGCGCACAGCCATCAGAATATGGGAAATTTTCATTCCTCGACAGATTTTCATACTTCTAACTTCCATAAATACTTGCTATGATTGGATGCTAAAGATGATAGTTTTGAATTTATGCAGATCTTGCACATGCAGCAGTAACAAATGTAAAAATAAGAAAGAGAAATGCGAAAAATTGAATGAAAATAGAGTAATTTGTTCTCCAAATACTTCTCTATTACTGTAATTTCTCATAGAAGTTGGGTTTGGGAAGTGTGGAACAATGAATATGGCCATTCTGAGATATTTACAAAAAAATTGATAGCCTCCTTAATGAGCAAGGATGTTCAAGAAAGACACTCTATTTCGGACTAAACTCCTAAATATACAATCTAATCCGTCCTCAATGTCGTCAAGACTAAGATGGAGTGTCTCCAACTTCCTTTGCGCTAGTTGAACGTCAGCCTTGGCGTCATCATTATGTCTTAGATGCCCATGGAGGGAAGAAAGAGCAAGGTCAACACATCCCGCCACATTGATAATCTTCTGTTCTTTCTCGGAAGGCAAGAATCTCAGGCACTTTAATCTTGAAGTCAACGAACACCGTCCATCTGTCTTCATCCTGGGAACGGACAGGAACAGTAAAAGAGATTGGAAAATGGAGAGGGAGATTGCGCTTGCCTCTTTTAGAACTCTGACCACCATTGATAGATGGTGATCAAAATGTAAGAGTACTGGAGCGGAATCAACTGTGTTTCCCATTCGCTTCGATGCTTTAAGGCACTTAGCAATGTCCTTTTTCACGTTCTTTCTAAAGCGCATGTAAGCATGAATGTCACTTTCAATTCTTGAATCTACACCCTTTCTACGTAAAGCCGACTGCAGGGATTGGACATGTTCCTTCATTGTATAGACAATATTCCTTGAGGTGTCGCATGTGTCCAGCAATGTGAGTGAACCGTCTAGAACTTCTTCCACCAACTTTCCATTTTCATGGCGCAGAAGAGCTTGTTGAGTGAGAGGAGAGTGAATGACTTCCTCCAGACAACTAAACAACTCAGCAAGGCCAGCTAGACTAGGTTGAATAGTCTCAGTTTTGAATGGGATCGTCGTTGAAGATGACGAAATTTGACAGGACTTTAGGCGGTCTCGTATTGATTCGAGTCTAACAGAACAAGGGTGTAGTCTAGAGGGCAAGCTAATTGACCTAATAGGCTGATGCACACCATGCAGTTCAGATGAGGCTGCCATATCTCACTTGTGTTCAAATGCAGGCAAATCCCGATGCTTGAAAGACTATCATTGTACATTGAACCTCTATTTATAAGAAGAGAATGAAGGAAGCTATGGCTAGATAGGCTCCGATTTGAAATGCAGCAACCAGAGGGCGCATGCATGTGCTAGCAATGTGGGTCACCCTACCTCTCAGATACTGCTGTAACGTTTTCGGCCAACAATCTGCGACCCACAATTCATTCTTTAATGGCGTATGGTCATGAAACAGGCAACAATCTGCATGGTCATGAGACGGTCATAATATGACTTTGGTTAGAATTTGGTTTTCTTTCTGAAAATGTAGGCATGCATTGGTGCTGTGTGCTTCCTTGCCTCACCAATCATCACCACCACCATTCTCTCAAACATAACTTAGTGCTGATTATTGGAATCGTCATTGGAAATAAATAATCTCATGCTGTTTGCCCCCTTGCCTCCCCAATCATCACCAGATCGAACCATTCTCTTTAATAAGATTTAGTATTATTTATCCTTTGATATTTGCATTTGTAAGAAAGAAGTTCAATTTTCATAGCAGAAGTCTGTAACTCATGTCTTATTACATTGAACCGCAGACAGCCATCCACTAAAAAATATTTTCTAGCTAGCTCGAAATAAGATGCCATATTACTATGAGTCTATCTTCGGCCAAGAATCTAGTCCTAATAACAGTATTGTTGGTGTCCTTGGGAGACGTGGAAGCATTAGGCAGTAGATATATTTTATACCTTGAAATTGATGTTGGCCTAATACAAACAACTACTGCAGAAAATATGTAGGGTTTGCAGCTAGCTTGTTTGGAAGATATGTGGGATCATCGAGGCGCAAAACTTCATACTAAAACGCACGATAGCCGGCGCCTCAGATGCTCATTCTATATCCATGACTTGATGATTCTCCTTGTCCCCTACAAATTTCTGTATGAAAACAAGTTAAAAACAAGCAGTTGATTGCGCTTGAAAGTACATGGAATTCATTCTCCTTGGCAGACAGAAAGGCAGGATATCAATTCACAAGATCTTGCTGCCATTTGAGTCAAGATAGCATCCTCTACTGCATACCCAAAAATTACTATACAAAGACGCTCCTCAAATTCAATGCAAACGAAAGTGTGAATTAATTCTGTCTTTTGCGTTTCGTCTTGCTGCTTGTTTTAGACATATATAGGATTTTATTTTGACACCTTGATTTTTGGGTTTTTCTTGTTTGAATAATAATGTTCTTACACGCCACAAGTGATCGAAGGTTGGTTAATAAAATTGAGCCTATGCATGTGATGGAAATCTGGATCACCTTTGTTCTCTACCTTATGAAAGATGCTGTAAACATTCCGGCCGAAAACCTGCTACTAAACGTTTCCTTGATCTTATGGTAATGAAATTGGCCACATCTAAGGGTCCCATATATTCCAGGTTATGGTCCTCAAATAGTTAGACACGTATACATTGTGACAGAGTATGCCTCATTGCCTCCCCAATTATACGGTTGACCAAAATTATTTACGAACACCCAAGGCTGGCAATGCATGATTGTGTGATTTTAAATAACTATAGAAAATGAAAAACGACAAGGCTTAGACAAGATTTAGCAAATAACAGGACTAGACCTTAGAACCAAGAATCTAGGTTTGCCATGACAAGTATAAGAAAAACGAAAGCCGTTTTATAATAGGTAGTGAAATCCGTATATATAGACCTGTGTACCATAAGGAATTACGGGGAGACAGGAATGCTTTTGTTTATTGGATTGAAGACAAAGCTAATTTCTCTTATTGTTATATATATTCTTAATTCTCATCCCTAAGAAAGCTTATAATTATCATAAATTAAGCCTATTGTACAGGAACGCCACCTTGGCATGGCATCTACTACGATACTTCTGTATCCATAAAATGCTAATGTGTGAACCGATTGAACACAGACAGTCTTTAATCACTTGTGGTGGAGTTGGACAAATGAAGCCAAAGAAATGTACACCACCGGCTCTTTTTGGTCAAAGTCAAGAATCAAGTTTTCCGTTCATATTCAGTAACGTGAATTGTAGAGGGTGACCCTCCACCTTTGCAATGTCTCCTTGTGCACCATGCGATCAAGTTGGCCAAATTGCTCTCTCAATTCATTAAACCATACTGCTGCAAGTCCTCTCCACAAGGGGATAGTACCATAGATCCGCTGGACAACAGCTTCAAGCTCGGTAACTTCCAATGAGGGCATTTATTTCCACAGGTACCAGGTGTAATATTGCTGAAAGAGGAATTGGGCTCCACCACAGACAGCATGAATATATGCTAATGTAAAACAGATGCATTCTTCTTCTTTTGACAAGAAATGCTCATGACAACTCAAATCAACAAAAGAACCTACAACAGCCTCAGCATGACAGCCAAGAATTAGAGGAAGAGGACATTTCAATAATTTTTTATCAGGAAGAGAAACATGCAACAGCTCTCCTTGAAGCACAACAGAGATGGAAATTGGCAACGTGCATCAACATACACTGGTGTTACTTTGCTAAAATTTAACCTCAAAGCAGTCACTGCAATAGGGTACAAATCCACAATCATGTCTAAGTTTTGCTAAGAATTAGCATGAGAAGTAAAGAAGGTGTAACACCCCAGATTGAGTACAGGAATGTATTAAATGCGATCCCATGTTACTTAGGAGATAGAAGTTCTTGCACTTATAATTATTCCAAATAACTTCAATTGTAACCAAGATTTTGGAATATAGGCAAAGACATGGCTTGGACTTTCCTTAGAAGATGAACAATAAAGATTAACTAGTGGAATGAATAAAGAGTAGGGAAACTAAAATACACAGTGGCACTAACAAAATTTGAGAAACAAAAAGAAAAAGGCAAGCTAGGACTTAGATTGAACCAAGGTCATTACAAAAAAAAAAAAAAAAAATTGATAAGTAATAAAAATTTTGTTCATATGAGTGAAATAGGCATAGCCCGTGTACACAGGAGGTATACACAAGAAAACACCTAATTACATTCTAGCTAAGGAAAGAAAGTCATGGACATTGTTTCCATCAAGTACAATGGCTGAAAACCATAGTATTAAGGTGCGCATAAAAAAATTCTGAAACTCCTCCATTGTGCGTTCCCTATCCTCAAAACATCTCTCATTCCTCTCAGACCATGTGCACCACATGATACATAACGGGAACATCTTCCACACTGCCGCCACTTAGGGACAGCCTTGAAGCTCCTTCCAACAAGCCAATAGATCCACCACCCGCGGAGGCATTACCCAAGTAATATCCATTCTTCGAAAGATCTCATTCCAAAACACCCTTGTGACCTCACAATGCAAAAGTAAATGATCAACAGACTCTCCCTATTTTTTGCACCATTGCAACCTATCCTCTTGAGCCGTAATATTTCCCATAAAATAAGCAACCTAAGGAAATCAGATACAGCCTACAGTTCCCAATCATGAATATTTCTATTAAAAAAAATATTCCACTGATAAGATCCATGGGAGAATACGCTCATATCTGCAACAGAGGCCTCTCTGTTAGCTACAATACTATAGAGTGCTGGAAATGCCCTGTATAAAGCGCACTCTCCACACCAAACATCATGCCAAAACCTGATGCTAGAACCATCTCCCACCACGACTCGTATGTGACTTTCGAAGCCCTGCCAACCCTTCCTAATAAATTTCCATAAGCCCACACCATGTCTCTCTCTTACTTCCTTAGAGCATCATCCTCCCCAACATTCCCATGTCTAGAATCAATAATCTCCTTCCATAGTGTGTTCCCCTCTAAGTGGTACCTCCTTAACCATTTGCCTAATAAAGCTTTATTGAACGTTTGCAAATTGCATATCCCCAAGCCTCCATTCGGAATAGGAGAACAAACCTTGTTCCAGTTAACTAAATGGAATTGGTTTCCTCCCCATTCCCCCTCACCCCCACAAAAAAGACCGTAATAATCTCTCAATTCTAGTCGTCACCCTGCAAGCAAAGGAAAGAGTCAAAGGAAAAAAGTGGAAAGATTGGTTAATGAACTCTTAATTAAGGTAAGTCAACCCCCTTTCGATAGATACATCCGTTCCCACCCAGCAAGCTTCCTCGCTACTTTCTCTACCACCCCATCCCAAATGGCTCGAGCCTTAAAATTGGCCCCCAACGGAAGACCCAAATATTTCATAGGCAAGGACAACACCTTGAAATCCAACAACCACGCCAAGTTGTTAATATTAGGCACCGCACCCACCGCAACCATCTTGGATTTACTAAGATTAACCTTAAGCCCCGACACTGTTTCAAAGCATAGCAAGAGAGCTTGCAGAGATTGAATCTGACAAGTATCCGCATCATAAAATAAGAGGGTATCATCTGTAAATAAGAGATGAGAGAGTGAAGTAGGACCATTTGTGCCATTACCCACCAAAAAACCGGATAAAAAACCTCCACCAATAGCAGCCTTCACCAACCACCCCAATGCCTCCATAAAAATGACAAACAATAGGGGAGACAAGAAATCCACTGCCTCAAACCACGTGAGCTGTTAAAGAACCCAGCAGGAGTACCATTAACTAATACTAAAAAACAAACGGTAGATATACAACAAGGATCCAAGAAATCCACCTGTCACCAAAACCACACCTACCAAGCAAGTAAAGAAGGAAATCTAATTTCACATAGTCATGAACCTTTTCCATGTCAAGCTTGCAAAGAATACCTGGGACGCCTTCCCGCAATCTATGATCCAAGCACTCATTGGCAATAAGCACCGAATCCAGAATCTGTCTCCCCCTAATGAAGGCATTTTGAGGCTTAGAAATAATATGTTCCATCATTGAGCTAAGCCTATTTGCCAGGACCTTGGAGATAATTTTGTAAACTCCACTCACCAGGCTTATGGGGCAAAAATCTTCAACTACCTTAACCCCATGTTTCTTTGGAATAAGAGCAATGAACGTCGCATTTAGGCTTTTCTCAAATTTATGGAAAGAGTGGAATTCTGCAAAAACCTGCATAATATCACATTTTACTACATCCCAACAAGCCTGGAAGAAACCCATCGAGAAACCATCTGGGCCCGGTGCCTTGTCCTTCGTCATGCTACTAATAACCTTACACACCTCATCTTCCTCAAATGCCCTTTCCAACCCATTAGCACTTTGTGAATCAATATACTCAAATGACAAGCCATCAAGTTTTGGCCTCAAGCATACCGGTTCCGAGAGTAGGTTCTCAAAATGCTGCACAATATGATTTTCCAAATCATCAATGGATGAAAGCACTTGGGTAGTTGAGTGGAGTGACTCAATAGTGTTAATGCGTCGATGTGAATTCGCCACTTTATGGAAGAATTTCGTACATTTATCACCCTTTTTTAGCCAAAGGGCCTTGGATTTTTGTCGCCACGAAATCTCTTCCATCAATAGCACCTTCTCCAGATTAGTTACAACCGCTCTTTTTCTAGCAAGGGCCTCCTCCGAGAGGTCTCCCATCAATTCTCTGTTCTCCAAATCTTGTAGTTCCTCCATAAGAGTATTCTTTTGATTATCAATGCTACCAAACACTTCCAAATTCCACTTCTTTAGATCTTGCTTCAAAGCTTTGAGCTTACAAGCAAGAATGAAACTGGGGTTCCCTGTAAACATATAAGAGGACCACCAAGAATGCACCTTCTCTACAAAACCCTCCGCAGCTAACCACATATTTTCAAACTTGAATGGTCTGGGTTTACCAATAATACCTCCACAGTCCAAGACAATAGGAAAATGGTCGGAGCACACATGGGGCAACCATTTCTGAGAAAGTTCAAGAAAGTAAGCCTCCCACAACGGGAAGACAAGGAACCTATCCAATCTCGAACATCCCCAACCATTAGACCATGTGAACTCGCCCCCGAGAAGAGGGAGATCTATAAGATCTAAATCAAATACAAACTCCGAGAACTCCTCCATAGCTGTCGAGTGGCGGTGAGTCCCCGAACGCTCACTGGGAAAGCGAACAATATTAAAATCTCCCTCCATGCATCACGGCACCTCACATAAATAAATAAGACCCGCTAACTCCTCCCATAGTCGCCTCCTCTCATTATCCAAATTTGGACCATAAGAACCTACAAAGGCCCATTCCCATTCATCAATCGTATTTCTAAAGCGACTAGCAACTGAAAAATTCCCAACACATTCCTCAACTGACTCCACCACTCTTTTGTCCCACATTAAAAGAACCCCCCCCCCCCCCCCCCGACACACCCATCTATGCCAAGTAAGATCACCCTACATATGGACACCCCCACAAGCTACGTATTATTCTTCTATCGACTACCCTCAACTTAGTTTCTTGAAAGCACAGTACGTCCACTTTCCATGACCTCAATAAAGATCTTATACGAAGACGTTTATTGCAGTCATTCGGCCCCCTCACGTTCCATGATAATAACTTAGGCTTCATAGTTACAAAGAGTGCCCCTCCCTTTCGGTCTATCTCTTCCACCCCCCCCCCCCCCTTCTTTAGCTTCATAGTTGACAGTGCAAGAAAGCCTTCTAAGCTCCCTATTTCGCTTCGAGATCGACTTCGAACAGCTATTTTCAATAGCAATGAGAAGGGCTTTAAATTGATCCTCATAGCTTACACAAGAAATACCAAGAGCAAAATCATCTCCTTCACCTACTCAAACACCCAATCCAATGCAGATAAATCCAGGTTAGGGGAAATTGTGCATAGAGGAGCTGGTTCCTCCATCCCCTCAACAGAAGGCCCATTGTCTAGACTGGTCACTACCAAAGCCGAGTCTTGATCCCACGGCTGAGGCTGAAAGTGAGTTTTCATGTCTATCGGCACCCCTTCAGAAAGTAAGACAGCCACCTACGGAGGAGATAAGGCTACTACTACCGATGAGAACTCACCTAACCTATTTTGTGGCTCCATTGGTGTGTTTTGTTGGGGAAAAACAGAGAAACTACTTCACACAGCGCCTCAAGAGGAAATAGACTGGTCGTCGGCGGTGGAAAGGGTGCCACGACTGCCGTAGAAAGCCCAGCGGCCTTGGTCGACCAAGTCTGTGCATGACCCAGCATGGCAAAGCCACGTGAGGTGGTGCATAAATTCACACCAGTTTTGGCATCTCCAACAATCAGGCTAATATAGTCACCGACGGTTGAACAAGGGGTGCGACAACCATCGAAGGCCCAATAGCCTCAGTCGACCAAGTCTGTGCATGACCCAGCACCTCCATGTCATGGCAAGAGATCACACCACCTTCAGCGTTTCTGCCAGTCGCATCGCTTGAGCCACCCCTTTGAACACCCTCCGACGGAGATGCCACTACCTTCGCCAGAGACCCCTGAGCCTTTGCCAACACCGGAGCAAGGCCCCCGCCGCCCTAGACGCAAGCCACAGCTACGGGTGGAAGGGAAACCCCGCGCCTCCTCCACACAGGCCCCGTGGGTCTAGATGCTAATCTAGAGGGCCTGGGCCCATTGGATGGGCCCTTACCCTTAGCAGGCCCAGAAGAGGGATCACCTTTAGGCCCACATAGGAGTGCCTTGGACTCGTTACCCTTCGGCTGACCCTTGAGTTCTTGGCCCTTTAACTGCCCAATAACAGGCCCATTGCCCGACCCAAAACTCATATCCCACCCTTGATCCTCTACGCATCGTTTCAGCCATATAATATTACCTTGCAGTTCCCCATCTGCGTTTGCATATCAGACAAAACCCGCATGATAGTTTCCTTTTGAAGACCAGCAAATCTCCTGCCAACCTCCTCACCTCCCTGAGTACCTACCAAAACAATGCTACTGTCATCCCCACTAGCCACCCTCCTATCGAACTGATGAGATGTGTCCATAGGCCTTGATATTTGGAGAGCCTCCTTATACGACTGAGGTGGTTTCTCAGCCGTCGTTGGTGGTGCCTGCCCACCGAAACGAGCAGCCTCCCTTAGGACCTTAGCAAGTTTCCTCCATCCCCTCCCATCTCTGTCATCTGGGACAAAAATACAGTTACGACGCCCACCCACCTCCTCGGTGCTCTTCTAGTGCCATGAATGCACCTTGAACATTTGAGCACCTCTGCACAATGAAGCCCCTCTCCCCTTCACGATGGCTAGCATAAAACCCCTTTCTCCTTGCATTCACGCCATCCTCCAGGACTCTGCAGAACCACCGTGCTGTTGCTAACTCCATTTTCATGCTTTTCACAAACTTCCACCCTCTCTCTGTAAGAATCAGCCATCGACCCTCCCTAGAAATCTCAAAGGCTTTTAGTTCAATGACAATGGTTTTCCCATAAACCATTTCTCCTTCCAACCAATCACAGCTCAAACTTTCACCCAATCATGAACACCATCCTAAACTAATTTCACTCGAAAAAGAATAATGAGAAAGAATGTGTACGGAGAGAATTTTCTCTCTCTAAAACTTTCTCTCAAGTCACTTTTTTTTTTTCATTACAAAAAATATGGATGTGAAAAACAAAAACAAAACAATTTTGCCCTTAATGAGGTTTGCATCTCTACTTTACCAAAATAATGTACATGCTCCTCAATTTTTTTTTTAGAGAAAAGGGATGGTACCCCCAGCTCTATTAATTGTCCTCGCTTATGGTGGAGGAACCATGCTTCCACAATCATAAGTCAACTTATATAAGAGAATAACGACCATTACAAAAATCAAAACAAAGTTATGAAGTGACACAAATTTTTGTCAGTAATCTATTGATTCTCTCCCAATTGTTGGATTGGAGGTTAGATGATTTACTTAACCACTTAGGTCTCTACATATTGATAGGCTTTTTTTTTTTTTTATTTGACTCCTTTGAATATGCTCTGCCGCTTCTGCTTATGATGTATAGAAAACTATACTGCAAAATCCAATAAAGATTTCCTAGGTGAGGAAACAAAAAGTAGTGTGGTAAATGGTCATCTAGTAACAAGGAATAGCATTAAACATAAAAGGGATGGCATCCAAGCTTCACTCACTCAAAACATGGACGTCAAGAGGTAATAAGTGCACTACTCTTAACCATCGTCAAATCTCCAGATCAACTCATTTAACTATAAGTTCCAAAATACCCAAAAGAAAACAAAAAAACTCCTTTTTAAGGTATTAGCAATCTCAGTATAGGATCATAATATGCATCGATTAGAAATGCATTTGAACCAATTCATTTATCAATTAGTAATCACATTTGTTCAATCTCATTCTTGTGGTATCTCATTTGAACCCGAATCCTTCTCATAACACAAAAAAAAAAAGAAACATTTTTTTAAAGAATTCAAAGACTTACCAGTTAGATAGCATGTCCTTGTTCTTTAGCTTTCTTTACCCATTTAAGTGTACTTTCCAAGGCTGTGTAAGCAGCAACATCTGTTAAACTCTTACTCTCAACCACATAATCAAACACCTCATAAGCTTCTGCTATCCTCCCTTCCCTACAAAGTGCCCGCACAAAGGTAGCATAAGCCGCCGTCTCAAGCTTCATATCCCCTGATTTCATCACCGCATAAAGTTCAAGTGCCTTTTCCAACAGTCTTGACTTACACAATCCATGAAGCAATGTGCTATAAGTGCACGAATTTGGACTACAGCCCTTTGCTTCCATCCCTCCTAACAATGCCAACGCACCCAATGCATCTCCCTCCCGACACATCCCATTCATCAATGAAGTGTACGTCACAGCATCTGGGAGATGACCCTTTTCCTCCATAATACCCAAAAACTTCCTAGCTTCCCTAACCCGCCCAGACTTTGATAACCCAAAAATCAAAGTGTTATAAGTAACAATATCAGGCTCCACACCTTCCTCCTTCATTTTATTATAAACCCCAATTGCCTCATTCCCCCTACTCAACATACAGTAACCCTTCATAATAGTGTTGTATACGAAGCAATCAGGTTTAAAACCCTCCTCATTAAGCACACCCACCAACCTCAGTGCCTCGCGGAGATTCTTGGTATTACATACATTATCAATCAGGACTGTGTAAGTAACAAGATCAGGCTTCAAATCGAAATTGTTTCGCATTTCGTCAATAAAATCGTAAACCATACTCAATGACCTCGACTTACAGAGATGTTTAACGAGAAAGTTATACGTATAAGTATCAGGCTTAGTGTCTTTTGACGATAATTCCTTTACCAATTCGATCGCATGCTCCATTCGACCAGCCAAGCTAAGCGACCGGACTGCAATATCAGCGGTGAACTTATCAGGACTGAGCCCATTGGTGAGCATAAGATTGAGGGTCTGGTGCACGGAGGCGAGCGTGGCATCGGGTGCTTTGCAGGACTGTGTGAGCAAGATGTGATAAGTGGATCGGTCGGGTGAGAAGGAAGGATTGGACTTAATCATGTGACGGAGGAGAGAGATGGAGTCTTGGAGGGTGGAGATTGAGGCGTAGGATTGGAGTAGAGAGTTGTGGAATCGAAGGTCGACTGGGGCTTTGGTTGTGGAGATGACGGAGTTGAAGAGCTTCTTGGCGTCCGAGAGGTTCGGGGTTTTGAAGAGGGCTATTGGGATATCCTCGTGGGTTTTCCGGGAGAGTTGTGATGGGGTTTTTCTGGTAGGTTTTTTGGGAAAGTGATGGGGTTTGGGAGGTTGGACTGGGGACTCTACGGGAACGAGCGAAGATTGGTTTTTCATGAGCGTGGTTGAAATTGCCGAACGCAGCGATGGTGGAACCTTTCCCATTTCCGGTTTCTTCTTCTTTCAAATGCTTTGCTGATTCAGTTCGGTGCTGATCAGAGTTCTATAGGGGTTTTGCAGGGTTTCAGATTTTGGTGCACACAAGTGAGCTATTCAGAAGAACATGGAAGCTCCGACCCCATTTCGGTCGGGTTGCGGGCTCCTTTCCGTTTGTTTGGGCCTTTTTTCCCCTCCTGGCTCCTCTCATGGCCTGCTTTGGTTCATAAAAGAAGCAACTGAAGCCGGCCTTGAGAGGAGGCCGACCCATTAATCTCTTTGATTAACGTAAAATCTTCTTATAAGTATTGATTAATAAAAATCAGTTTTTTCAAAAAGTTTCATTGTTTTTGGTAAAAATATAAAAGCCCTTTAACCAAATCTCTAATTACTGGTTTTAATAAACCCGCCTCTCAAACTATTAAAAAATTATTAGGTACTTCCTCCATAAAAAATAAAAATAAAATAAAAAATAAGACATAAATATCATTTATAAAAAAAAATTAAAATTAAAAAAAATTTAACTTTGGCTTCTCCAAAAATATATTTTTCATTTTTGAGAATTTTAGGATAGTTCATTACTTTCACGGAGAAAATGAGTAAACTGAAATTGATTTGGTAATTTTGAGAGGATGATTGTAAAAAAATTGATACTTTTTAGTTTTTAATGTGATTTTAGATTGGTTGGGATAGAAAATTAAGTTAATCCGAAAAGTACTTTCGGTCATAAGAAATCCCAGTCTCTCCTCCCCATCCCCAATCACAGATTTAAAAACTCATCACCATTATTTTACTTATTTTATATATATATATATTGTCAATAAATATTGTTGTGAAATATAATATAAAGGAAAATATTAGTGTAATCCTTTAAAGTTATCAGTATTTTATTTTTTTACTTAATGATTAAATATATGACTATTAATAAAATTATATATTTTTTTTATTGATTAAGTACGTTAAAATAATATTGAAAAATATAAAAGAACAAATTTTAAAATATACTAACAATACGTCCAGCGATAATTACTCAACAGCCTGTTGGCACCATCCTTTTAGAAAATTATATTAAAAATGATTTCTTTTATCAATTACAATTAAAAAGAAAAATACTAAACTCACCGGGAGTTTGTGCAAGAGTGGATTCCGATAAGTGTTTTTTTATACTAAAGAAGTAGTTTTTGATAATATTTTAATATTTTTAAAAAATATTTAATAATACCGCTACGAGTAGGAGAGTTGCCGCAGAAAGTTGCGCACGCCTGCCATGTCAGCTATAATTAATAAATAAAAAAAGAAAAAGAAAATGGAAGATGAAAACACGAACAAAAGCTGCAAAACTAGACCATTTGAGGAGAGTTCCGTTCGTCTCCCTCACATTGATTTTCACAACCCATTTCTGACCCACGTCAATCCTCATACACGAATTATAAGAAATGTCGATTCCGATTAAATAAATCCAAAACTAAATTTGATTCATAGTTGTAGATCGATTCAACCTGCACCCACCCAAAATGTAAATCTTAGCCATGCCTTGTGAATTCTAGACCCCCTATTCCATGAATTTAATTATCCATTTTCATTCTTAAAACACAAGATTATAAACTCAACACATCATTAACAACGACTCTTTTTCAGGCTTCGATTATAATATAAAGATGTACAGAGGCAAGGAAATTGAAATTTATGTACATATGATCTTTGAGAAAAAGACATTTTTTTCAAAAGCAATGGAATTTTAAGTAGAGAAGAAACCAGTAGAAGCAGCAAGACAAATTTGGGATTTGGGCTCCCGAACCCAATCAAGAAGCTCCAATTTCTCCAGTCCAGCAATCTTTATCTTGAGGCTCCGAGCCAAGACAAAAGCACAAGAAGCCAGGTCAATCTCAAACCCACTTTCAGCACCACCAGCTGCCTTGCATTCTTCACCCTCCTTTCATACTCCTCCGCCACCAACAAAGCAATATCCGACATCTTTGCCTCTTAATTTTTTAGACACTTTTGGGTAAAACAAACCACAAGAAAATTTCACCTAATATACAAAATTCAAAGGCATCCTCCAGTAGGAAGGTTTATTATTTTCCAGAATTGATCAAATGGATTATACTCATGAAACATAAACAAGATAAATTACTAGAACTGTTCAAGTACACCACCACCATTAAGTTCCCAACTAGGTTTTCAAATTGACCAAAAACTCAAAGAACTCTCAAAAAAATTTCAAAACTTGCTGACTTACTCAATGTTTTAATCCATCAAAGAGGGTATCAGATTTATGCAGGGTTTTGATATGTTCAAAAATCCATCTCAAGTGGCGGGAAGCTTCGGAGATGGAGAAAGGAGATGGAGAAGAGGGAGTAAGTGGAAAAGCACCGTCTAAAAATCTCACTGAAATGCACCGTATCATTTTATGCGTAGATGCCACTATTTTTTCGTGCGCAACTTCCGGCACCAATTCACCTGCATTTATCATTTTCCATAAACAAAAATTGGACCGTCCTCCACCCCACCAATGAAACCCTAACACGTAGCATTCGAATGTATTCCAGCTCCACCACGCTCGCTTTTCATTTTTCTTGTTTTTTAAAAGCACTACGCAGCGCTTCACTTACCCGTGTGATTGCTCCATAATCGACCGTAGTCCCTAGAAAACACCCAACCGGAGATTCCTAAAAATCCGACCCGAAATATCTCAGAGCTCCATGGCGAAAAGATCGATACCGGCCCTAAACAGGGTCCTCTCAAATCTGAGATCGCGGCCGCCACCGCCGTGTCCATGGCTCCTCAGCCAGACCCGGTCGGTAACTTACATGCCTCGACCCGGAGACGGCACTCCACGGGGCGTGACCTTGATCCCTGGTGACGGGATTGGACCTCTGGTGACCGGCGCGGTCGAGCGGGTGATGGAGGCGATGCACGCACCTGTGTACTTCGAGCGCTACGAGGTGCATGGGGACATGAAGAAGGTTCCGGAGGAGGTGATCGAGTCGATCAAGAAGAACAAGGTTTGCCTCAAGGGCGGGTTGGCCACGCCCATGGGAGGCGGCGTGAGCTCGCTCAACATGCAGCTCAGAAAGGAGCTCGATCTCTACGCTTCGCTCGTCCATTGCTTCAATCTCCCGGGGCTCCCCACGCGCCACGAGAACGTGGATATCGTGGTCATTAGGGAGAATACCGAGGGCGAGTACTCGGGCCTCGAGCACGAGGTCGTTCCTGGCGTCGTCGAAAGCCTTAAGGTATTCTCTCTTCTGTAATTTTTTTCTATTATCTCCTGGCAGAAAAATCCTAGTTATTGTTTTAGTTGAATTAAAATTTCAGATTTTGATATGTGATTTTTCCATAATTCATTAGTGGTCACTAGATTGTATGATAAAATAGCCAAATTGGAATCAATCAATTAAAATTTATTTGTTTGTTTCATTATAATTACTGGATTTTATGGGTATCCGCATCGAGTATTCGCCTGGTATTAAATTTGTTTTTTTTCCTAAGCTGGTATTAAATTTTGATTTTTTTTCCCTAAACTGGCAGTAAATTTTGATTTTTTTCCCCCCTAAACTGGCATTAAATTTTGATATTACATGTTGACTTTATATTTTTTAAATTTTAAACTTCTGCGTGATTGTGATTGTTTGATATTTGGTGTGGTTGGAAGTTATGTTATGTTTGTACATCGTGCTAAATTTTTTGTTAGGTGATAACAAAGTTCTGTTCGGAGCGAATCGCAAAGTACGCATTCGAGTATGCTTACTTAAACAACAGAAAGAAAGTGACTGCCGTTCACAAAGCAAACATTATGAAGCTTGCAGATGGTCTGTTCTTAGAATCCTGTAGAGAGGTTGCAACTAAATATCCCGGGATCCAGTACAATGAGATTATTGTCGACAACTGCTGCATGCAACTTGTTTCAAAGCCGGAGCAATTTGATGTCATGGTAAGTGATTTTTCTTGTTTTTCGTCAAACAATGCTGTAGCTTGGCTGCTTGCTGTCTAGTTTTTGTTAGTCGTACTGATGGAATAGTGTGCACTACGTCAGCCTTTTTGGTTTTATGTGTTTGTTGAAGATTGCTAATTGATGACCTACTGTAATTTGATTCTTGGTGGGCAGGCCAAGAATTTGGTCAAATCATTAGCCTAAGTAATTCCTGGGTCCTGGCAGAAGTCTTGAGCTAGAGATTTTTTTTTATAAGTAATAAAAGGTTATATAAACGAGAATAATAATAATAGCCCTAGTTCACGGGGCATACACTAGAGAGACTTGAGAGAAATTGATGATGAGTTTTATTTTCTTTTTTCAATCCTAAGGAATATAGAGGTACTCAAATGCTGAAATCAGAAAATGGAAGGTGTTTTCTTTCTTATGTTCTGATAATATCTTGACAAAGGGGATTAATTGTGGAGAGTTTTTATGCCTGAGCGAGATGATTTTTTTTTCGTTCTCTCTTTTTTTTTGGGGGGGGAGGGGGGGGGGGGGGGGGGGGCTTGGTTGTTCGTTGAGGATGGCGTATTATTCATTGATACCAGGGCTAGTCTCAGTTAGTAACTTAGTTTTGCATGGATTGGAGAATGGTATAAGTAACTTTTGGTCATTTTATCTCTCTTTTTTTTTAAACCAAGTATCATGTGAGTAGTTATCTTATCAAATAGCAAAATGGTTTCTGTTGTGAATGCTGGCTGGTTTACATTTTGCAGGTAACACCAAATCTTTACGGTAATCTAGTTGCAAACACAGCCGCTGGTATTGCCGGTGGCACAGGAGTCATGCCGGGAGGTATGTCCACATATTTTAATTTCAGAGCTCTTATTCTCCTATAAGTTGTCTTCTTCTTTCTTGTCCTTGATGTATCTGGTCAACCAAATTGTTACAAACATATGAGAATTTGAAACCTCCAACAACCTGGTCTTGCTAAGCTAATTCTAAAAAAGTAGTAAAATCATTCCGAAGCACTTTAGTAAAAGATCTTATTTGACACACATGGATGGCCTCATATATGATATATGTACAGATATATATATTCTTCTTCTTATCCTTGATGTATCTGGTCAACCAAATTGTTACAAACATATGAGAATTAGAAACCTCCAACAACCTGGTCTTGCTAAGCTAATTCTAAAAAAGTTGTAAATTCATTCCAAAGCACTTTAGAAAAAGATCTTATTTGACACACATGGATGGCCTCATATATGATATATGTACAGATATATATATATATCTGTACATATATATATATATACAGATATATATATATCTGTGTGTGCGTGTGTGCGCACATTTGTATAAAATGTAAGGAGCGAAAAAATGGCTGCAAAATTATTCCATTTGTGTCTGCACACTTGTGCCTAGATCTCCTAGCTAGGTGGAACCTATTGCCTGATTATGGGTAGTGAAACCTTTTCTGCAGTGTAAGGTCCCATAAAGCCTTTAGTTTGTGATGCATGACTTCTTTTGCAATACAGGAAAATATCATTATTAGACTGCTTGCAGATTAATGTGAAAGTTTTCTGCATCAAATAGATTGGAGTCCCTATATGTGTGAAGATTGAGTGTCAGACAACTGCACCTGAGTCCAGTTCAACGGGTATAGTATATGTTAGAATACAGTATGTATAGTAAGCGAGCAAGGATCCTAGAAATGTAGATAAAGTTTAAAGGTTAAGTGTAACAAACATTTCTGATCAAGAGAAGTACATGTTTGGAGTAGGCTGTTTGGGCATGTAGCAAAATTAATGCTGACAGTTTGGAAAAACTGTTTCCTGGGTACTACATCTGATCTGAAAAGAAGAGAATTTGTGCACTCATCTTGATTTCCAGTTTCAACAAACGAAAATTTTAGTTGGGGTTTTTTAGTAGAAAGGAATTTATTGTGCTTTCTTATGTAGCTTCATCCAGTGAGCTTCCCCATTTTATTTGAAAATATACTTCCAATTCTTTTTAGAGAGAATATACTTTACATCTCATGGCAAGATATGATGAGGATTGATTCTTCTTTTTGGGTATATTCTTTTGAGGTAGGTGATTGTCTCTGGTGTTGCGATAACGTACAATGATCTTCCTCCAGAAGCAATGGACTCCCCCCGTGCGTTTGAAATATATTTTGCTGCTTATGTTCCACGAATGGGTAATGTTGCAGGCAATGTTGGCGCTGATCATGCAATCTTTGAGCAAGGCGCATCAGCAGGAAACGTGGGCAATGAGAACCTTGTGGAGCAAAAGAAAGCAAATCCAGTAGCCCTGCTTCTCTCGTCAGCCATGATGCTGAGACATCTCCAGTTTCCTTCATTTGCTGATCGACTAGAAACTGCTGTCAAACAAGTCATATTTGAAGGCAAGTACCGGACAAGAGACCTTGGTGGACACAGCTCGACTGAAGAAG
This sequence comes from Juglans microcarpa x Juglans regia, assembly GCF_004785595.1. Classification (NCBI taxonomy): domain Eukaryota; kingdom Viridiplantae; phylum Streptophyta; class Magnoliopsida; order Fagales; family Juglandaceae; genus Juglans; species Juglans microcarpa x Juglans regia. The sequence goes on along the minus strand of NC_054600.1, from coordinate 696,055 downwards.
TTGCCGATGCAGTTATTGCCACCTTGACTGACTGAGGACATACATACTCATTACCATTGCCTTTCCTGACTAAGTACAATTTTGTGACTTTCCATGGAGTTCTTATCTCCCTATATTCCTTTTTTTTCCCCCTTTTCAATCTATAAACATTGGTGATTTATTTTCCTCTGACACCTTTGAAATTATAAATAACATCACTCAAAAAGGGGTAGTGATGAGATTTAAGTTAGAAAAATCAGTGAAGTGACCGTAAGCTTTGCTCTCTCTGCTGCGATGAAATCCACATTTTATTCTAATGCAAATAAAAGTTGTGGCAAGATAAATAGACATTCACTGATAAATAGAGAGATGTGTCTTATATTCAATGACAAGGTGTCGTTTGGATAGAGAGTTAAGAAAAGATGATATGAAAGTTAAAAATTGAATAAAATATTATTAGAATGTTATTTTTTAATATTATTATTATTTTAGAATTTAAAAAAGTTAAATTGTTTATTATATTTTATGAAAAAATTTAGGAAAATTGTAATGATGAGATAATTTGATATGAGATGAGTTGAAATCACTTCTCAATCCAAACGAGGCCATTTCTCTTCCCTCAAAGATGTAACTCTCAAATTTTCTCACCTCCTTCTCTCTTTTCCATCTCATTTTCTATTATAGTTTATTTTCATTTGGTATTAGAAGTTAGAACATACCCGATCTTGGTATCTCTCATAGAATCGTTTGTATTCCTACTTGATCTTCTTGTTAGCAGGCATGTTCTTTCACTTTGCTATTTACATAGCACACTGTTAGTTTAATAACCTTTTAGCACTTGACAGGTATGATTCTTTACACACTAGTTGTGTTCATTTTTTTATCCGGTATTTCTCCTATCAAATCACCAATCAAACGTACAAGTTGTCGTCTGCCTTTGGCACCAAAGCCACCTACTTCCATGTCTCTTCTCTCGTAGCATTTGTTTCTCATTTGTAATAAGTTTTATATTCAATGTATTATTTGGTGTTCTTTTCCCTTCACCACACGTCTTTCAGAGACTTTCTAGACAGTTAACAAATTGTTTATCTCTTTTTCATCATCAATCACATAATTGGTTTGCTTCCACACCGTTATCTCTCACAATATTTTTTTTTTTGTTCGCAATGAGTCTCAAATTTAACGTGTTATTTGATGTTCTTTTATGTTTACCACACGTCCTCCAGAGACTTTCTACGCACTAAAAAGGATTGTTGCCCTCATTTTCATCATCATTAATCTCTTATATCGACTTTCTTTCACGCCCTCCACGTACTGCCTAAAGTTTTAAACCCACCATCCATTTACGGCACGCACCACAAAGACATTCTATTGGGTCGTCAATCGGATCCCCATCCATCTAGCCGTGGGCAACATAGTCTTATTTTCAAATTCAAGATAACGTCTTCATTATCATCCTAAGTTTGAAAAGATGTTAGAATATTACCATACTTAGGATACAACATATTTATAATATTTTAACATATCTATGGTAATATAAGTACTCATTCTCTGTCATACTTAGTTTATGGACAATGTTAGGGTGCACATCATAAAATGTCAGGGTGCACACCAAATGTGCATATCAATACAAATGGTTTTTTTTCTTTTAAGCATTTTTTAAACATCCTTAACCGTTAAGAAAAAAAAAATACAAATTTACTAATAGTTATTTTCTTAATCATTAAGAAAAAATGCTTCCCCCACTGCCTACTCCTACTAAATAGAGATGAAATTTGCATTAATAGAATATGCAAGTTGCAGATTTTTTATTTTTTTTTAAAAATGAATACATATGTGATTTATATAAAAGAAAATTAATTTTTTAATAATGAATTCTATTCTTTTAAAAATAAATCACAATATTTATATAATCCATAATTATTATATGTAACATTACTTTTATACAAAGTCTTCAACTGAATGTTATTTTTCATTCTTTATACGTCTCTAGTGATGCCAAAATAAATTAGGTTCATAGATTCATTAATTAGATATATCATATACCCCATGCAAGCTTCCACCTGAGCACCAGGTACTAGGCCTGTGCATTGGCCCGACCCGTCATAACCCGCAACAGGGCAAATATGAACCGATACGACCCGAATGGTTTCGGGTCGGGTAAAATAAGCGGTTTTTTAAATTATTATTTATTTATTTTTAACCCCCCATTTGTACAGTAGACGCCCAATCTTGTAAACCCCTAACACATCCAGAAATCCAGAAATAACAGATTTTTTTTTTTTTTTTTTTCCCCTTCATGTAGCATTTGTACAGTTTGTTGAACAAGAAAATGAAGCACGAAACGGTCAAAACCTGCTGGTACAAAGCAAAGCAATTTGGAAACACTCAACTCAAAGAACAATAAATTTACCTTCGGATTGACTCTTCCCTATTATGGTTGACCATATATGAGATATGACAAAAAATAAGAGGTAATAATTGGAAAGAAGCCCAACGGGAAAGACAATTCAAAGGAATTGCCAAAGTAAAAGCCAATTCAGAGGAATTCGGACGAACGCTTGGTGACCACTTCCCCCATCTCTCTCCTCAACCTTCACTCGCACTTCTCTCCTCACATTCACATCAAACTCTCAAAGCTCTCTTTATTCCCAAACCAAACCAACAAAAAAAAGGTAGACAAGCAGCTCTCAAATCCCACACAAACCAATCCAAAACCTTCTTCTACTAGTATTAGAAGTGCCCCTTTCCACTTCCCCTTAATAGGTAACCATGGCTTCACCTTCAGCAGCAACATCTTCATGCATATCTTTTAAGCATAGATTTGGTTCTTCTACCCCTTAATCATTCCTTGAATTGGGCTCTCCTTCAACCACCGTCTCCTTGATGAGGCCCATCAAAAGGCCTAACGTATGTTGCTCTCTTCAAACACTCCAATTTCCCAAGCAGCGTTTACCCTCGAATAATATTGCCGCTCCCAACATTGCCCATCCAAAAGACGCAGCTAACTCTTCAACTCCTCCTCCATCTTCGACAGCCAATAAGTCTGTGCCCCATCAATGGAACCTTTTACAGAAAACTGCGGCCATGGCCTTGAAGGCTGCTTTAGTCTCGCATGAGCGCCAACACCCACTTCCCAAAACCGCCGATCCCAGAGTCCAAATTGCCGGCAATTTCGCTCCAGTAACAGAGCAACCCGTCCAGCACTCGTTATCGGTTTCAGGCAAAATTCCCTATTGCATACAGGGCGTGTATGTCCGGAACGAGTTTCTGCTTTTGCAAAGATGGAGAGTTTCTCGGGCTTGTTTCATAGTTTAGCTCAACTGCTTGGCTAAACTGCTTGCTGGACCCAAAGCTGAGCTAAACAGATGTTGCGATGCTAGGTCCTTTTTGCCTGAAGAAGAAGGGAGTGGGTTATCGGGCGATGGAGTATTTCGCCCGCTAAACAGATGTTGCGACCCGCTTCTGATTTTAACCCGATAGTATCGGGTTGGGAGGGTCGGGTCAATCAGGGGGTTCGGGTTATCGGATTTCCTGCACAGGCCTACCAGGTACACACACAGCACAGATGATCTAGAGCTAGAACGAGATCCTGTTTATCAAGAGAATAGATTATCTAGCCAATTATTGCAACGGTAATTCTTCTGTTAGGGGGGGATGTTGCTATGTGGCAGGATATTGTCTCAAATTGAGGCGGATAATGTTGGGGGCAACAGGGGATCCACAGTACAAATGATGTCCGATCTTGATCGCACTTGAAACCATTGACAGTCCAGGATCATAGTAATGAGCAGTTGGTTTTCCTTCCATATCAACGGCAAGAGCCCCTCCATTCTTCTCCATATTTGGTCGCCCAATGTACTTCTCCATCATTGCTATACACTTCCGGACGAAAGGGTATCTGTATGCTAAATGCCATGAAAGTGTGGGCCCCTGCATGTTATATTACCCCAAAATACACGATCATGATGAGAACCATGCATATACGTACCACCTGATTACTAAAATTCATGCACGATCGATCATACGTACCCAGAAAAAAGGATTTTATCGATAAAACCACAGTAAAACCAAAAGATTATCGATACTCAGGTACATGCTATTTACAAAAACTTCATGTGTGTTTCTCATGATCGATGATCCTCCTAATATTGTTTTTCAAGAAACAAACACTACTTCATGAAAAAACAGAGCTATTATTAATTATTAAATGTAAACTAATTAGATCAACCGATATATATATATTGAGAAAATATATTTACAATCGTGAATTGTGTAACCGCTACGTAATCATTTTGAAAAAAATAAATAAAACATAAGATCCACATAAAAAAATTAAGTTTTTAACGATGAATCCTTCTTTTTTTCAAAACGATTACATAATATTTATGCACTTCACAACTATACGAAGAATTACTTATATATAGTACCGTTGCAAATGCAATCCAGTAGTGGCCTTCTCCATCATATCGGATATTATCTGGCATGCCTGGTAGATGATCAATAAACTCGGTGACTTTTCCTTTTTCTGTGCCTTGTAAATGATATTTCCTACACCTACTCCTGCGCGCATTATTGCCTTGTACTTAATTAAGGACTAACTAACATGAAATTAAAGCAAGAGTACTGGAAATTATTAGCAATTAATTAGTACATACGCAAAGGTTTCGCAAAAGATGACATAATTTTGATCAGGCGAGACTGCCACTCCATTAGCAAAGTAGAGATTGCGAACCAGCACCTATGTTCTCTTGGTCGCTGGATCATAACTCAGAAGTCTACCGTGGGGCTTACCCTCCAATATATCCCAAATGAACTCATGCAATCTATATTTATACGAAGCATCTGTAAAATAAACCATGCCATTATCTGCTACATCTACTGCGTCTGTCGTTCCGAATTTCTGTCCCTCAGCCTCATCTGTCAACAGCTCCACTGTCCCATCTGCAGCCTTCACCTTCAGGAGGCCCTGCAAATTACATATTCATATATAGCCAGATTTCATTAATATAAAAAATAAAGTGAAACAATTAATAACAGTACTCTTCGTTTTAATTATTATTTCTTGATATATTGTAGGTGTTGATCAGTTGATGATGTGATATGATTTAGATATATTTATATATGCCAATTATTTTTAAAAAAAAGTTATTAAACATGTATTATACGTAATAGTAATGTTATGGATAAATTTTAAATATTGCATATTTTTTGTAAAAAATTATATTTCATTAAAATAAATAAATTTTTTACACTTTTCATAATAAAATACACAAACAAAAAATACAGCTTATTATTAGTAATGGAAATTAACCCAATTTCTTTTCGAGGCATGGAATCTATGTAGATTTTGTAGGTCAAAGACTGGAGTGACGTGGCTGCAGGTGTCCACCGGCAAGCAGCCATAACCTGATCTGCAGTTCGCAACGGTAAACGACTGGTCAGTGTTTAGTTGTTTACCTTTTCGGAATCAGCAACCCAAACTTCGTCGTCACGTACAACAGCGATTCCCAAAGGCCTGCCACCGGTGTTTATCCATTTCTGCACCGTCGAGTCGTTCACCGTGACCCGGCTGATCCACCCATCTGCGCAGCCCGTGTAGATGACTCCGGAGATGGGATCGTAAGCGACATCTTCCGGTCCCAACAAATAGCCCGCACCCAAGGGCTCCGATCCTCGGAGCATACGATTGTTACTTGCTGGCACGGCAATAACGTACCGAGTCAGCAGGTCCGGGGGTAGAGGAGCCGGGTCGAACGAGTCCAGTTGATAAAGAACTATGGCAGCAAAAATGGGGAGCAATACCGCCATAAAAACCGTGAAAGACCATGAGTTTTCTTTTTCGCTGCTAGAAGCCTTGGTTCGTGAAGCTGAGTGGGGGTTCTTCGAATCGGCCATGATTGGGACTGGGGAGTGAGTTCGGCTACTCGGTTACAGAGAGAGAGAGGGAGCAGATATGGCGGATTATTATCAGTTCGAGGGAGCCATTTGAGGCCAGAAATAGAGCCATTGACATTGGTTACTGAGCATTGTATTATATAATATTATAATAACTATTAAATAATTATTTATTACAATTTTTTATCATTTAATAATAATAACGTGTCACATTCGAATTAAGATGACCATAATTGAATGAAAATATAATTAAATGATAAGATGTACACATATTACTTATTATAATAGAATATATGAATTTATTTCTACAGGAGTATCTGGCAATCTACGACTGCAACTCTATCCACACTAACTACGAATAATTATTTGAAAATTTATTCGTATCAATCCATAGACGCAGCATACGGTGAAAAAACAAAAAAAAATTTATGTGATGTGTTGCGATTAGGTGCTGATGCGTAAAATTGTTCTAATTATTTATCAAAAAAAAAAATATCTACGAATAATTAGCTAGGAACGAAGCATGCATCAGCCTGGTCGTGATGGACAGGGCCCTAAAATCATCGCCTTTGTATTCTCAAAATTAAAAAGGATAGATTAACCATTTGTCTAGAAGTATGTATTAAAAGCACTGGCAGCCAGTGCATCTTTAAAATTTGATTAAATGTTAATAAAATAATTTATATTAGAGTAGTAAAATGAAAAGGCTTTTTGCCGCGATGCATTTTCAATTTGCAGCAAAGTTAAACCGTCGCAAAAACAAGCGATATAAGACCTAATTAATCTTTCCCTTTAAATAATTCTAGATATAACAGGGTTTTACACCCGCGTGCAGAACCGGCTGAAATTACAGTCTCGTGTAATATTAAAAAGAAAAAAAGAAAAAAAATGCAGAAGAAATGAGGGAAAACCAAAAATAGAAAGAAAGCAGAGAGGGAGAGAACGAAAACGAACGCTTGCTGTTTGTTAAAACCAGAGAGAGGAAGAAACTGAAAGAGATCCCGTCGTGCATTGGATGCGACTTGCAGTGCCGTAGTGCGTTGGAGTGAAATCAAATCCAAAAAGTTGCGTTGGGTTGAATGTTGTAGATCAAAACCAGAGAGGGAAAGCAGAGAGGTCGTGCGAAACAAGAGAGGGAAACCTGTCTTCGTGCGAAACCAGAGAGGGAACCTGTCTTCGTTCGAAACCAGAGAGGGAAACCTGTCTTCATGTGAAACCAATGGGTTGGGCCGTCGTGCGTTGGATCTGTCTTCACTGTCGTGCGTCTTTGGTCGCCGTCGTTCCTCTCGCATCACATCCTACAAAAAAGAGCTGCTTGATTCAGTTGAGATTTATTTTTGAGATTTTGCACCCTGCTGTATAGCGAATGCAAAGAGCGAAACCAAGTACATTCGGTTGAGACCCAGTCCTCCTCCGAACATTCTTGGTGAATTTCATCAACAAAAATTTCTTTAGACATTGATATTTTTCGTTTTAAAATTTTTGTCAATGATGGCTTTTGTATTGAACAGGTTGTTGGGTACTTTGACACAAGCACTGCAGAGTTCGTGGGCGGATCTGCTTCAGGCCATTATCTCAGTAAAAATCATTCGAAGCACTAGGTAATAACAAGTTATCATATTGTTACTTTTATAGCATTAATGGAGATAGCAGATTTCTATAATGGTTTTGAAAAATTTATAATGCATTAAAAGGGACCCAGAACACACTATTAAAAGAAGCTGAAAAAAATTGAAATCATTTGCTAATCAAAATTCTGTAGTGCTTGAAAAATTTAGAATGCATTCATCTTGTAATTTTTTGCCCTAGATGCAAGCCAAACTCAGTTTGCAAAACATTATGAATTAATGGGTTTTCCTTTTGCGTTGATACTTACAAAAAAATGAACTTCTTGATAACTAAAGCTTAAGGTTCTTTGAAACATGACATGAAACCTGGAAGTTGTTTTTATGTTCTTTATAAGCTTCAAACTCTTGGCAGTAGACACCTTATCAAAATATTGCTACAATCCCTAAATTAATTTTTTTGTGTAAAAAATAATCTACACAAGCCAACCAACTTAATCAGCAAAGGCAGAAACAATCACATATTCACAAATAATTCTGTATGGATTGATTCTCTATGTATACAACTTACAAATAAGAAACCATCATTTTCCTTTACACATCAGAAACCATCAAGATTCCATGTAGGTCATAAATCATAAAGGAGCTCACCAATCAGTCGACACATCCAAATTGAACATATATCTGAGTGCATCTTGAAACATTAGTACAACCTAATAGCTATGGCACCCAACTAATCATAAGACAAATTATTCATAGAACTAATAGAGAAACAAGATGCACTCAGATATATGTTCACCAATCAGAGATTAAATAATGAAAAATGATATAAGAGTGTAGTGTGTATAAGTATGAAAAATCTCTTCGAAATATTAAAAATTATCAAGGAGTTCACCAATCAATCTAACACATCCAAATTGAACATATATCTGAGTGCATCTTGAAACATCAGTACAACCTAATAGCTATGGCACCCAACTAATCAAAAGACAAATTATTCATAGAACTTAGCTCATAGCTATCAACAAAGAAACAAGCAAATGAATAATTATCTGCAGCAACTATGATTCCACCGAATTATAAAAAAAAAAAAAAAAAATTCAATTCCACCTCTATCGGGACATATAACTAAGCTGTTCAAAGACTATGATTCCACTGAACATATATCCGAGCTATTCAAAGAATTGAAAAAAAAATTTAAGGTTAGCTAAGGGTTGTTTGAAAAAAATATGTGCGCCAAAAAGGAGAAAAAAATAGGACAACGGACATGGAACCTTACCTGGGACAACCTGTCTTCGTGCGTTAGGGTATGGTGTGTGTTTGAAGTTTTGAACTTAGGAAGGGCACGGGTTAGGTCGTGCGTGGGTTTCGGGTTAGGGTTAGGGTTCAGGTTCGGGTTAGGGTTAGGGTTTCAGGACTCTGTGGGAAGGAAGGGGATTTCACGCAACGGGGACGCAGGTCGTGCGTTAGGGTTTTGGGGCTCTGGGAAGGGGATTTTGGGGTGTCGCTGCAGCTTTCTCGAAAGAAGAAGACGAAGGGAGAAGAAGAAGAGAGAGAGAGAGAGAGAGAGAGAGAGAAAATTTTGGGCAAAACCAGATAGGACAACCTTCTGAAAGGAGAAGACGAAGGGAGAAGACCAAATGAGAGAGAGAAAATGTTGGGCAAAACTAGAGAGGGCAGCCTATGCGAAAGGAGAAGACGAAGGGAGAAGAGAGAGAGAGAGAGAGAAAATGTTAGGCAAAATCAGAGAGGGAGACCAACTGAAAGGAGAAAATTTTGTCGTGCTTGAAACGGTTGGAAACAACGCCGTTTTCAATTTTTGCCATGTTGGATGGCGATGCCGCAATGGGGACGCGGCGATTGTATACAGAATTTTTGTTCCCCTTTATCTTCCCAGCCCGATACTCTCTCTCTTCCCTTGGAGTTTTCTGCCGCCTCTTCTCCCACCTTTGTCTCTCTCACACACTCATCCTACACACTCTCTCCGTCCGTCGCCGCCTCGCACTCGTCTCGCTCACTCTGTCTAGTCGATGAGTCGCTGCCCCACTGTCGTGACGCCGATGTCTAGCAAGTTCTCTCCCTCTCTTCGTCCGTTTCTCTCACTCTCCCCCTCTCAATTTCGTTTTTAATGCTATAAAACTTAAATTTCTTGTGGTGAGTCGAGACTTGAAGGTTGATTTTGCATGTGGTTGAGATTTCTTGTTCGAAATTTAAAAATTAAAGTTTATGGGTTCTATTACAAGAAGAGGATTTGGGTGTTATCTGTAGGGTTGTTTTTATTTCGATTTTTTTTTATCATTTATTGATTTTTTATTGAATTAGAGATTTTTATTATCATGGGACTGTTGTGATTGGCTAGTAGTCTTGTGTTTCTTGACCTAATGGTTTTTGCTATTTAGTTTGAAGGATATTGTAATATTTCTTGTTATATTCAAGCATTATCGTTTTTAATTAGTGTCTTCATGTTTTATGAATAAATCGATAGTTCACTGCCCAATAATTTCAGTCTAGAGCAGGTGTGCAATTCCTTTTTGAATCGATAGGGTCTTTAATAATTCCTTTTTGTTGGTCTTGTAATGAGATATATAAAGAAGGTAAGAGTACAAACTATTTGATAAAATGTTCCTTTCGCCGTGAGTGTATTGATCAGAGTCTTCAATTTAATTATATAGTGTTTATTACATCTAGTACAAATGCTAAAGTAGAGAATTAGCCGTTGCATGTCATTGCTTGTAGTGCTGTAAATGATGGTAAGTCTTCATGACTATGGGCCCTCCTTTGTTGTGGTGATGATTGTTGCATGTTTTCTGTCAAAATATTGTTTGCTATCGATAATATACTGCCCTTACAATGCTAACTTCTTGTTTTGAATTTAAAAGGAATGACTCCAAGGTGGTCAATTATTGTTTTTTGCTTTAGGTTGAAGACTCTAAAAAACCAAAAGTTTAAATTTTTAGACTATTCCAGATTTGGATAATAGATATTGCCTATGACTTCTTATGGGATAGGCTTCGTATGAGTAGGAGAAGGCAAATATTATTTTTTATGTGAATCGTCCCTAACCTAAGAGTTTATGATGGGGCACAAGTATCATGATTCAGTCTGTTCTTGTTTAGCAACTGATAAGGGTTTTTAGAGGTGTCTTTGTTATTACTGATGGAAACATGTAGTAGTTTTGTGGAATGCTTAATGTATGTAATCAGTTAACATGATGTACGTCTTTTATTATGTCTAATGGATGTGCTTCATTGAGCTATGCAATACTTCTCCTTAGCATTGCAAAGCATGAATTTTTAAATAACTCCTGCCGGTATTAACTAGTCCTTAATAACAACTTTCTTTCACTAACAGATGCCATATGTTGAAAGAAATAAATTATCTATAAAAATCTCAAAGGTACTTCTTTCTTTCTTTTGGTTGAGTTAAAAGTTCCTTGCTTTAATTTTTAGGAAAATGGATGCTATTCATGCCTTTGCCAGATCAGAAGGAGAAGCAGATAATTTGATTAAGTGCATTGAAGGCAGCATTATTGTTCTTATTATATTTTTCGCCCTTTTCTTGATGCATTTTGGATCATTTGTAGATGCCATTTTATTACCTATCAAAAAGAAATTAGAATGATATTGATCTTGCGTTTATCAAGCTGATTTTATATAATCGAAATGCTTATACAATGACTGATATCAATTTTAGCATATTTGGGAGATTTTTTCTGTTAGGTTTTCATGAACATAGAGGAGTTAACAAATATGAGCTCTTAGGGAAGACAAGATTGTTGGTTTTGATCCAGCTGTCTTTAAGGTATTCAGTGAAACTATAGAGTATTTTCTTTCTTATAATTATGCTCCTCTTTTTTGTCGTGATTTCCTCTTAAACTTTTCATATTTTTGTGTATTTATAGTTCTAGTACAGTTCATATTAATTTTCGAAACTATATCTCTTTCCTCCAGAATTTTGATGGGGGAATTTTTTTTTTTTTTTGTCTGTAGATTTTTATGCAACTCTTTATTGATCACATTTTGTTGTTTCAAGTCTCTAATTCTCTGAGTCGACTTTGTTTTGGGCTTCTAGAAGCCAACCATTTGTTCCTTTTGTTTGAGCTGTTATTACTTGATATATGATATAGTGTTTCATATTTGGTCCTTCCAAGTGGTCTGAGATTTGTGCCTTTGTTCCATTTCTCAAAAAATGTGTTAAAAAATATTTTCTTGTATACTAATTTGGTTCACTTTCAGCCCATAAATCCCCTCATGATAGGTCATTTTCCCTTGTTCTTTGTTAGTGTACTCAAATTACCAATTACTACTACATTGCACTTGTAGATATCTATCTTTTGGGAATTGTGATGCTAGTTTTTGGAATGGGTCTTTATGAGCTCTTTGTCAGCAATCTTTACACTGCCAAATCACCATTAAAGGAAAAACATCCATATAGATCTAATCTCTTTGGCTTATTCACTCTAAAGGTCAGTTCAAAAATTTTCAATAATTGAGCAACTACAATGCCTTTTAGCCCAAGTGAGTGGGCCTTAAGCCAACCTTGACTGATTGATGCTTTAGAATAATTATTTGTTCATTCTAGAAAACTTGACTGCTTTAGGTAGTAAAAGCATTGGGAAAACAATGGTTTCTGTATTTGGTCAATAAAATTGATTTTGTCATTTCTTTTAGTTTAATCGAGTCTAGTAACATGTGAAATACATTTAATTCATAAAAAAACATGTATTATCCTGTCTTTTCAGCTTGTCCATGCCAAACTTATTAGTGTTAGTCTTTTCTGCTTTAGGAATGTTACTTCCTAAATAATATGCAAGAGAAAAATAGTTATCTATTTAGTAGTCAATGTCCTAAAACTAGTTTTTACCCTACAACTAGTTTTGGCCGGTTGACCCATCCCCATCCCCATCCCCATCCCCATCCATACATGGGATGTCTAAAACACCCTATGGGCTGGTCATTATTTAATTATTGCATCTATTTCCTAATCCTATACATGGTTTTTCACTTCTTTTGTTTCACTTTCAACAGAGGGAAGTCTGAAACATCAGTAATATTTGAGGTGTCTGATATATCTACAAATAGTCAACTTGTATTAGGGAGCTTTTTGAACTTCTGTTGGTTGCCAACCAGTCCCTTTCTTGCATACACTAGAACTGTACTTGACTCTCTTTTGTTGATCTCTCCTTAGGTAGAGCTTTATAGTAATTTATATGCTTGTATTGTTGAACATGTTAGCTGAATTAGTTGCATGTTTATTTGCCAAATACAAGTATATACAACTCATTGCATGTTTAGCACTAGTGCATGTTTATAGGTAGCTACATTCCAGATTCACAAGTACAAGTACATACAATTGATTTTGTGGTTTGGGGGTTGTTTTTGGATTAATGAAAGAGCTGTACATATGTTGTCGTGGGGTACAATTTTTTTTTTTTAAATTTTTGAGAGACTTTCCGGCAACCTGCTTCCGCTGCAAATATCTTTCCCATAATAAAAAGGGCTGCTAATAATCTTTTCCCGCACAAATCAATCCCGATAATACTATTTTCCATGACAAATCAATCCCGATGATACAACCGATCGATCGGTGAATATCATGTGCTATATATATGTATAGGACTCTCATATATGAACACATTCAATTGTATTTAATTTATAATAAAACTTTAATGAATAGTAGTAGTAAAATTATTTGAGTTAATTAAGATGTTTTTATTAGGTTTTTGGAAATGAGAAAGAAAAAATTGAATAAAAATAGAGAAAATCTTCACACAAGAAGCTCCCTTTTTTCCAAATAATAGCCTCCAATGATGAGGTGCCACGTAGACTTCACACATAAACTGTTGTGTCCCGCGGTTCAGAGGAAAAAAAAAATTGTTGTCTCCCACTCCCACTGCATCCCCCATTAATTCCCTGCTTCCCCTCTCTCTAGCTAGATTTGTCGAGAAGGTTCTCTCTCTCCTTATCCATTTGTCTAAAACCACACATTCAAACCTCTGTTCACTTCCGAAATCTTCTTTATAGATAGTTCAGTCTGCAATCTTTTTAGCTTTTTGTTTCTGCAATTAGTTTCAATTTATTCCAAGTTTAAATATTCCTTCTGTCACTTATATCTCTTTAGCTTAAGAAGCGGAAGAATGAGATCAAGCAAGGGACAATACCAAAACGAGTTCGAGTGGTTGCTAACAAGTTGGGGCAAAGGTGGATTTGCTGTATCCAAGAAGCAAAAGCAATGTGGTCACAAATACAAGTTGTATTCTGATCCTCCCTTTTGCAGACAGTATCTTGTGCGAGGGATTGCATGTTGAGGATTGTAGTAATTTGCAAAACAAAATATGTTTGCAGAACAAATTTACAGAAAAAAGTAATTACACAGCAGATTAGAGAGAGGGAAAACCCAAAGAAAATCAAATTTTATGTTTTTTAAGTACATTGGTATCTTGTGTAGATCCTAGTTCAGTTTGAATATCATATGAGATCAAAATGATGCATACCATGTAATTTGTAGAACAAGATATGACGATGAATAAGGAAGAATAGGTACCAACCCGCACAGGTATGGAGCTTCTCCAATAGTGTGTATGGCATGTGACAGTATGGTGGGTGCAAAATTTGGTCGGCGTCGGAGGCAAAGTCGTGTTGGTCTGGAGGCGACTCTCTCTTCCCAGAGCTGAATAGATATTCACGGGAGGGGGAATTTTGTGTTTATGATCCTGTGTGATGAGGTGCAGTAACTTGTTATGAGATTTTTTGATGTGTCACTTTTCTATTGGGTGCCAATAAACTCAATATATAGGACTTGTTGGTACAAAGAGAAACTGATAAAAATATTATAAAATTTAAAAACTGTTTGAATATAATTTTTTTTTAAAAATGTTGTGTGCAAACGGCTTGGGGAATAGCCCGTGTAGTCGGTGCCAACGTGGCATAAATGAAACGGTTTGTTTCGTTCAAAATTGTGTACGCACCGTTTTATTACTTTGATTTTTCTCTTCTTCCTTCACCCGTCTTCAGTTCCCATCCCCATTCTCCCCGTCTATGATTTCCCCGTCCCCTTCTCCCCAACAGATTACAGAGACTTCGATTCCCCCATCTCCCACCCTTTCCTTTTTTTTTTTCTTTTTTCTTTTTTTTGCAACTATAATGATAATTTGACAGTTCATTATATATTTCATTCAACCAAGTTTCACAACAATTATTCTAGATTGGAACCTCTTTCATCAGAAAGTTCTCAAGGAAGCACAACAATCTTTTGTTATTTTTTTTGATCGAATGACATCGTCTTCACTTGAACAATTATCTTGGCCAGGCTTTGAGGTTTTGAGTTTCACCGGAGATTTCACCATTGTCATCATCACTATCATCATCATTGCTATCCTCTGAATCTGTTCCACTACTGCTACAAGCTAATGGAATCACAGGTTGAAAACCAACAACTGCAAATTCAATAGTAGCAGCAGCCTCTGAGGTATGAAGATCAGCAACACCAAGCATCAAATCCATTTCAATAACTGTAGATTTATTTTCAGTGAGCACTTCAATATCAAAGTTCTCAGAATTGTCCTTTGCACCAAGCTGAAACCTTTCATTTACTTCTGATATCGCTCCTAGGAAGTCTTTAATTTTTCCCAACACTTGGCTTTTGGGAGGAGGGGTAGTGATGGGCTTTCCATTAGGGAGGAGTTCCTGGGTTTCAGCGAGCGAGTTGTTTTTACAAACAAGAAGTGTCGACTCCAATGGTGCAGTGGAGGGGGTTCATGCGCTCCAAGTGCAGAAGGTCTTTGCTTGTCCGCCCCTCTCCCTTTCTCTTCGATTTCCTTTTATTCCCCAATCTCTTTCTCCTTTTCCCTTATATTTCTGAGTAATCTTTCTCCCATTCGATTCCCTCACATGTTTCTCCCAATCGATTTCGTCATCTCCTTCTCCCTTTCTCTTTCGATTAGCTCTAGTCACACTAGAATTAAATCCAGATGGTTTACTTGGGATTTCAGCACCACCACCATTGCCACCGCCACCATCTTTCTGTCACTTTTAAAACCATCAACAGACTCCTCTTAGATCCTCGAAGCATGGCCTCTTCTCCTCAACTGGTGCGCTTCATATCTACAAATTCTATTTTCAAGAAACCGGTTTTGCTTCAAATCACAATTTGCTCAAAGATTTGGCTTCATATCTGACCTGACCAAGCAGCAGATCTAAGACACGAAACCGATCTCAAGCCTGAAGTGATTTTTGGGTCCTTTGAAAGTGAATGAATAGATCATCAAATAACAAAAATGTGACATCTTAAGGAAGAAAAATAGCTAAAATATGTTTCTAGTTTTTCCTTAGCAGAAGATTTGAAGACTGTCTAGATTCACACTATCTCTTCCTCTATAAATTTATCAACGTCGCTTGCCTAGATTTGGACAGATTTCTTCAAAAAAATTTCTCTATATTCTGGTTTCAGCCTAGATCTTCTTCTTGGGGATATCAACCACCTGAAGTTGATATTGCTGCTACCGACGAGGAAACGAAAACACCCACCAACGAAGAAGACGACCTCTGCTCTGCATTCCTCTTCTATTTCTATTTTGGTCGTCCTTTTTTTTTCTTTTCTTTTTTTATAATAACTTGGCTAATGTGGCATAATATATTAGACAACTCCCCCTCAGTTGCATCTCCTGACTGTCCTTAGAAGAGTTGAATTTTTTAATATTATTTTTGTTTTAAAATTTTTAAAAAATTATATTATTTTTCATGTTTTGTTTGAAAGTTTAAGAAAATTGTATTAAATTTTGTATTTGAATAATAATTAAGTAATGATTAGATGAAAAAGTAAGCGATTTAAAATTAAAAATTATTTTATATTTAAGTGATGTTTGAAAATTAAATTATAGAATATTTTTAAAAATATTTTAGAATATCTCACTATCCATTTCTAAATTTGAGAAGAACCTCTCAACCGAGAGGATACAAAGGAAAAATTATATGACCCTTTTAATTCTATCGAGAAATTCCACCAAGGGTTTTTACGTACCGATAATGCAAAATATATGTTTTTGTAAACAAATTCTAAATTCCTTTAAATATTTTTTTAAAAAATAATATAAATTTATTAAAAATACTTGTTTAATCATTAAATTTTTTTTAAAAAAACAGTGAGTATCAATTGGATTTATAGGTGGGAATATCAATTTCCTGCGAGAAATAATGGCGCCTGGCAAGCACTGCTAATGCTGGTCGCCAAACTTCGTTTGTTTGTTTGTGAGAAATAACCGGACTGATAGTTAATTCCTGCGGACTGGATTGTCCCAAATTCCTATCTTCTTATTTTTATTTCTTTTTGGGGCCGCGTGACATGATACATCTCTGCATATCATATATTTCTAATTATCTAATCAATAATTCAGTTTCATATAAATAAGGGGGAAAAAAAAGGAATCCGAGCCCATGAATATCATGATTATTCATATATTGTTTTGGAAACAGAAATGACGTTTGGATGTACAAATGAGATACATCATTTTTATAATTTTATTTTTAAATATTATTCAAATACAAAATACTTATAAATATTAAACATTCAACTTTTTCTTTTAATAATTACTTAATCATTATCCAAACACAAAAATCAATCTAACTTTTACAAATCTTAAAACAAAATATAAAAATTAATACAACTTTTACAAATTTAAAAATAAAAATATATAATATTAAAAATTTATATTCAAATAATTTTTTATTTTTTAATATTTTTATTTTTCTCTTATTTCTCAAAACTCAATCAAAATATCTTAACTCATACTATTTCACTATTATTCAAATTGTTAGAAACATCACATTATTCACATTGTATGACAAATTGTAGATCTAGTGCGGTTCTTCTACGGATTTTCATCAATCGTTGTTGTTCATTCAAAATCATCATATCGATAGTGGAGTGTGCTATATGGTAGAACTAGAGCAACATATTCAACAACCTAAATGTCGAGACTAGAGAAGCAACATACTGAGAGAGATTATGTTTTGTGGTGCAAGTGCCTACCAAAGAAGGGAGTGGATAGATAAATAACCTCTCGAAATGTAACCTCCAGCTGGCCTTAAAGACCAGCCATCAAGGCTCATAAAGTAACATGAAACCACTTCAT
Source organism: Juglans microcarpa x Juglans regia (assembly GCF_004785595.1). NCBI lineage: Eukaryota > Viridiplantae > Streptophyta > Magnoliopsida > Fagales > Juglandaceae > Juglans > Juglans microcarpa x Juglans regia. Next base: position 678,484 of record NC_054600.1, on the reverse strand, counting down.
AACCTATGCGCATATGAAGAGGAAAGGGTGCCTACTAAAGGTGCCCATTTATTATCTCTCATTCGCATATAGTAGGCAAGACTCCATGTATCTATTTCTTAATACGTTTTCAATATTATTCATTTTCTTCTTACACCGTTGAAATTATAAATAACATCACTCAAAAAGGGGTAGTGATGAGTTTTAAGTTAGAAAAATCAATGAAGTGACCGTAAGCTTTGCTCTCTCTGCTGTGATGAAATCCACATTTTATTGTAACGCAAATAAAAGTTGTGGCAAGCATGGATGAGAACCTCTCTTTTTTTCCCCAATCGACAAATGCTTCAAATTAAAAAAAACAAAAACAAAATGTTGTAACGTCTCAAATATTTTTTTTCGAGCTTAATTTTCTGTTCTAGAAAAAACTAGAAGGATCAAAATCGATCTTATGCCTTTTATGTTCGAGCTCTAGAATTCAGAGTTAAATAGCATTAGATCCATCAACTTTGTTTTCTCCTTTTTGAAAATTAACCGAGTTACTTGCCATGATATGAGTCCATTAACTTGGTGTAGCTATGCCTTCAAGTTTCTACACCTCAAATAAGAGAGAAAGTTATATAACTCATAATATTTATTAAATATTTAATGTCTTTTGAAAAATCTAAAGTGCGGAACTGCAGTAATAAATATTGTAGAACTCATTTCATGTGTCTATTTTTCTCTCATCCGAAATCCTCAAATAGTAGAGGTATTTTTCCTGAGAATACGATATTGTATAAATCAATTAGTATAGTTGATTTATTATATTTCTATTTTTTCATTGACCTCATTAGACATTCACTGATAAATAGAGATATGTGTCTTATATTCAATAACAATGGTGTCGTTTGGATAGGGAGTTGAGATGAAATGAGATGAATGTTGAAAATTGAATAAAATATTGTTAGAATATTATTTTTTAATATATTATTATTTTGAGATTTGAAAAAATTAAATTATTTATTATATTTTGTGTGAAAATTTAGAAAAGTTGTAATGATGAGATGAGATAAGTTAAGATCACTTTTCAATCCAAACGAGGATTTTCTCTCACCCTCAAAGATGTAACCCTCAAATTCTTTCGCCCTCCTTCTCTTTTCTCCATCTTATTTTCTATTATATTTTATTTTTATTTGGTATTAAAGCATACCCGATCTTGGTATCTCTCATAGAATCGTTTGTATTCGTACTTGATCTTCTTGTTAGCAGGTACGTTCTTTCACTTTGCTATTTACATAGCACACTACGTGAGTTTAACAATCTTTTAGCACTTGACAAGCATGGTTCTTTACACACCGGTTATGTTCATTTTTTAATCTGGTTTTTCTCATATCAAATCACCAATCGAATGTGCAAGTTGTCGTCAGCATTTGGCACCAAAGCCACCAACTTCCATGTCTAGTCTCTTTTAGCATTTTTTTCTCATTCGTAATAAGTTTCATATTCAATGTATTATTTTGTGTTCTTTTTCTTTCACCACACGTTCTCTAGAGACTTCCTAGACAGCTAACAAATTGTTTATCTCTTTTTCATCATCAATCCCATATATCGGTTTGCCTCCACACCCTTGTCTCTCGCAACATTTTTTTTCTTGTTCTCAATAAGTCTCAAATCCAACATGTCATTTGATATTCTTTTATGTTTACCACACGTCCTCCAAAGACTTTCTACACGTTAAAAGGATTGTTGCCCTCATTTTCATCATCATTAATCTCGAATATCGGTTTTCTTCCATGCCCTCCACCTACTGCCTAAAGTTTTAAGCCCACTATCCATTTATGCCACACGCCACAAAGACATTCTATTGGGTCGTTAGTCGAATCCCCATCCATCTAGCCGCGGTTAACATGATCTTATTTTCAAATTCAAAGATAACGTCTTCATTATCATCCTAAGTTTGAGAAGATGTTAGAATATTACCATACTTATGATACAATATATTTATAATATTTTAACATATCTATGGTAATATGAGTACTCATTCTCTATCATATTTAGTTTATGGACAATGTTAGAAATATGCACACCAATACAAGTGGTTTTTTTTAAGTATTTTTTAAACATCTTTAATCGTTAAGAAAAAAAAAATACAAATTCACTAATAGTTACTTTCTTAACCATTAAAAAAAAATAATTCCCTTGCTGCCCACCCCTACCAAACAAAGATGAAATTTGCATTAATAGAATATGTAAGTTGCGCATTTTAAAAAAAATATATAAATATGTAATTTATATAAAAGAAAATTAATCTTTTAATAAAGAATTCTACTTTTTTTAAATCACAATATTTATATAACCTATAATTATTATATCAAGCATTACTTTTGTACAAAATCTTCAACTGATGAAAAAATAAATATGATGCCAAAATAAATTAGGTTCATAGATTCATTAATTAGATATCCCAAATGCAAGCTTCCACCTGAGCACCAGGTACACACACAGCACAGATGATCTAGAGCTAGAACGAGATCCTGTTTATCAAGAGAATAGATGATCTAGCCAATTATTGCAACGGTAATTCTTCTTTTGGGGGGGGGGGGGGGGGGGGGGGGGGGGGGGGGGGGGGGGGGGGGGGGGGGGGGGGGGGGGGGTGGGGGGGTGGGGAGATGTCGCTATGTGGCAGGATATTGTCTCAAATTGAGGCGGATAATGTTGGGGGCAACAAGGGATCCACAGTACAAATGATGTCCGATCTTGATCGCACTTGAAACCATTGACAGTCCAGGATCATAGTAGTGAGCAGTTGGTTTTCCTTCCAAATCAACGGCAAGAGCCCCTCCATTCTTCTCCATATTTGGTCGTCCTATGTACTTCTCCATGATTGCTATACACTTCCGGACGAAAGGGTATCTGCATGCTAAATGCCATGAAAGTGTGGGCCCCTGCATGTTATATTACCCCAAAATAGACTGATCATGATGAGAACCATGTACTACCTAGCTGATTACTAAAATTCATGCTGGATCGATCATACGTACCCAAAAAACAAAATTTATCGAGAAAAACCACAATAAAACCAAAAGATTATCCTCTTTATAGCATTCTTAATAATTTATTCATCTTATTCGTTAAAATACATCGTTAAAATTTATTTTTTTATTTTATATATTAATTTTTATAATATATCATACATCAACTAGTTATGATCTTTTTTTTTTATATTATTTAAATATTATACTTTTTAATATATTTTATTCATTTCAAATAAAGTAAAAATTAAAAAGTAGAGAGAAAAATGAATAAAGAGTAAAGAAAAAAAGTAGAAAGTAAAAAGATAAATGAATGAAATATTTATACAAGTGTATACATTGTTCTATAGATGTAGAGGTTGTAGTGTAACAAACTAGATATTAGTGATAAATTACATATATAATCCGTTGGATGGGCTATTTTGAACTCTTTCCTTCAAATTTTACAAAAACATGCCTTATACATAACTCATTGAGAATGCTCTAACACATGCTCTTTCTCATGATCGATAATCCTCCTAGCTAACACATGATTCCATCTAAATTAAGCAGGGATCCTAAGTTTTTGGATTCTATAAACATACTACTATATATATATATATAGATCATCAATATTGTTTCTCAAGAAACAAACACTACTTCATGAAAAAACAGGGCTATTAATTATTAAATGGAAACTAATTAGATCAACCGATATAATATATATAGTACCGTTGCCAATGCAATCCAGTAGTGGCCTTCTCCATCATATCGGATATTATCTGGCATGCCTGGTAGATGATCAATAAACTCACTGACTTTTCCTTTTTCCTTGCCTTGTATATGATATTTCCTACACCTTCTCCTGCGCGCATTAGTGACCCATATATATATATATATATATATATATATAGTTGGAATCATTATAAACAAAAAGTACTTAAGGACTAACATGAAATTAAAGCATGCCTGCAAGATTACTGGAAATTATTAGCAATTAAGTACATACGCTAAGGTTTCGCAAAAGATGACGTAATTTTGATCAGGCGAGACTGCCACTCCATTAGCAAAGTAGAGATTGCGAACCAGCACCTTTGTTCTCTTGGTCGCTGGATCATAACTCAGAAGTCTACCGTGGGGCTTACCCTCTAATATATCCCAAATAAACTCATGCAATCTATATTTATACGAGGCGTCTGTAAAATAAACCATTCCATTATCTGCTACATCTACTGCGTCTGTCGTTCCGAATTTTTGTCCCTCAGCCTCATCTGTCAACAGCTCCACTGTCCCGTCTGCAGCCTTCACGTTCAGGAGGCCCTACAAATTACATATTCATGACCAGATTTCATTAATATAAAAAATAAAGTGAAACAACTAATAACAGTACTCTTCGTTTTAATTATTATTTCTTGACATATTGTAGGTGTTGATCAGTTGATGATGTGATATGATTTAGATATTTTTATATGCCAATTATTTTTAAATATTGCATATTTTTAAAAAAAATTTAAAAATATTGCATATTTTTTTTGTAAGAAATTATATTTCATTAAAAAAAATAAATTTTTTACACTTTTCATTATAATAGAATACACAAAACAAAAAATACAGCTTATTATTAGTAATGGAAATTAACCCAATTTCTTTTCGAGGCATGGAATCTATGTAGATTTTGTAAGTCAAAGACTGGAGTGACGTGGCTGCAGGTGTCCACCGGCGAGCAGCCATAACCTGATCTGCAGTTCGCAACGGTAAACGACTGGTCAGTGTTTAGTTGTTTACCTTTTCGGGATCAGCAACCCAAACTTCGTCGTCACGTACAACTGCGATTCCCAACGGTCTGCCTCCGGTGTTTATCCATTTCTGCACCGTTGAGTCGTTCACCGTGACCCGGCTGATCCACCCATCTGCGCAGCCCGTGTAGATGACTCCGGAGATGGGATCGTAAGCGACATCTTCCGGTCCTAACAAATGGCCCGCACCCAAGGGCTCCGATCCTCGGAGCATACGATTGTTACTTGCCGGCACGGCAATAACGTACCGAGTCAACAGGTCCGGGGGTAGAGGAGCCGGGTCGAACGAGTCCAGTTGATAAAGAACTATGGCAGCAAAAATGGGAGCAATACCGCCATAAAAACCGTGAAAGACCATGAGTTTTCTTTTTCGCTGCTAGAAGCCTTGGTTCGTGAAGCTGAGTGGGGGTTCTTCGAATTAGCCATGATTGGGACTGGTGAGTCAGTTCGGCGACTCGGTTACAGAGAGAGAGAGGGAGGAGATATGGCGGGTTTTATTACCAGTTCGAGTGAGCCATTTGAGGTGAGAAATAGTCATTGACATTGGTTACCGACTTTTATTTTAATGTGATGTGTATAAATATTTAAAAAATATTATTTTATTAAAAATTGTAAATTATAAGCTGTAATTGGGTTGTAAGTCTATCACTATTCTATTTTAAAATCAAACGATCATATTTCCTATTTGATATAAACATGATCTTTTTATTTATAGTAATTTGTTTTAACGATTAATTATTTTAAATAATGATAGTTTTTATTTGCAAATTAACATTATAATTGTGAGATATTACTATGCGCTAGCTATATCTAACCGAAGTGAGTACGTAAAATAAAAATGATTTTTATACGCTGCAAATACCGAAGAATATATATGTCCTAAAACTGATTTTGGGAGGCTAGGGGCCGGCCATATATATGGCCCCAGTGGTCTCAACGTAGAATTTATTTTTGGCTCGTACCTCTTGTATCGACATGACCATGGTTATATAATTAATAAGCTGTCTCGTTCAACGCCACTCCACTAGTACTACTGCACAACGCTGCAGACAGCATCACCATGAACTCTTGGATCCTAGCTAGAACTAGATCATCCACAAAACTTCAAGACCCGATAGTTTCACTATATAATTTTTTAAAATTTATTTGGTTGGATGTCCTGATCTCGATTCATGCACTATCGTCACTTCGCTCGTCGAAATTTGGTTGGTTGATAGTCTCCACATTCACTATCATCTGTCTACTTCTTTTGTCTCTTTACTTGTTTAGTGTCTTTGATCATCATGAGTTTCATCTCTTGCCTTCACGACTTCAAATGATCGTTAGATCATAACATCAATCGGTACACCAGAACTACAAGAAATAAGGCTTTAATTTTTCGGCCGAAGTTATTTTCGCCGGCTAGTATTTTTGTCATAATAAGTCAATAATTATTGTTGCAATGCTTTCTAACCAGTGGTTGAATCGCCACAAAAAAATCCATTTTTTCAAAGATGATTAATCGTTGCAAATAAAATCGTCGAAAAAAGATATTTTTGCGACCAATTTTACTTACAGCAATTCTAATTATTTTGCTGCAAACACTGATCAAGTTTTAACATTTTCGTTCGTTTATTTCCGACGAACAATAAGTTGAGGCTAAAAATCACTTTTTGCAGCGAGTTTTCATCACCGCAACAAAAATCAACGGTAAAAACTTGAAATCAGGATGCCTTTTGCGACAATACATTTTCTGTAGATTTTTATGAAACTCTTTATTGATCCTATTTTGTTATTTCAAGTCTCTGATTCTTTGAGTCGACTCGGTTTTGAGCTTCTAGAAGCCAACCTGTTGTTCCTTTTGTTTGAGCTATTATTACCTTTTTTTTGGGATAAAGAAATCTGATCTCATTAGAATAAGATAGAGCTTACAACAAGGTAAATAAACCAAAAGACATAATGCTTGAGGCTTATAACATCTCTTTAGTAACAATAGGCACAATACAACTTGACATTGTTCAATATCATAGAGATCTTCCATGCCTTCCAGCTCAGGTTTTGCCAATTGATGAGCTGCCATGTTGACTTCCCGATTTACATGTGTGACTATCCAAGTGGTGCATGAGTCCAGCACTTTGCGAGAGTCTCCTATGAGGCAACCTCCTATAGTCCAGTTTGGGGTGCTAGTTTGTAGAAGATCAACCACTTGCTTAGAGTCCTCTTCTAGACAGACCCAGGATAGGCCTAACTCCTTACAGAATACAGCTGCTAGCAGTAAACCATAAGCCTCTGCATCGAAAGGAGTACCTATGAGGGGTCAGTTAGCATGAAGGGTGCCTGTGACTTGACCTTGGTGATCTCTTATGAGCTATTATTACTTGATATATGAAATAGTATTTCGTATTTGGTCCTTCTAAGTGGTCTGAGATTTGTGCCTTTGTTCCATCTCTCAAAAAATGTGTTAGAAGATTTTCTTGTATTCTGATTTGATTTACTTTTAGCCCATAAATCCCCTCATGATAGGTCATTAATTTGCCCTTGTTCTCTGTTAGTGTACTCAAATCACTAATTACTACTACATTGCACTTGTAAATGTCTATCTTTTAGGAACTGTGATGCTGGTTTTTGGAATGGGTCTCTATGAGCTCTTTGTTAGCAACCTTTACACTGCCAAATCACCATTAAAGGAAAAACTTCCATACAAATCTAATCTCTTTAGCTTATTCACTCTAAAGGTCAGTTCAAAATTTTTTAGCAATTGAGCAACTGCAATACCTGTTAGCCCAAGTGAGTGGGCCTTAAGCCAACTTTGACTGATTGATGCTTTAAAACAATTATTTGTTCATTTTAGAAAACTTGATTGCTTTAGGTAGTAAAAGCATTGGGAAAATTGATATCAATAATTCTAGTATTTGGTCATTAAAATTGATTTTGTCATTTCTTTTAGTTGAATTGAGTTTAGTAACATGTGAAATGCATTTAATTCATGAAAAAACCTGTATTATCCTGTCTTTTAAGTTTTTTCATGCCAAACTTACTAGTGTTATTCTTTTTTACTTTAGGAGTGTTACTTCCTAAATAATATGCAAAAGAAAAATAGTTACCGATTTAGTAGTCAAGGTCTCTAAAACTAGTTTTTACTCTCTAACTAGTTCTAGCCTGCTGACCCATCTCCATCCCCATCCCCATCAATACATGGGATGTCTAAAACACCATATGGGCTAGTCATTATTTAACTATTACGTCTATTTTCTAATCCTATACATGTTTTTTCATTTCTTTGGTTTCACTTTCAACAGAGGGTAAGTTTGAAACATCAAAAACATTATATTTGAGGCATCTGATATATCTGCGAATAATCAACCTGTATTGTGGAGCATTTTGAACTTCTGTTGGCTGCCAATCAATCCCTTTCTTTCATACGCTACTATAATGGTTTTAGTTAATTAAGATGTTTTATTGGGTTTTGGGAAATGAAAAAGAAAAAGTTGAATAAAAATGTTATAAAATTAAAAAACTGTTTGAATATAAATTTTAATACTATTTTTATTTTAGAATTTTTAAAAAAATATTATTTTTTATGTTTTGTTTGAAAATTTGGGAAAGTAATATTGGATTTTGTATTTAGATAATAATTAAGTAATGATTAGATAAAAGAATTGATGATTTAAAATTAAAAAGTATTTTATATTTAAATGGTGTTTGAAAATTAAATTATAGAATATTTTTAAAACTTTTTTAGAATATCTCACTACCCACTGCTGAATTTGAAAAGAACCTCTCAACTGGGAGGATACAAAGGAAAAATTATATGAGAAAGGACCCTTCTACGTCCATCGAGAAATTCCATCGAGATGGTTTTTACTGACAATGTAAAATATATATTTTTTTCTAAATAATTTTTAAATTCTCTTTAATATATATTTTTTTAAAGAATACAAAGGAAAATATATATGAGAAACGACCCTTCTACATCCATCGAGAAATTCTATTGAGAGGGTTTTTACCGACAATGCAAAATATCTATTTTTTTCTAAATATTTTTTAAATTCTCTTAAATATATTTTAAAAATATAAATTTATTAGAAAAATAATTCTTTAATCATTAAATATAAGGAAAAAAAACAATGAATACAAATTTTCAATAGGATTTATAGGTGGGAATATCAATTCCCTACGAGAAATAATGGAGCCCAGCAAGCACTGCTAATTTTGGATGCCAAACTTTGTTTGTTTGTTTGTGAGAAGAGAAAAGCTTGGAGTCAGATAGGTGTGAAAAATATTTTCCCACAGGCCAATAACAAACAGACACATAAGCGATCTATTCATTATTGAAATGCACCTGCATGTATGAGAAAAGATGCCCATAAGCACAATTTGACACTCTCCCAAGGATAATCACAACAATCTAACCATTACTCTTAATGACTTGTCCAAATCGCATCACAAATTCACTTAATCAAATAAACCATATATACACTCTAACAAAATCTCAACCTCTAATTCTCATTAATTGTCAATAGATTTTGAATAAGAATTTCTAGAAACTGTTTTTCTTGTAAACGGTCTCAGAAGATATGAAGTCTGAGCTAATTTTTACAAATCCATATCCACTACCTCATAGTATGGAAAACTATTCATTAGATAACAATTAATAAGGTAAGATAACTAGATCGTCATCTCTCTTAGGAGGATACTTTTCTAAGATTGTCAACAATGTTCAAACAACACATTTTATTTAATAGGTCGTTAATAATAACCACTAGGTACTTTGGGTATATTTGAACAAATGGTTTGTTTGGGCTGCATGAGAACGATACCGGCATCATTCATTTGTTTTTTTGTACAAAAATAGTACAAGCAGCAATTATGCACTCAAAGTACTTCCTACCTAAACATCACAAAAGTTAGCTATCTAATTATTCTACAAGAATCAACTATTTATATCATTTAAGAAAAGTTTCAATAAATGTGCAATCAATGATTATCTAAAGACAACTCAATTAATGCCAAGAGATGGATTTATTCTTCCATCAAATCCACTTTTTTTTTTTTTTTTTTTTTTTTTTTTTTTTTTTTTTTTATATCAATCAGATCAACAACTCTAGGTTGGATCATATAAGTGAAGTGAGTCTAAGATTCTATATTAGGATTCCTATTACATGAATTCAATGCTTTTAGTGTAGACATATTATAAATATTCTATTCTAGTCTCTAAGTGACGAGAGAATATTGCTATATTACTAGCACGCTAATTTTGAGGATATTATATTCTAGTGAATTCTAGGACTCGTTATCACTAATAGTACACTTTTCAAAGGTATATTCATACTAGTTGTTAAATTAGTCCCACTATTTTTGGTGACCTTTTATAAAAGTTTTTAAAATATTAATATAGAGGTAAGGTGATGCGAAATAAAACATTCTTTCCACAAAATAAGTGTTGATAAAATCCCCAATACCCCACCCTCGCCGAAAATATAAGTAATTTTCTTGATTCAACCAAGAAAATATTCAAACTTAAATCCTCTATAATCTTAATAGAATTCATGTTTATACAAAATAATCACCCAGCCTTACTTAAAGACAAAGAACTTGGTGTAAGGACGACATGTTAGAATTAATGCCGCAATTGCGATTCTGAAAAATATAATTTACTTCTTATTAAGAAATATGGAATCACATTTATATGGTGAGATACTCTTTCTATTTCATGTATTTAGTGTTCATGTATAAGAACTTTAACATAGAAAATGTTCATATTGTTTTTTCTCATTAACTCTGCTAAACAAAGGAGATAGATCTCATTAGTGAGAAAACTTTCAATTTCTCAAGTTTTACAGCCATCATCCTATGCATTCACGACATATTTTAGTATATCATCTTCACCCGAGAAAAAATATCACCAAGTCAATAAGTGATTATCCAACTCCCAAACCTTTAGATATTCTCAATAACACCTATATATATTGAGTTTTAAATCAAATTAGGTATAGACTTCGCCAATATCGCGTTAAAAGTGCCAAAAATATCTTCTTGTGCAATAAATACAATTCATGACGTTTTAGCAGCTAACTAGTGAATCTCTATTTCTTCCTTACTCAATATTTTTCGTATTCACTAATTCAGTATAGGAGAGAAAAGAAAACTTTACGAGAAATAATCCTAAACTAAAACCTATTTTGCATCAGTGCAACCACGAGCAATATCTTTAGGCTTAATTAAGTCGTATCTAATTATTCAGACTTTTACTACAATTACCATGCAAACTTCCAATGTGCTTGGTATTACATTATCTCTCAAGGGGTGCTCAAAAGTTTGTATATCTACAAGAACCTATTGTTCTGGCTAGAAAGAAAGAATACTTGATCAAGATTACCAATGCTAATATCACAGAGAGTTGCACTGATACAAACTTTTAAAATAAACATGTCAATAAAAAATGTCCCCAACACTTGCACATTTAAATATTAATGCCCACACTAACTAAACATACAAGTAAGTTTTAGAGATTGTGCTTATTTGTGAGTTAATCTAAATTACTTCAGGATTATAATACCCAACCTCAAATATAGGAGCAATTAATATTTGCGTTACAAAAATAACACGCAACTTCCGTTATTACCCACAAGATTTTCAAAGCAAAATAGTGATTAAGTTCTATCTAATAGTTGATCCTTTCAACTTTTATGAAAATTATAGTTCATGTGTCCTACGCGCATTTTCAATTTTACTCTAGACCTTTTAGAAATTTTTATAATAATGATGATCTAAAACAGATGGACACTCATAATAATCTAATTTGTTTTCAACTATTACTCAGGGAGGAGATTAACGCGCTAGTTTAGTCACATGCCAAATCTCTAAGCTTACTTCTATGTTGTCTCAAAGTTAATATTATATGTGCATTTAATTGCATACATGTCTAAGAAATTTACCGCGTTAATATATATAATAACAAAAATAATTAACATAGGTCACAAGATAAAAAATTCGCTAATCTTCCTAATCACCTCTTGCACCACAATACTTAATTATTAATTTAATTTTCATGCAAATTTATATTATAGAAGAGATTAATTCCAAATTAATTTCAACTATACTCCCACTAGGATAAGTAATTTGTCGAGTTAGTCACATACAAAAATAATTTCTTCTTAGATCGAAAAAATTCATTTGGGTTAAACATAAGTAAGGACAATACAAACTCAAACTACTTAATCCTACATTTTATCGCATTCTAAAAATTTGAATACTTAACTCCTAAAATTAGCCTAAAAGATACTAGTAATTAAATAAGCCCATACAATTATTATAATCACAATACATCTAAAAAAAAAATCATATTTCATCCAAATAATTATTATTGACCAAATCTAGGTAATTTATAACATAGAATAAAATGACTAACAAATGTGACAAACATGATCTCATAATATCATGGTATGCATGTATTCAACGACCATAATCATGCAAAAAAAAAAAAAAAACTTTTCAGAAAAAATTATGTCGCATAACTATTTGCTGAATATGTTAAAAAAAGTATAAAATAAATTAAGCAAAACTCACTAACAATAAGCCATAGTCCAATAGTTGACCTCAAATACCATGGCCTTTGAGCTCCTGGTTCAAACTTATTTGCAGCCCAAAACTAAACTGACCCGCAACCGTTCTTCTTCCACCTTGGTACGGTTACAACTTATCCAGAAAAAAAAAAGAAGGTTGCATTAAGCTGCCGCCACCACCTCTCTTATCCAGGCCCACCCTTCTCAGCCAGCGCACCCTTCTGGCAGCACTGAATGAAGTTCACGGTGTACACTACTTCATGGCAGTTCTACTACTGCACAGGCGTGGTGCGCCGCTCTGCAATCAACAAAGCTTGCTTCACCTGCCTGGTGCCCTGCCTTAGTCACAATAGAGCTTGAGTCTCGACCTTGGTGCGCAGCGTGTGAAGTGGAGTAGTGGATCACACAACGGAGTACATCGCGAGCCACCTCAGGTGCTCTACACCATCTCGCGCTCATGGGTGCGATGCGTATAGTCGCATTGCTTTGTTTTCCCCCCCTCTTGTTCTGTGAGATCGGCACCTGGTGTCGCAACACCTCTAGTGTACGTGCGCTGCTTCTTTCAGCCAATCCTGCCCCTTGTGGAAGTGTGTAGCTTCTAGCCCTTCCACGGTAGAAATGCACCGTGTCATGGTGATTGGCAACGTTCAAAGCCACCGTACGGATGGCACTGCGCGTGGTGCCCTTGTAGTGCTCGCCTCACCCTCTAGGGTGCGTGTTGCATTGCGCGCACCTTCACTGCACTGCGCCGCACCGTGGAGACGCAGCACTCAGCATCGTCGCTTCACCTTTGCCAAAGCCACGGTGTTTCCCGATCCTACATGAGTAACGCAACACTAGTGTTGCATTTCACCGGTCGCTGCAGCACCAAAGTATGGTGCCGAAGCGGCTTGGCCAATGCCCTTCAACGGAGCAACACCATAGGCATACGATAATGGTCGAATGGTGCTCATGGTGCCAATGTGTGCCACACCTCCAAGTGTATGAGTCCCTGCCTCGCTCGGTATGTGGTCACAGTCCCTGCCTGTGCAACGGTTCTTTGGTTGCATTTACTATGCTCGACACCAATAAGTTGGCGAACGCCACACAATCGGCGGGGAACTTGTATTTATTTTAATTCAATGTGTTATGGATTCTAATAAATTAACTTGGTATCCAACCAAAGTCTCACCCACTTTAGGCTAGCTTCAATAGATAGCTAAAGTCTAACATATTATACCATTGTTTGAAATGGACCTAACGGCCTATTAAATTAACGTTAATAAAATTATAAACTTTACTTATTTTTTGGTTAATCTTACATAATGAATAAAATTAATGATTCCAAGATAAAAATTACCATATTGGATTGATTGAACTCGAATGATGAATTCTAATTACTACTTGTTCCATCTACTGTTCTTGTCCAATACTCATTGGCCACTTCACGTTACACTTGATATATATCCTACATCTCAATCTAGTACCTTATACATAACCCACTCAAAAAATACATTCACTACAATTAAAAAAGGTTTATTAATAGTCAGTTATTTGCTACAAAAAATAAAACGAGTACTTAATTCTCCTCGCATATAACTCGTCACAAATAACTTTTTTTTTTTTTTTTATGTTTTTAAAGTACTAATATGATGCTTCACAAGTTGTCTAATGTGTAAAATCTCTTTAACTCGTTCCTATGTCCTTGTAGCAGAAACGATCCTCCCACTACAACTCAACATATATATCTAACTAAGATTTATCTTAAACTTTCTTATTTTGATCTATATTGTACTAGTAATATTTTAATTAAACTTAGAAATTAGAGAGACAATGTAGTTAGCTCCCATTCCAAATGTGGAGTTAATAAAGAAATAAAATCTTGGGAATTTAGATAAAATAAGTAATCTATTAAGGGATACATTTTAAATAGTTTAGGCAACATACGAAAAAGTGACATCTTTAATTAAAATTAAAGTTAAGAGTTTTAATGAAGCTAATTATAAATGCCAATATTTTAATTTAATTTAATTTATAATTTACTAGAGCACAACGTCCTTGGAGCACAATGCATCTAAATTTATGGCTTTTTATCTCTTAATTTCGCTACATTGGAGCAGTCATAACTCGCTAGCTTGACATTTGAGCTACTGTATATATAAACTCATCTTCATGTTTGGCATAATACTATTCATAATCAAAAGAATATTTTATTTCAATAATTTAAGTTGAGGAAAAATAATAGTTGAGAAATAATTGAAGGAAAAATAGTAGTTAGGAAATAATAATTTAAGTAAAAATTAAATTATTAATTAACATATAGTTAGAGTAGTTACAAAATATAAAAAAAATAGAAATATTATTATTAAAAAAATAATATTATATTATTATTTTGAATAATCATTATATATTAAATAGTTTTGATTTTATGTAAAATATAAACTCTTAGTTAATTTTAAAGATTACTTTGACCAGACCAGTGCTATTAGTTAAACTTATAATCATTGAGCACTAGTGCAATAAACAAATAAAAAGAAAGAAAAAGGGAAGCTCCACCACCTCCCTATGGCCGAAAAGGATGAAAAAGAAAAGAGCAGTGGGAAGTAAACTACACGTGAGCGGGTGAGCCTTTCATAATGCTTATCATCATCATCACAATCGCATTCGGAATCGTATCTCATATTCGTTCTAGTGTCTTTTCGTTCTCGAAAGTTGAGACCATAAGAAACGCAGCCGTTCGACAGCAGCCACCATTTTGAGGACCTCTCTCTCTCTCTATCTCTCTCCCCCATTATTTTATCGGCTTTCGCTTATTGTTTCATTGCCACTGCTTTCTTTCCAATTCTTTGTATGCTTGTGAGGCCTTAGAAGACGTGTAGCTCTGCTTTCCATGGCTTGCCTGAGCGATGAGAGCTGGGTTTCTCTTCCCAAAATGCTCTCAGAGCGGCTCTCTCTTAGAGGGGATCAGGATGAGCAGGAAAGGAAGAGATTTATTGATTCCAAGATTGCCCAGCGCCGGTTAGAGAAGTTTTTTCCGCTTTATGCATTGGGGATTTCAAGGCCCGACTCGGACTCTGTTGTGTCGGTTTTCAATTCGGATGACCCGCTTGCTGACCCTATTTGGGACGCTGTGAAAGAAGAGGCCAAGTTGGAGGTACAGAGTACCTTTCCAATACTCTTTTTTAGTTTCATTTTTTCCTGGGTCGTGAGTGATGGGTTTTCAATGTTAAAAGAGAGATATATATATATATATATATATATATATATATATATATTTAAATATATATTTATAAGCGTGTTGAAAGAAGTTTTTGGGAGCTGTTATATTTTGTTTGGAGTTCAAATTTATTTTATTTTCTTGCTATGTGGGATTGATGTAAATTGACTTTAAAGGGTACAAGGAAATGACTTTTAAGGTTGTCAGTTGCTTATACATATGTTCGACTTTTTCTATGGGGCCTCTTTAGGTTGAATTTCGTGGTTTTGTTTAACCAAACCATAAGTAGTGAATTTTTCTTGTGTTGGGGTAAGAGTATTGGCTTTCAGTAGAAAAGAATCTAATTCAATACGGGTGAAGTCTGAAATCTCACGCACAGGGCTCAATTAAACGTTAGCCTATTATAAAATTTGATTCCTGATTAGATTATGGACGCATTCAAAAACACAGATAATTAGAACATGGAACGGTGTTTTATTTGATCCATGCTCGTATATTTGTTGCCACACATCATTGCAGGCAGAAAAGGAACCAATTTTGAGTAGCTTCTTGTATGCCAGTATACTGTCCCATGATTGCTTAGAGCAAGCCTTGGGGTTTGTTCTTGCGAATAGGTTGCAGAATCCTACACTTTTGGCGACTCAGCTAATGGATATATTTTGTGATGTGATAATGCATGACACTGGTATTCAACGTTCAATTCGCCTAGATATGCAGGTAACTTAATTGGGAGCCCACAGAATATGTGTGAGCTATGTTATTGAATATCCGAACATGTTTTAATGGCTGGAATATTCTTTATACAGGCATTTAAAGACCGAGATCCTGCGTGCTTGTCATATTGCTCAGTTCTGTTGTATCTTAAGGTACTTTTCACAATCCATTATTTTATTTTGCGGTATGTTGATATTGGTTGTATTGTTATGATAAGGACGGAAGGTAGTTAATTAGTTATACCTTATACAAGGAAATGAAACATTACAAGATCGGACTTGAAGTATGGTATGCCCCCTTCCCCTTCACCCCCCATAGGGATAGAAAAAGTAGAAATAGAAACATTGATGTAATGTTAATGTTTATTTTATTGGGCCAAATGTGGTTATAAACCACCTGGATTGTTACAAATGGGGATGCCAGTTTGATAACTACTATTCCTGCATCATAAGTGTGATGATTGCCTGTTCAAGTTCCTATAATTGGTTAATGGGGTTTATTAGCAAAAAAAAAAAAAAAAAAGAAGAGAAAATTAGCTTCCATATGTTGTCCATATTGTTATGAGCTTCTGTTTATGTTTTAGATTTAGATGGATCCATGAGTCTGTTTAGGCATCACTAAAAAATGAAAAGAAACCCCACCAAGTCAAGTACATCCTTGATGTTGTGAGCTATGCTTTGCTGTAGGGATATCATTCTCTGCAAGTGTATCGAGTAGCACATGCCTTGTGGAGCCAAGGGCGCAAAGTGTTGGCCTTGGCATTACAAAGCCGAATCAGTGAGGTTGCTTTTTACTTTCTTGATTTATTTACCCACAGAAATCTACAAGAAAGGATGATCCTTGATAAGCATATCCCCAATCCTCTTCATCAACCCTTATTTAATTTGGCGGCTGTTTTTTTCCTCAGGTTTTTGGAGTTGACATACATCCAGGTATGTTAATTTTTTTTTAAATAATTTTAATGGATGTTATTTTTTTAAAAGCAATGGAATGTGGCTTATATGTGTTTTTTTAAAACATATTCTTGTTATTGTTTTCACCAGAACTTTTGATGAAAGGATTAAGAAAGTTAAAGATATTTTTGTATTGACTTTTTGAAGCTTTATGTACAAAACTTGATTTTCTGCAGAGAAATGGTTGTTACCTACAGAATTTACATTAATCTGAGACAACGGTCATTTCTAGGATGAAGGTTATTTCTGTATTATTTAAGGCTACCTTTTACTGTTCTCTTTTTTCATTTTTGACGATCCTGTACAGCTGCGAAAATTGGAGAGGGAATATTACTGGATCATGCGACAGGTGTGGTTATTGGTGAAACTGCTGTTGTAGGAAACAGAGTTTCATTGATGCATGTGAGTCAATTTCATTTTTCCTTTGTGTTCCCATTATTTGATGGATGGATAGTGTAATTATTTTTGTTTCAAGACATCAAGTAGTTCGTGTTTTTTTTGTTTAATTTCTAAACAATGATTTCATCTGAATTTCTTAGCAAGAATTTTGCAAATATTTATGCTTTGGAAACTGCATTTTGAGCCTGCATTATGCTTATCACAGAGAAATGTTTTGACAGGGTGTAACTTTAGGAGGAACAGGAAAAGAAGTTGGTGATCGTCATCCAAAAGTAGGTGAAGGTGCACTAATTGGAGCTAGTGCAAATATACTTGGGAATATAAAAATAGGTAAAGGTGCAATGGTAGCTGCAGGATCCCTTGTGTTAAAAGACATCCCTCCCCACAGGTAGCAAGAAATGTCTGATTTTCACTTTTCAGCATTATGGTTTTTCCCATCAGTATTAGTTTTGAAATGATATAAAAAAGACATGTTCCACTTTCTTTTTTTGTGTTGCCAAGCATGGTGGCAGGAATACCAGCTAAAGTGATTGGATATGTAGATGAGCAAGATCCATCATTGACAATGAAGCATGGTATGCCACATATATGAACAAAACCTGCAAATTAGAATTTTTTTCCATGCAGGTTGAAACTGGCTTTTGTTATTTGCATTTAACTTGAAAACTAGGTTAATGTCCTTTAGAAAGGCAGCAAATAGCTTAGAGGATGAAACCCACACCAATTAAATCCAAATTGGACTGTATAATACAACCATGCTGCTTTAAGAGTGGTTTGGATTCAGATATTAGTTGAGATGAGTTGAGATGGTTTGTGAATAGTTGAATAAAAGTTGAATTATTTATTATATTTTGTGTAGGAATTTGAGAAAATTGTAATGATTAGATGAGATGAGTTGAGGTGGATTTTGAATACAAATGAGGCCTTAATCATTTGCAATGGTACTGTCTCCTAGAATCTGGAACATTTTTTGTTAAAGATTATATGCTTGCATTTAACAAACTTATACGTAATGTCCTAATGGAAGACCCAAATCACATGGTCCATACTCCAAAAGGACTAGTCAGTGATACAATTGGAGTCCTATTGGATTAGAACATAATAAAGAGCAAGAACTTCTCATTCCCAAACAATGTGGGATCCTATACACTACCTACTTTTATCATTATCATATGGGGTATCATAATCTCAGCTCCTTAAATTCCTGACGTCCTCGTCGGGCTAGTCCATCGTAGGTGGCACAGCTCAAGTCTCACAATTTTTGTTGAGATAATTTCTAATACCATCTATAATGCCTCAACGGAAGGCCCAAACTACATGACTTATATTCCAAAAGGACTAGTGAATAATACAATTGGAGACCCATTGGAATATTATGAAGAGCAAAAATTTCTCATTCCCAAGCAACGTGGGATCCCATACACCACCTACCTTTATCCATATGAGATATCACATTATAGGAATTTATATCATGGCATTATATTGATCTTGACAAGGAAATCACCTGAGCTAAAAGATGGACTTTATAAGTGTTCCTAGTTCCTCCATAGCCACCTTATTTAGATCCCATATTTGCTGCTGGAAGTTCTAGAAACGATTGAGGATAATGAAGTGACCATGGAATCTATTTTTGAACCATGATAAGCTTCAGTTGGAAATACATGTTGAATGTCCTGCTTTTATGACCTTATCTTCATAAAATTAATCTTCTCGTTGTCAACTTTAACATTTCATATGTGAAAACAGATAATTGCGTCAAGTATCTTCATTATCATGCTCGTTACTATTTGCAGATGCTAGCAAAGAGTTTTTTGAACATGCAGCAGTTATTTTTAAAGATGGAAGATCAACCGGTTAGTATTATTGGGGTTTCTTGTTTTGGAATTATCTGAACTATGTTGGTTTGATGGTAGTAAAACCAATGGTGCTTGTATCTCTCTCGGCATCTCCATTAGTGTTAATATACTTTTTCTTCACAATATAGTATCAAGAAATCTATGTATGATCTTTCAGGAGCTCAAGACCGTGAAAGAAGTAATGAAGGCACTTAAGAGATGTGGGAAAATGGCAATTTGGCAATGCCTCTCAGCATGTTAAATGCAAAAAACATGAAATGTTTTTCCACTAGCTTTGAAATGTCGTTACTCATTTGCATGATTCAAGAGATGATAAAGCCAAGCGATTATTCTTTCTTTGTAGTTTTAATTGGAATCCCACCCCTTTATATTGCTCAAATAAAATGAGGGATAAGAGGATGGCTTGGGACGCCTCAAACCTGACAGGCCAATGTGTATATCTTTAATTATCTGAAGTTTCTAAAGCAAATAAATAAAAAATCTTGGAAAGCTAAATTCATTCCTTTTATTTTTTCAAAATTCTATTTTAGAAAAAGATCAAAAAACAAAAACAATATGTTCCGTGTTTTGGTCTGTCTTTGATAATCACGTCCATGAAAAATTAAAATGTTGTGTACCTTAAAGAAAAATGACCATTTGGTATTTTTTTTCCTTTATTTTTTTATTATTATTTTTTATTGTGAGGACACCATAACATAAAGGTAGCCTAGCACACTGACCAAGTGGATCCCACCTGAATTGTTATTATCTGGCCAGCCACAAAACTCCAACGTCCAAATCCTCCACATCCCAAAGGTATTTAATAATAATATTATTATTATTATTTAGTAATGGTTAGTCCTATAGCTATGACAGCTCAAGAGTCCTACAAATAATAGAAAATAAATCAATTAATTTGATAAGTTATCGAAATAAATTATTTATTCTCTACCGATTGGTTAGAGAAATCATATTTTTCATTTTATCATATTCATTCATTCAAATTTCTATGGGATATGAATAAAGAATTATTATTTTATTAGTTATCATATTGGATACATTTCTAGGCCTTGTTTATTTTTGCAGATGAAATGAGTTGAGATTAAAATTAAAAATTAAATAAAATATTGTTAGAATACATATTTTTAATATTATTTTTGTTTTAAAATTTGAAAAATTTATTTTATTTTATATGAAAATTTTAAAAAATTAAATAAAATGAGTTGAAATGAATTGTGAAAATAAATGAGACGTTAAAATCTAAAGATGCTGTAGAGACTGCTTGGGTTGTACCGTCAATGGCAATGACCAGTGGGCCTAGACCTCGTGCGGCCCAAATTAAGTATATCAACGAAGTGTTCAAGTAAGATGGGCTTTTACGATCCGAGGAAGAAGAAAAAAAAAAAAAAAAAAAAAGAGAGAGATGGAGCTTTTGAAATTACTAGATCACCCTTGCAAAGATGAAGTATTCCATTCTGAATCCTGATTATTAATTTATTCCTGACTCCATATGACGGAGTCGGAGCTATCTTTCTCAGCGACGTCCCCCTGTTAGAAACACAGCTGGAATAGGGCCCGTAAAACGACGGCGCTTAATCGTTTCCTTTCATTGCTTGTCTGCCTGTGTAGCCGTGAGAACTGACATCCGTTCAAACTCCGGCGATCTCAGTCCCCACCATTATTCAAAACGGTTCGCTTTTGGATCTCGAGTCTAAATTGAATCTCTAGTGCTTGGTGGATAGATCCCAATACTTTTTCTTATAGAAGGTGCAGCCATTGCCAAACCCTTCAAGTCTTCCTCTTTTCTGGCATTTGACTATGCAATTTCGGGAAAATCGTAGTGGCATGAGCATTAGTATCAGCATTTTTAGATGAATATTTGTTTCAAGTTATCCGCGTTTTAAAATGTTAGGGATCTTAAGCTATTGATGGTGAATGCATTTAATTACTGCGTCTAAGTATTTCAAACGATTTCTCGACGTTGAAATATAATTACATTGATAAGTTATACCCTCACGGTAAATGTTTACTTGATTGTTGCCACTTGCTAGGCCCTGTTCCGGTATTAATATTAGAAATCTTGTAATGCGAAGTGGAAAACTCGAGAGGGGGGGGGGGGGGGGGGGGGAGGGGGGGGGTGTGTGTTGAATGGTATTGGATAAATCATAGAAAATGGAAAATATATAACCATAATTCTATGCCAGCCTTTTGACATCATGCTTTTGCTATAAGCTGGAGAGGTGAAAATAAAACATTATACATATGCTGGTTGCTTGTAAACTCACTTCCAACTTCTGATAAACACTAACATGAGATTTTGCACTCTCTATTAAAGCCAAAACAGATCTCGTGCTTGCTTCACTTGTTTGGGTTGCTTAGCTTCAATAGCATCTAGCTAGTAATAAGTAATAATTTCAGATAAATCTTGCGTTAGCTTGTCTAACGTAAGCTGTGTTATGTATGTAAGTTATGTAGTAGCCAATGTGGACAGAAGTGCAAGACTGATGAGCGAGACAATGGCAGCTGAGGGAGGTGATTTGGCTGGAGCATTGGAAACTCATGCAGAAGATGCTCTAAAATCTGAGAAACACTCATCTGACATGAGCTACACGAGCAATGGGAATCTTGCCATGGAAAATGGGTTGCCTGATGTCAACCCGTGTTCAAATGATACTTATGATCAGATGGTTCAAATGGTTACTGACCTTAGATTTCAGAATGAATTTTTGAAGTCCCAGTTTGAAGGTTTGAGGGATTTTCAATCGGATTCAAATGTGTCTAACCAACAAACAAAGGCAAGTGAGATTGGCGATGGGGAATCTGAAGATGTGAAAGAACTTCGTGAAAAGATAGAATCTTTGAAGGGAGAACTTTTGGAGGAAAAACAGACAAGGGGGGCAGCAGAGGCGGCTTTGAAGCATCTTACAGCGGCATACTCGGAGGCAGATGCAAAAGCCCAAGATCTCTCTTCAAAGCTCACTGAAGGTCAGATATTATCTGTTCCAATTATTCAGTTCTTCATCGTTATAATAAGACTTGTTAAATATATCTTGTTGTCAAGTAATGGCATATATCTACAATTTTTTTCGGTCCTGAACTAATTCACTATGAAAGAAAACTTGATATATAATGAAATGTTTGCATTTCATTTTTAAAAACCAGTTCTGTTTCTAAAAATTATCACTAATTGCTGGGGCTGGAGCTTGGGCTGAGGAATGGTCTTCCTTGCTGGTATTTTGAAAGGAAAAGAAAAAAAGAAATCTGGAATTGCATATTCCCCAAAGCCTTAGAATCTTGAAATCGAGAAATCTTTGTGGGAATTTTTCTTAGTCTAAATGCATAGCATGTTTACTTTTCGTAGCTCAACAGAAGTTGGATCAAGAAATAAAAGAGCGTGAAGAGAAGTACTCTGAACTTGACTTGAAATTTAGCAGGCTTCACAAACGAGCTAAACAACGCATACAAGATATTCAAAAGGTAAATCATCTTTACCTTATTTCTGCCTTAGTTTGTGACCTTGCGAGACTTTTCGCCTTGCTATATTTTGAGATCAATTTGTTATGATCGTCAAATATTAAACTTCTAACTCAGTTATTTGGTTTTTCCTTATTTACACATATTTTGGATGCTTGCATGCTTGTGAATAGTTGACTGGTTCCCATGTTCAGACATATCATCTTTATGAGACTTTCAATTAAGTTCATCCAACCCCTAGGGGTTGGCTCAAGTGCTAAAGGCCTTGGTCTTGGTGGTGTGCTCCCTCCAGGTCTTAAGTTTCAAATCCTCTTCAGTGCAAAAAATTTCTAGGGGCCAGTGGACTGGGGGAACTTTCCCTTGAATTACTTGAGGTGCACTTGTGGGAAACTCCTCGTCGAGGGCCTGTGCACTCCCGAGATTAGTTGAGACTTTGTTCTCAAACCCCCGGGATTAGTTGGCACTTTCAGTTAAGTGCATCCTTAGAAAACCATACTCACTAGGATGACCTTGCTCTTGAAACGACATCTTCTTGGGGACTATTCTGTGATATTACGTAAAACATTTAATCGAGGCGCTATAATTTTTTTCTTATTGAAAGAGCTAGAGTGTCTCAATTAAACAGTTTGTATAAGTTTCCTAAATTTCTATAAAATTTGGCAACATTGCTAGTGCACGTGAGCCTCTCCCTTTTGATTGGTGACACTTCCCAATTTCTATTGGCAAAGGTATTGTTGTAGATTTATAAAATGATAGAAGAAATCTAGAAAAAAGAACTCCTTATGATTTTATGGGAGATAAATCGATTAGAATTTTTTCCTGAATTTATGAGGTTTAGCCTGTGGAGGAATAGCTTTGTGAAATTATCTCCCTTCTTTGGAAATTTATCTTTTCCTTGGAATATTTTCCCGTGGTAATAACCCCTAGGGGTTGGCTCAAGTGGTAAAGACCTTGGGCTTGGGGGTATGCTCCCCCCTGGTCCAAGGTTAAAATCCCCTTGGGTGCAAACAATCTTTAGGGGTCACATCTCCTGGTGAAAAACCAGCGATTTAACCAGTTTCATGTAGGAAAACTTTCGAGGGTGCGGTGCACGGGACCGGGGTTTACTCTGCAGGGGTGGGTCCGAAAGGCCCTGCCTTGGAGAGGTTCCCGACATAAATAAATAAAAAAAAAAAAAATTCCCGTGTTAATCAGTTCAATAAAACAGATAGATCTTTAGTAAACTGATATGGATATTTGACACAGTAGGAAATTTTCATAAAAAAAAAAAAAAAAAATTCCCGTGGTAATCAGTTCATTAAAACAGATAGATCTTTAGTAAACTGATATGGATATTTGACACAGTAGGAAATTTTCGGTGGAGTGATGCACATGACTAACTAACTATATATATATATATAGTGGCTGCTATAAACATTTGAACTGAAGCAGATGTTTGTCACCAATTACCTTTGCTCAGAAAAAATGAACTAGATAACTTGGACTGGAGCTATAATATGATGCTAGATATTCCACTTTAAAGTTTATATTCCTTGTGTTGTTAGCTTTTGATTTAATAATCGCAGAAGAAAAAGGGTCTCATTCGCCCTGAAATTAAGTTCGGATGTTATTTGGAGATTGTCATTTTCAGGAAAAGGATGATCTTGAGGCTCGTTTTCGTGAAGTGAGTGATGCGGCTGAGCGAGCATCATCCCAACAGTCATCATTGCAGCAAGAGATTGAGCGTACACGGCAGCAAGCAAATGATGCATTAAAAGCAATGGATGCAGAGAGGCAACAATTAAGGAGTACAAACAATAAGTAAATCTCAAACTAACTCTGTATTATTTTCAGAAATTTGCTTATGTTTTTGTGGGTGAATGAGGCATGTGTCCACTG
The DNA here is from genome assembly GCF_004785595.1 of Juglans microcarpa x Juglans regia. NCBI lineage: Eukaryota > Viridiplantae > Streptophyta > Magnoliopsida > Fagales > Juglandaceae > Juglans > Juglans microcarpa x Juglans regia. Next base: position 653,726 of record NC_054600.1, on the reverse strand, counting down.
TCCATGGTGTTCTATTTGATGGCAGAAGCATTTTGTATCTTTTGCATGAAAGATATGTTTTTCCTAATTTTATGCAAGTTTATCTCCCCTTCAAAAATCTTTCACAATGTAGTCAAAGTAATTTCTTTTTGAGATGTAATCTTTTCAATAAGTAAAATAAATTTATTAGAGCAAGTAAATAGATGTAACCCAAGTACACAGGAGGCATACGAAAGATAAGTATAGCTCTTTTGTATACTTCATTAATCAACAATCAATAAAGTTCACATTTGCTTAACGGGAAAAAAAATCATTAATCAACAAGAAACTGCTATGAAATTCTCTCAGTAATTTCCGTATGAATAAAAAATCATGATGATGTAGTAGTAATTCCCCACCCCCCCAACCCATCCCCCACCTTAGCTTCTTGGAAATGAAAACCAATTAGACTTGAGGATCAAGACCTTGTCTTTCCACCATCCCACAAGATGCTTTCAAATTTAAAGAATATAAGAATTTTTATCTAGAGTCCTGTTTCATTCTTTCATGATTGTAATGATGAAATCTAGACTGCGAGACACCATTGAGGAACTGCGGCGTTCATTGCAACCAAAAGAGAGTGCTCTCGAGGCTTTGCAACAGTCGCTATTGGAGAAGGAACAGGTATGCATATCATGGAAATGGCTGAAAAGTTTGTCTTTCCTAGATGTATAATCCTCTGCATGTTCATGTGTGTTTATGCATGTGGATATATTTGCTATGTAATGTTTCTGTTTATGGTTGGTTGGATATGTACCTTGGCTACTATTCTTTTTTGGACCAAATAATAGATCCTCGGGTATATCTTCAATTTATGTGCTAGTGCTTTATACTACCTCATGATTAAGATTAATTTTATTGTATCAACAGTTCCAATTCTCTGGTGACTTTATAGGTAAACTCCTGGTTATGGTAAATGGATTGCCATAATATGTAATTTATTTTTGACCGGCTTTTATATCTCTTTAGCTTGATCTGATATATTATTATTTAGCTCATTGAGATTTTCTAACATCATTATGCCTTTACTATCTTTTTGTTTCATTTATTGAAGACAAATGATGTCTTAACTTGCTTATGTCCTAGATGTTGGAAGACATGCGAGGACTATTACAAGCTGCGGATGAAAAGAGGCAAGCTTCGATAGCCGAGCTCTCTGCTAAACATCAGAAGGTAAACTTGCACCATGATGGCTTGAATGTTATGTTTATTTTAACTTTAAGGACTGTACTTTCTTTCACCACTACATGTGTACAACATTTTGTGCTTTAGCTTCAGAACTGTCTCTGTTTTCCTCAGAATCTGGAGAGTTTGGAAGCCCAACTTGCTGATGCATTCTCGGATAGAAGCAAAGCAACTGAAACTATTTCTGCATTACAGGTAGAACTTATGTATGCATAAATGTTTTTGCAAGCCTTTTTTTTATACACCAAACACACTGCTAATATGGAAGTCTGTCACGACAGCTTTCCTAAAAAGTATTGGTATTTTTATGAATACAATAGGTTCCACAATAAATGGTGTGTTACACACCAGGCTTTAATAACATAGGTCCTTTTTTATATGAGGTCATTCTGTTGTTGACTGGTTTTAGGAGTAAAAGAGAAGCAAGTGTGGTGCATTATTTTCTTATGCCAATGAGCTCTAGCATAAATGATCCCTCCTTTCCATTTTAGATTAGCTTGGAGGGTGAGGATGTGGTTGTTTTCTTGTTTGGATAGTTTCTTGCTAAACCTTTAGAGATGCAACACTCATCTAATTAAGACGGCACTTTGTGTGACTCTCTCTGTGTGTGTAAGGGCACAAATCATTGCTTTAGGAATAATGAAGTGATCTAGTCCATTGCTGTTTTTTGAGTATTTTAAAAAAAGAAAGGAAAAAAGAAAACTCGGTTTTATATTTTTATATCTTAATTCTGCTGGACGAATACTAAGCATTGGAGGTGTATTACCAGGTGCTAGTTGCGGAAAAAGAGTCTAAGATTGCAGAGATGGATGCAGCCTCTACTGGTGAAGCAGCTCGGCTTAGAGCTTCTGTGGAAACTGTAAAGGGAGAGCTTGCTCACCTAAAACATGAGCACGTATGATTTTTTCTATAATGTGTTTTGGCTTTTTCTTTGATTATGAGAAGCGGGCTTCCTTAAAATGAAAAGACTCTATAGCTAGTTGCATGCATATGTGTATCATTTCTATACTCATAAAGTGTGTAAGGCATTCAGGAGAAAGAAAAGGAGAGCTGGGAAGCTGCCTTGCAGATGCTTAGAACCAAACTGGAAATTGCTGAGAGTAATTGTATACGTGCTGAAATTGAAGCAGCTAAAATGAGAAGTATATTTCATCCCTTTCAAACTTTTGTCAGATCTCTTATAGATGTGAAATGAATATTAATAACTTTATCTTTGGTTAGGTCATCTGGAATCTGAGGTGTCTGCTCAAGCCCGTATGCTAAGTACTAGAGATGCAGAATTAGTGGTCACGAAGGAGGAGGTTATCTAATTATTTTTACTTCCATCCACAACTTCTGAACTTATTCTTCATACATATATGCATGCAGACATGCAGACATGCATACACATATTTCATGGGGATAAAGTATAGGTCTGATACTGTGGGTAAGATGCAAAAAATAAAGAAAATGAAGAATTATTTGTTTGTACATTTTCTTTATTGCCCAAAATGTATGTCATCTTAGAGCTGGAATCCCTTGGATATCCAACAAAGTGCCCTTCTGGCTAAAAGCATTTGTTGCTCCCATTGGCCTCAAATTTGTATAGAAACCGGTCTCTTTTACTGGGGACATCAAATAGTGATATACAACCCCTTTTCACAAGTGAACTGGTGATGACCGATGGTCATTTGACTTAAATTGTCTTTAGAAGGAGCTGATGGACAATGGTACTGACACAGACTTTTATTCTAGCAATGGGTTGCTGGATATCTGCTTGGGACATCATGCATCTGTCTTCTCCTGTTGCCTATATAATCTGATGGAGTATTTTTGGTGGTTTAGGGGTTCATGGGTTCAACAAAGTAGGAACCTTTTCCCACCAAGGACTAGTGGGAACAATAAATTACACATACTTGTGCCGAAACCATGTTTTGCTTAGCTACACTATGATGTTACTGCTCTTTCATTTGAAGCTGCATGTATCTAAATATTTCCTGATCTCGTGTCTGAACTTGTACTTTTCTCTCATTACTAATCTTGTAGATCAGCCGCCTTGAAAATGAATTTTCTTCCTACAAGGTTCGTGCTCATGCACTTCTCCAAAAGAAGGATGCAGAGCTAGCTGCATCTAAAGAATCTGAACAACTTAAAGTTCTTGAGGAAGCGCTAAATGTATGTCCTTGTGGTTTCCTCTTATCTTATAAGATGATGGAAATACATGGTTAATCATAGGTATATCTGAAAGTCATTGCCATTCCTTGTCCTGTAGGAGGCTGAAAAAGAAGTATCAACTGTCTCTACAGAAAGGGATAGAGCCCTACAAGATCTACAGAATGCTTTGGCTAATTATGATAAAGAACTCAAAGAAAGGTGTTAATAATGTTGACAATGTCATGTTTCCCTTTTGTTCAAATCCTTTTTCTTTCTTCATTGCTTTGTTTTATATGGGATTTGGAATGAGGCTTAGTTGAGTTGAGTTCGGTTGCTTTCTTTCATATTAAAATTTTTTTTCGTTGCTTCTTCTGCTGATAATTCTGGTATAAGATTATTTTATAATGCATCTGGTAAATGATGAATACCTTATGCATATGAAAAATACATGCTGGTTTATGCTAATCAGGTAGTTATTATAATTTGTCATCAGAGAACTCTGCTCATTTCTACTTATCAAAAAAAAAAACTCTGCTAATTTCTATATTATTTTTATTTACAAATACCTCATTTGAGAATTTAATTTACCAGTCTTTGTTGCATGAAATGTATCGAACTTCCATGAAGTGCAAAGAAGTCTTCGCTTGACTCTTCAATTCCACATTTATTCCAGAGATATGATCCTTGACAATGCCAAGCAGCAGATTAAGAACTTGGAAATAAAGCTTATTTCTGCCAATGCTAGCCACCAATCAGATAAGGAAGCATGGGAAATGAACCTTCAAAATTTAGAAGAAACATGGCGATGTACGACATCCACATTCCATGCGTTGTCAAATAATAAAGATTCTTACCATCTTTTTTTTTTCCTTTTTCTCCAATTCATGGATGCATATCAATTGAACTTTTCTATAATGTTAATAAAATTTACAGTGAGATGTGAGGCTATGAAGGCTCAAAACGAAGCATCTTCTGGGGAGGACCTGCAAAGAGAATTAGAGGAGCTCAAACTACGTTATAAAATATTAAAGGTATCTTGTATCTTGTTGTTCTGGGGCTTGGGTTAGTTGTCGGTGTACTTATGTTTTTTGTTCTTGTTTTAATTGGATGCATAACCCTGTAGGAAGAGCATGACTCATTTCGCGATCTTGCTGATAAAATGATCGAGGAGAAGGACAAAGAGATGGCTAAACTTTTAGATGATAATAAGAATCTTCATCAATCTCTGGAATCTAGACCACCTGTATGTTTCCTTATTTGACTTCTTAAATGTTTGTAAAATCTCTCCTCATCCTTATACTTTCCCATGAGATGGTTTTCCATGTTTTTAGACCTTGGCCTGACAATGTGATAAATAATCTCAGGTTGATCACTATGATAACTACAGGACAGGTATGAATTTACTCTTGGTACCACTTGTTAGCGTCTGTATTATTTAGATAAAAGTTGAAAGCTTTTTCTTGATTTAGACAAAACTATACTGTTGGGGTGGCTGGTGAGGTCTTGACTTATCCTTTTATATCAAACTGGCAGCCATGCAAAAGCAAGATGCACAGAATGCAAGCACTTCTGCAGCAGAACAGCAGATTCTGGTATAAACATCTCCACTCAAAACATTCGTTTTCATGTGAAATTTACTTGCTTGAGTCTCCAAAGGCATTTATTACAACAATTTTAGCGGGAAGACACTTACATCAGATCTGCAAGATTCTGCCAGCTCTGAAGGACAAATTTTAGTGCCTTAAATGAGTGAGCTGATTTAGACAAAGACCCAAGCAAACTGGAAATTGTTTTTTGTTTTTTTGGGGCACCAGTTCTACGTCCGCCCTTTACATTTCTCCTCAAACTTTCTTGGTTCTACCTAGGCTTGCTTCATATCTTTATGGGCTTTTATGTGATAGTTAACTGATTTTTTTTTGGATGACGTTCTGGTAGTCATTACTTAGAATAATGATTAGCTATCACAGGAGCCTTTATTATTCATATGTAACTGCTAGACGTATCACTTATCCAAATTTTTCTTTAATATAAAGCATGCTTGATAGTTGGTATATCTTTGAAAAAATTTGCTTCATGCATTGCATGGAAGTAGAATTCCAATTGAGGAACCATCCAAACGTCTTGAGAATAATGATTTTTCACTTGAAACTCAGCTTTTGGCTAGGCAGCAAGCTCAGAGAGAGGAAGAGCTAGCGCAGTCACAACGGCACATTTTAGCACTTCAAGTAAGTCAGATAAAATATAAAATATTGAATTCTCTTTTCCCCACAATTCAGTTTCTCATTTTTTGCTTCAATTCAGGAGGAAATTGAGGAGCTTGAACGTGAAAATCGTCTTCATAGCCAACAGGTATACATTTGTCTGAATTGTTGCAGATTACGATTTTTTGTGGATTTACCGTGAAATGCAAAAGAAATGCTGGCCATCAAGAGCATTTTTATGAAATTAGTTCGGCTGAAATGATAATGTTCTGTCGATTAATGGAGTACCAGACTGTTGAATGTTTATGAATTATGTGTAGACTCAACTAACATTGTTTGGCCAGGTGCCGCAAAACCAAGGCGTATTGTTTATTAGTTTATAACAAAATTCTGATTGTAATGAGTGCAGGAAGCCATACTGAAGGCTGAGCTTCGTAACGTGGAAAGAACGCAGAAGAGGGAAGGAGTAGATATGACGTATTTGAAAAATGTAATCTTAAAGCTTCTTGAAACCGGTATCCGCATGAACCATTAGCTGTTACAATCTCAAAACTAATTGCTGAATTCTACTCCCTGTCATCTTTGAAGAACCTAGATGTTAGTGATGTCGGAAAACTTAGTGGTTTTGATTATTAGGATTTCTTTTCAAACAGGTGAAGTGGAGGCTCTACTACCAGTGATTGGGATGCTTCTTCAATTTAGTCCTGAAGAGGTGAGATGCTCAGCATATACTAGATGCTCTATTTTTGTTGGGTATTCTTAAATAAGTCGTGGTAAGTAAGTATAAGGATGCTGGCTAGCATAAGATGGTAACCCAGAGCCATAATAGATCATTACAAAGATTAAGGAATCAATCTGTCCATCTGTGGCTTATCATCTACTTTTTTTGTTTCAACTTTGGAGAAAGCTTGTCTAATACTTATAAAAAAAAGAAGCTTGTCTAAAACTTCAGAAGTGCATTTACCTATATAAAAAAAAAAACCTTCAGAAGTGCATTTAAACCTTAGGGGCAAGAACCAAATGGCCTAAATGTTGACCTTTTGAAGTCATATGCCATGTCTGAACTAGTTTCAAGCAATGATGCTGCATTGCAGCTCTTTACAATATGCTAGAATGTGAATCAAGGATATATTAGAAACAGTTCTCTCGAGATTGTTGATGAGGTTCAATACAGCATCTTGAACTGCCTGTTGACTTGCAAATGCAGATTCAGAAGTGTCAACAAGCATACCGCAACTCTACAGATGTTCCACCAAACCCAGCCACTGATGCTTCTGGATCTGCCCGCTCTCTGTTCTCAAGATTCTCATTTTCTTAACGGCGGGAGAAAACCAGAGGATTCTTTCCTTGCACAGGATTATCTGCATATGCAACTCAGTTGCAATCATGTTGGTTGTCATGCGCAGATTCTAAAGAGCAGGTGTGGTCTCGATAATCTTGTATTTATCTTGTAACAATATACTGTTGCATGAGAAAGGTTGAGATATTGTAAAGAACAATTAAAGGTGAGAATGATATACATCAAATTTCAAGAGAGGGAGTAGAACATTGTGGCAGTGTTTGGGTCACGCTCTCTTTCTTCCCTTTCTTTTCACAAATCAATGTAGAGTATACGTTAGAATAATATCATTGAGAAACAAGAGGGCATTTTCCAGTGAGGAGTCTTTCGTATCTGTGGAATTAGGACTCTCTCTCTCTCTCTCTCTCTCTCTCTCTCTCTCTACACACACACACGAGTTGAAATGCTTTTGTGTGAAATGCATTTGTGCGACGTAAGTTTTGATGTGGCCTCATGTTCCGATGGCACGAGTTAAGCCCAACAGTAGTGTGCACTCGGCCTCGGTGTATAAATAGATCTTACACTATGCGATGAATAATTTCTTGTGTTCCTTCCGTGTACTCAAGTTCCACAATTATGAGCCTTCCCCAAAAGACAAAAAAAAAAAAAAAAAAAAAAAAAAAAAAAACGAAAAAAGAAAAAGAAGCCACAATTAATAAATTTTTACGTAGAAAAATGACAAATAAATTAGCATTGCCGGTCTTATCGAACCACGTGAATTAATGGGGTTGTTGGATCGTGTAAATGGACGTGTGGGTTGGTGTGTGAAAGATGAGTTCCGGACCTAAAGCTATGAATGACATATTGAAAACGGAAACCATCTTCATGCTTAAAAAAAAAGAAAAATACTTTACTCAAAGTAAATTTATAAATTAATATAATTTAATGTAATTTGTTAAATTATAAAATTATTTTTATTATAAAATAAATTTAATAGATCAGATAAAATCACATTATTTTATAAAATTATTTTATGTGGATGTAGCACTAATTAAAAAAAACCTTATACAACGATAGGTTTCACGCGTTTGAAATTGCTACGATATTTTTTGCCGGTAGGTGCTGTGTACCCATCAATAAAAATTTCATGAAGAGAGTGAGAACCACCCCGTGTACGCAGTATGTATTATTAACGATGGCATTGAAGGACAAGCAGGCATAAATATCAATAAGCCGAGCCATGCTTGATGTCAACCAAGTCCTTTAGGATTAGAATTTAGGACCCTCGTGCTCATGATTGCTAGAGAGATTTGTCTCCTTTTGTCACTTCCTTTTTCTTTCTATGAATTTTCCTATGTCAACAAACAGTAAGTTATTATTTCTTTCTTTTTCTTTTTTCTTTTTAATAGAACAAACAGTAAGATATTTCACAATCTTTATACGCTGACAATAAATAAAAACAAGGATGGGGCTAGAAAAAGAAAAAGAAAGAATATTACTTTATTGAATCAGCAAAACTTCGTACAAATGTCTCGCAATTCTCTAATTCTTATGACAAGAAATTAACCTCATCAACTTTATGAATTTTGCAAGACAGTAATGTAATACCCTAAAGCCTAAACCATTACAATTTATATTGCTGGACATGTAAATGAACATCAATCAGACCATTATCCTGAAATGCAAGCAAAACATGACCAGCCCAACCACCCTCATCAACAACAACAACAACAAACAAACAAACAAGCAACAAGGAAAAAAGCCAAAAAATTTGCTACGATGCCTAATAATTTCAGGCTCACCAAATAAGCCATTATAAAGCAATCAAGCATGCCTTGCCTGGAAATCTTTCATGAAAGCAACCAACTTTTCAACCCCAGCCAAAGGCATAGCATTGTATATGGAAGCACGCATACCCCAACCGACCTATGTCCCTTGAGCTGAACCATCTTCTCCTTAGCCGCCTCCTTCACAAACTCCGCCTCCAGCTCCGGCTTCTCCAACGTGAAAGGTACGTTCATCAAAGACCTCACCGACCTCTCAACTGGGCACCTGTAGAATCCATTGCTCCCATCGATCGCGCTATACAGAAGCTCGGCCTTCTTCTTATTCTTCTTTTCCACCTCCTCCAATCCGCCTTGCGCCAACAAGTCCTCGAACACCAATCCACACATGTAAATTCCGTAGCAAGGAGGGGTGTTATAAAGCGAGTTGTTGTCGGCGTGGATCTTGTACTCTAGCATAATGGGTGTGATCTCCTGGGCATTCCCAATCAGATCCTTCCTGATGATGACAATAGTGACCCCAGATGGACCCACGTTCTTCTGGGCCCCAGCGTATATGATTCCGAATTTCGACACATCCACGGGCTTCGAACAGAAATTCGAAGACATATCGGCTAACAGAAGGCCATTCTTCGGAGTCGGGTAGTCCTTGAACTCGACACCGTGAATGGTTTCATTGGCACATATGTGCAAATACTTGGCGTCCGGGCTCTGCTCCAACCCCTCGAATGACGGGATTCTCGTGTACTTATCCGATTTGCCGGACCAGATCACCTTGGCTTTACTGAACTTCTGTGCTTCCTTGAAGGCCTTGTCCCCCAAGACCCGGTGACCAGGTAATCCACCGGATCGTCGGGTTTAACCAGATTTAAAGGGATCGCAGCAAACTGGGTGGTGGCGCCGCCCTGGAGGAAGAGGACCGCGTATTCGGAGGGGATTTTCAGAAGGGTACGGAGATCCGATTCGGCCTTTTGGATGATGGAGAGGAACTCCTTACCTCGGTGGCTCATTTCCATGACGCTCATGCCGGATCCGTGCCAGTTGTAGAGCTCCGACTCGGCCTTGAGGAGGACGTTCTCCGGGAGGGTAGCGGGCCCGGCGGCAAAGTTGAAGACTCGATCTTGGGATTGGGTCTGGGTCAATGGGCGATGATCTTGGGTTTGGGTTGTGGCGGCGCATCTGATTGAGATGAGCTTGGTGGGGATCTTGAGGGTGTTGAGATGGGTGGTGGGGAGGATGGAACGCGACGGGGTTTTGAGGAGAGCACGATTAGGGTTCTGGAGGAGCAGAGAGTGGGATGAGGTTGCCATGGCGATGGCGGGGATGGTGGCGGTGCCTTAGATCGGGGATCACAGAGAGAGGGAGAGAGTATATTTGCAGAGCTTATAACCTGTTTCAGTTTGGAATCTTGGAGCGGATATATATATGTATAGGGGGGATTTGTATTTAGGATCACGCCAGCGGCCCGCTGGTTATAAAATTTTTGTTCATTTATTTTTTAAGTATTTTTTAACATTTTTAATTATTAAAAAAATAAATATATATATAATTTTGTTAATAATCATTTTCTTAATCATTAAATAAAAATAAATAAATAAATTAAAATATATGAACAATAAGATTGAACCATAAATTTAAAAGACTCCACTAACATTTTTCTTGTATTTATAATCTATGAAAATAGTCTACCAAATGTACGAATAAATGCCTAATAAAAGGATATGAGATTCGAGGCAGCCAAGTTCCACTTGCTTCCATTCATGTGATGTGGGGGTTGGTGGATTGGAAATTTGGAAGGTTACCAACTCTACATCGTTTTCAAGATATACCTATAATTTTTTTTATAGTTTTTTATATAATTATATTTTAAATCGATAGTATTTTTATAAAATAATATTATTTTTAAAAATTATTTTATAAAAACACACTTTATTTAAAATAAAATTGTAAAAAAAGTTATGTATGTATCATTTTCATATTAGGTTTATGCTTAATGCAACTCAATATTCTTAATTTGAGTAGCACTTAAAACAATTAATGGTTAAGCTTAAACGATGAATTTATAATATTGTTAAATAGGTACAAAATTCTCACTCCTAAAGTTATATATATTATTTTACATTTTAATATAAATGTCACATGACATTTTTTTGTAATATGGATCCATCCATGATCCAACATGTTGCATCATGCCCTGACATATAAATTAAAATTGCATTTTCAAATTGGCGAAATTCAACTGTTGAGAATTAATAATAAATTAAAATTGTTATTTCCCTTAAAAAAAACATTCGTTGGATCTTCATATATATGATCTAGTAACAAATCAATAGCGAGTGATATGAATTTAGAATTTTTTAAGGTTGTTGTCCAAAGCGAAAGAGAGAACAAGAGCAGATATTTTAAATATTGGCTGCGCAAGACTCAAGTAAAGGTGAGAATGACGTTGTTGGCCTTTTGCCCCTTGGGAGTAGGAAAAAATTAACTTGATTCGATTCTTTCGCTGGTTTTTTCTTATCTTGTGTCTCTCCTGGGCTAGTGAACTTTAGAAAGGTGGTTCTGTTTTTCCTATCTTCTGTCTCTAATAACTATCTCCTTTCAATGAACTCAAGCAACTTGCGCTTAGGGACAGAGGTGATGTTGTTGTTGGGATGAAATTGGGGGCAACAATCTGGTTCAAATGTTCTCCTGCAATCGACTCTACCCTTACCTTATATATAGATGAACTAGTGTAGCCACCATTCATTTATACTGTCGTATCAACCTGAACCTCATATTATAATAGCACAACTAACCTGAAAAGCAAACTTTTTGAAAACAGCATTAAAATCCAGATTTAAGTACCATTTTATTTTTATTTTCCTTATTTGATACAAGGGGGTGAGGGGTTTTGAATCCAGATTTTTCATTTGGAGAGTCGGGTTCATACACCATCAGGTTATCAGCTCTCGACTATTTTCTTGACATAATATATATATATATATACTTGTTAAAAATTTCTCCTTTTGGACCAGTAAAGCGAATGATAAGAATGCCAATCGCCCTATTTGGGATGCTCGGAGATCGAGCCCCTTCTCAAACAAAAATCATAAGAGAGAAAGGGAAATCAAATCAAATTACTTCGAAATAATACTTTTCTCCAGATTAGTGGAAACGGAAATATGACACTGTCATCACATTATTGTTCAGGGAACAACAGTAGAAGTACAATTTGAAGGGGAAAAGAATGATTATTTCCAACTAGAACTTAAGGAAAACAACCATGGCTGTGTGCAATTAACAACCGAGGCTGCAGGCTTAGTAATCTAGAAGATCAATGACCAGTGCACCCCAAGTTGCTCTATTATGATGAGTATTTCCCCATCCCCAAGCAACCCAATTACAAAGTCATGTAATGTTAGTAACTGTGCATGGCCTGCTATAGTTGGGTATCCAAAAGAAAATGAGCCGGTTCAGATTTTGCAGTATAGCCAAACTTAGATGTACAGTATTTTCTATGTACCCCAGTGAGTTTCCCTGTTGCTGCATTTTGGTGGTAACCGACCATTAGTCTTGAGCATTCTCTGTGAGCAAGCAAAGCAAGAAGCATCTGATCAATGAATTTTCATGTACTCGATTTGTATGTGCAAGTTAAAATGGTAAGAAACTCACAATAGCTGATTTTCTGAGTAGCTGGCATGCCATTCACAGGTCTTACTCCACTGCTTGTACGCATAAAGAGTACATTGCGCAGTATAGACTGCAGCAGCTGCTAATAAAGATGGTGGAAACTTGAGCATCTCGTACTCCACCAGCGAAAGCTCGATCAAGAAGAAGGACAGTTGCTCAAGCTGTTTCATATAGATTTGATTAATTATGAGGGTAGCAATATACCTAGACAGTGTTTTTGGAAGTCATTATGCACCAATAAGAAAACCACACTCTTTAAATTTTTTCTTTTCTTTTGACCACTGACCTTGTTATCCGACTGAGCAGCCTTGAGGAACCTTTGCATGAAAACATACGGGGTTGGAACTGACATGTTGAACTGCAATGTGTTGAGCATCAAGCTCTCCTGCAGGTTTATGAAGAGCAGAAGGTTTATTTGTTGCAAGGTGATTTGTTATAATTTGGGTATAATCACAAATCACAACCAAAGAATAGTACCATGTCCAGAACCTCCTTCCTTGTGTAAGCTTTATCTGATATAAGAATCAAGTCTCCGACTATAGGAACAGAAACTTCCTCGTATTTGCACGCTAAGAGCATAGCAACCAAACCCACCAACTGAAGTTTCTTTCTTACTACTGTTTGCTTAGATAAAAATCTGTCTATTATATTAACCGTTAGGAACAATGTCTCTTTCGTCAGTTCAAACTTATCGTGGACCTGTTAATTCGAACAAGCAGAACCATGACTCAAACTTAAAATTGATTTGGAAAAAAAAAAAACAAGCTTAAGTTCGAACTAGAAACCCAATTACCAGTTTAGGCATTGGTTCAGTAGGAGACATTATGTATACCTCAATAAGCCAGTCAATCAGTATGGATCTCATCCTCTCATTGATGTCAAATTGTTGAGCCATATAGTTCGTAGAGACACAGCTAAAACTCTGCATAGAATCATTGGCACTTGGTAACCAAACTTGGTAGAAATTGATGCTTTCATTAGTTACCTCATTTGATATCAAAATCTGAGAGTTTTCAATAGTTATTTGGAACTATATGGCGGTATCACAATCTTGTGTAGAAATAGAAAATGGAAAACTTTTCAATATATCCGAGTTTTTACCACCACATCAACATGACTACTTCAACTCGAGAGGTGCTTAACACCTAGTGCTTCGCTTGCGGACAATGTAACTAATATATATGTTATCCAAATATCTTGTACGGTAATATAATTGAAGGGAGTTTTAATGGCGTGAATTTGGAGGGTGCATTAGATATATATATATATATATATATATATATATATATATATATGTTTTCAGATAAAGTTTTTCCAATAACTAGCTAGAAATTGAGGTGAACAGCGTGTATTTGGCAGCAAAAGTACGCTCCTATTTGGTTGTCTTAAATACTAACAGGACTGCATTTACTAAAAAGGTTTGGATTCCTAAACACTGCCCGACCTATCCATTGAAGAAGGTAGTCTAGGTAGACACCATACGCACGATTAAACATGAAAATTTATTAACTGAAATAGAAAAGAAACTATAAGACATTTAAATTCACCTCCATTTTTCTGTAGTAGGCATAGAGATCTTCAATGTAGTCCACAACTGCAAGTGGATTCTTCGCATCACAGCTGTCAATATCCATGACAGGCTCTTCAACTATATCCTCCATTTCAATCTCCTCCTAGCAATTGAGAAAGTTTATAAAAAAAATTAGAATATTGATCAACACAATTTTCAATGGCTGTTGGGAAAGAAAGATACCATTTCTTCAGTTCCACTAGGCATTGCTTCCGTTTGTTCTAAAAACATGGGCACTGGTTGGTCTTCTTTAGTTGACTTGTGTTCCTCGTCTATAAATATGCAAGCTTGAAATCCCTCTGAAGCTGATGGATTTGCTTTCTTGGTTTCCTGTTTATAGTTAGAACTGAGAAATCAATGCTAGCACCACCCAGAAAATTAGAGCGCTTATACAAGTTTAAATCCATATTTTCTTGTAGTATGAGAGAGAGAGAGAGAGAGAGAGAGAGAGAGAGGGGGGCAGACTGAGAGAACAGTAGTGATACCTGGAAAGAAGCTTGCTGCGTGTTTGCAATTTGTGCAGCGAACTTCCTAAATAACACAGAAGATCAAAATCAATTATAAGAAGTTTAGAAAAAAGCTTCGATGAAAATCTAAAAAACAAAAAGAATTTTAAACTTGCATTTAGTCAAAAGTTTTTGTTTTGTTTTTGTTTTTTTTCCTTCTCTGAAATTAACTACGATCTTATATCTTCTTATCCAAGAAAAGATCTAATATCCAGATTTTGAATTTCATTTATTTCTACGTCCTTCAGTCAGCAGCCAAAAAAAATGAAGGAAAAAAAAAAAAAAAAACTTCAAGGTGGCATTCTAAGTTCCAAACCTCGTGATTGGTCGATGCACTGGATCAGCCTGCTTCTTTTCACAGATATCATAGTTTCTAAAACAGACAAACGAAAACAGAAAAATTAATTCCAAAGACTAAAAAGCAAGAAGCGCGAATGCATTAAAACTTCAGATTAGATCTTTAGTAGTGTCAATAACATTACTCTGACAGGGTTCTCTTATTGACAACACAAGGGTATGCTTGAGCTCCCACTAAATTCTGATTAATGACGCTTAAAGCCCTTCTGTTCTGCCTAATCTCCTGCCTGCTGGACTTTCTAGTACCCATCTCTAACCCTCCGACTATTCAAAAAAATGACAAAAGACCCGTGTTAGATCTTGAGGTTTTACAGCGAGATTCAGTCTCAAAACATCAAAAATATCTCAAATTACCTCGAAAATTTGTGGGCTTGTTCTCGTCAGTAATAACCATTTTCTTTGATTATTAGAAAGAACAATGACAAACAAAGAACAAAGAACAAAGAACAAAGCTCCTCGATCCCAAGACCCACTAGCCTAAAGGGTAGAGCATCTAAGACCTGAGCCCCTCCTCCAAGAAAATACGAACAAAGGTAGAGAGAAATATAGAGATAGGAAAAAAAAAAAAGAAAACAAACGGTGCGTTATTATTAGTCTGTAAAGTGGTCGCGGCCTCTCATTTTTTTCAAATGCAACGGCTAGTGAATTGTGACCGTTGGATCAAAGTGTCTTTGACAAATGAAGCTCTCAATTTTTTTTTGTCCGAACAACGGTCACTTTGGTTGGCATGTCATGTCTCATGTGCATCATCTGATTTCAAATTAAACTTCTTGTTTGTTTTTTTTTTTTTTTGTTGGGGTCTGTCTTCTAATCATTGGTTATCTTCCCTTCGGTTTGCCTTTCACGGAAAATACAATCCACTTCTTTCTGTGGGCACCTAAACCACAAAGCATTATTTCTCTTATTTGGAATGACAAATTCGAATGGTAATGTACGATAAGGAAAATTCATTAAACTCCGCATTTCAAAATCTTGGTATCAAACCTCAGACAAGATTATTAGGTAGTAGATTAGAGATTTTCTCAGTTAATATTATCTGTCATGAGTCGATAGTTACATCTTTTTTCATTTTAAGGAAGTTCCATCCATAAAAAATTGTGGGGGCTGAGCTGTGTTTATTTATTATATGAAAAGAAGGGATTTTATAGACTAATCAATGATTACATTGATATTGATAGATAAATGAGTCCACAGATAGATTATTTTGTCATGTTTTTCGGAATTGGAGAGAATAAATACCATTAATGAATCTTTTAACATTACCTAAACTAGTATTGTATTTTCTCTTTTTAATCTTTTATGGGGCCCCTTGGAAATTATGCGATACCGCTTGAGGGCCAATAAAATCAGTGGGGAGGAGCCAACCCATCGAAGGCGCATGTGATAGAGGTGGCTGCAAAACGTTACTTCCTATATTATTATTAAACTAATCATGGAGATAAGTTTATATTTCAAAAATATCGGGAATGTCAGTAGTGATGGTTTCAGAGTTTGTTTTTATTTAGCCTGACGAAGTGTGACAAGCTTCAAGGACGGTGCCCCCATCAATCATCAATTCACGTCCGATCTACCCTTTTTTTTTTTTTCTGCTTCTTTAGCCGTCGGATAAAGCCTCGCATTTTCAATATATAGGCATTGCCGATATACAATGCATTTAGATATTTAATAAGGATTATTGTAAAGGAGAGTATTAAACAATATCTCAAAACTCGACCCTAAAATTCCCCCCTTTTTTTCTTTATAAAAAATTACCTATCCTAGTCTGATTCGGTAACATATTATTATTATTAGGTGATATGGTGATTGACCTAAAATAGAACTTAATGAGAAAAACCACCTCTACTGGAAAAGTTAAGTAAATTCCCACTCCAAAATGGAAGTTTTCAGTACAGTACTGATTTGATAAACATTCACAGAGCAGATGATGCTCCATACCTATGCCTAAGGTTGCCCACTTAATGGGCTTGAGCTAAACAACCGGAAACTATAAAGCAATACTAAGCGTTACGGGCCAAGGCCCAATAGTCTTTACAACCTCACTCTTACTGAATTGAACTACTACATAACGAAAAGGACAAAAAGAAAAAGTAAGCCCATGGCCCACTCCGTCCGACACTTGGGTTTCTTTACTCAGTTCCAAGTACACTTCAGTTCTCCAGAGACTTCGCTTCTTGCGATGCCCGTCCATGCCTGTTAATTACATGTTTCAACGATTATTTCCATCAGCTCTTGCGAGTACATTGTACACCTACAGACACAGGTGAGTTTAGTCATCCAGATAACACGAGAGAGGTAGATAAATGAATGAGGGGAGAAGGGATACCCGCCAATTCCATTTGCTGGTGATGGCGTTCTTATTGCATGGCACATGTTTTACAACATACATTGACAAATTTACTTGAACAAGCTTGATAGTAAAGGCAATCCTTCCTTCTCTAACTTCTTTGTTTTTGCCTCCCGACTTAAATTACGACTGCCAAGTACTTTATCCTTCTTAGTTACCTTATCCAGAGATAGCATCTTCTCCACCACCTTCGAATGTCTCTTATCCTTCTCAATATTCTCCACATCCTCTTGCATTTCCTTTGTAACCTCCTGCTCTGGCAATTGACAATTTTCCCTCTCTACCATGATTCCCTGTGTCATATTTGCTTCTACCTGAGGCAATTGACCCGTCTTGATTACTGTCTGATGCTTCTCACCCACCTCCAGGCACTTCACCATATCATCTACCTCCTGTTTGGAGAGACTACTGCTTTTCTTCTTTACCAACTTTTGTTTCTTCACCTTCCCGTGCTGTGGTTCAAGACTAGATTCTGACAGGCCACGTTTATGATTTCTATCCTTCACAACTCGTGGCTTCACGAAATCAAAAAGTGCAAGACCATAATTCTCCTGGGTGAAGTCTGGCTGCAGATGAGTTTCCTCCACCTTGACAACTTCCATTCCTCCTTTAACAACTTCACTCATGGTTTCCAATATAATCTTGCCAAGAACAAATCTTGTCTCATTCAGAAACCCCTCCCAAGCAAATGATAGTCAATCTCAAAACTCTTTCTTCCAGAATTGTATGATTTAATATCATTTAAGAGTACATTGAAAATTTCAGCGACATCTTTCCCCATCTTCTTTGAAATAAATACCTAAAGAACCCCATTTTAATCAGATAAGGTGCATAATGGAAAGTATACAAGAATTGCACAACCGTTTGCTCCAAGAAACCAAGGGCATAAGTCAATAGCTTTTCACTAGGAAACTAAATAGTAAGACGTGTCTCCCGGGATTAGTTGGGACACCGTTCCAGGACACCCAGTGCCAATAAAAAAAGAAAAAAAAATAGTGAGACATGTCTGGGTAACATTCCTGACCAACCACAATGGAGATACCTGGTTCATAAATCATCAAAGATAGGGCTAAAATTGGGGCCAGAGTTTTTCTAGGCCCTGATTAGGTTGACAGAGGATCTCAGCTGTGAGCTTGCCCATTCTATAACAATGTCTTCGCCCCATATTTCTCTTAACATGATATATTGACATGTGGCACATTATCACAGGAAACAGTCAAGGTCAATTAACCGTCAAAATTTGATTTCTTTTTAACCTAATATATTAACCAACCTCAAGATGAGGTTAAATATGTGACATTTCAGACAACCACCTACGATTCCTTATCCAGTAAGTGACATTATCAAACCTTTTATGCAAGCACATGCACACACATATTCGACATGTATTTCTGTGATAAAAAATCATTATTGTAACTAGCCAGAATGAAATAGCAGCTTCTCTCAACTAGATATGTGCAATCACATGACACAGTAACACTGGCTGACCATTCATGGGATAAGATGAGAGGAAATCAGCCAACTTCTATACAAGCATTAGCCTTATCATCCATTGATGAAAAGCAAGACAGGCATGTGACAGTAGATTTCCAACTTTTATTTTAGTTACGACTTCGGCAACCTAGGGGTTAGGATTTTTCATGTTTTTCATTAATTAACAATTATACATAAAGGGTTATTTAACCTTCTTTTATCTATATATTTAATATCTATGCTTTTCTTCTCTCTTTTTTTTTTTATAACTGTGGATGTCCAGGACAGCTTGTGCGTCTCGACTAATCCCATGGGGCCCTGAAGTTAGCGACAAGGTAAACCTCCAGTGGCCCTAAGGGGACTCGAATTGGTGACTATTGGGGAGCAAACCCAAGGCCGGACCAGCTGAGCTACCCCTCAGGGTTTCTATGCTTTTCTTCTCTCATTATACAGGTAGTCAACTACATTTATTTTTACATTTGAAGTGTATCAAACTTAATCTTATATCTTAAAGTCCATTTGAAATTCATCATAATTTTAGTTTTTCTAATGGAAAGCAATCAATAAATATGCCTTATCATAAGTTATTTTCTAACTAAGAGCTAAATATCATGCTTACAACTTAGCCTAAAACCACTGTAATTTAAAAATCAACTTGACCCAACTAGGGATTATATGTTGGCCTGAGCCCAAAAATTTATGCACAGACTAGGCTTCAGCTGAATTGTAAAGGTTGAATATTGGCTTGGACTGGACTAAGCTCCAATCCAGACCATGCCCAATTGTAGCTCTATTTGTTTTTTTTTTTTTTTTTTTTTTTTTTTTTTTTTTTTTTTTTTTTTTTTTTGCTCATTTTGTTTCCCATGAATGAAGACCAATATTATTGGGCTCACGGTCAAAACATTAGCCTAGATCTGACACAAGAGCACTACAACATCAGATTCAAATTACCTCAGATGAGCAGCATCAAACCCAAACTTGGCATATTCATCCTTTAGTTAATTATGCAGCTTTGAGGGTATTAACAATATGCTTAAGGAGAATAGATGTACTTACAAAACCAGAGCACTTAGAAACTGGGAATCTGGACATTGATTTGAAAAGACTTTCTGTCTCAGTCAAAGCAACTATGGAATCCTGCACTAAAGATGCTAACTGAGCAACGGCTTCAGCAAGTTCTTCATCTGCTTTAATATCAGAAGAACCCAAGATCTCAGGTGCAAAATTAACTTGCATTCGGGCATTTGTTTTGGCAAATTTAACACCTTCCTTCCAGCTTCCATGGTACAAAACAGAAGCAAATGTTAAAATCACAAGAGCCTCTTGAGGGTTATTTACTAATGCCTGGTTGAAAGCCAACAGTCCCATCCTGTCCCATACAAAAGAGATAAGACCACATCAAAACAGAAATCATACTGCAAAGATACAAAAGCATATAAATTGACCAGTTACACTAAAACTAGGGGAAAAAAACATTTCTTGTTAGAGAAATTAACAAGTCCCTACTTATCAGAAAGAAATTAACATGTACCAATGAATTATCTAACTATTTTCCCTCCAAGAGAAACAACCAACCATTGACACTCACAACGAAGATTCTTCTCACATCTATAGTTAGGTGACACTCACAACGAAGATTCTTCTAACCATGCATCTATGACTGAAACAGAAAACAAAATTGACAGGAAACCAGAATCACTCTTACTTAACAAGAAAGAAAAAAAAAAAAAAAGGAAACCAGAAACTTCCTTAGATTAAAAGATCTGCTAGGCAGAACCTATTGATTAAAGAGTTATCCACAGGGTTAGGATGTGTACCATATTAAATGAAGAGGAAAAAATATTTATTGTTAAGATAATCACATGGGATGCACGATTCCAAAAATGTTTACTGGTTGGAAATGTTTTCAGGGGAAACCGACTGTTTCCTATTTCTTGGCAGAAACTCCAAAAGTGTAGACATTTTTCAGAAACGCAATTGTATTCTATTGTTTGGTGAAGACTCCAAAAAAGAGTGAAAATTGTTTTCCGCATCACCCTCCACCCACCTAAAAGCAACATCAGCTTAGTAATAGTCCAAAAGTGTAGACATTTTTCAGAAACACAATTGTCTTCTATTGTTTGGTGAAAAGTGTGAAAATTGTTTTCAGCATCACCCTCCACCCACCTAAAAGCAACATCAGCTTAATAATAGTTGGACGCCGCCGCTAGATGGAAACAAGAAAAGGAAAAAAGAATCGCATCACACTGCACATCACCAGCAACTTATCCAAAACACAACCAACAAAAAGCCAAATTGAAGATGACTCTGAATAGAAAGAGGAGCAGTATAGACATGAAGCTGAGTGAACCAAGTTGCACACCACCAAGCACAGGAAGGAGGCCGAGAAGTGTGCCAAGGCTGCAGCTTGCAAAGCCGAGGCTGTTTTTAGAGGGTCACGGTGGAGGCAATCTGAAGGCAGGGGTGTATGGTTGGGGTTCCAGGAAAGGGGGAAGATGGGATGGCACTCCCAGAAGGCAAGTGTTGGCACCCAACAGAGGAGGGAGTGGTTGGGTGCTCCAGGTATGACTGAGATTTTAGGGAGTTTGGAGAAGGGGCTAGGGAGAAGAAACAGTATAGAAAATGTCTTATAATTCTCAAGAGGGATAAGCCATTTTCTGCTCCGGAGGGAATAATTTCCTTGTTGACCAAAATTACTTTCTATAAAAAAAAAAAAAAAAAAAAAAAGAATTTTATATTCAAAAGGACAAAGGGCATGGCCCAAGTACACAGGACATAAAAAAGAGCAACACCTAATTAGAAGTAGGAAAAGATACAAGAAAGTCAATAAAGCTTAGCCAGTTAAAATCTATAACGGCTGCCCGAGGAAACAATGTGAGCTGAAAATTATACCACAGGGTGGTGCTGAAGCCTTTGACAAAGCTTAAACAACCCCTTCACCTTATTACTTACGGTCAAGACCCACACACTGACAATAATTCCCTCCATTGGGGAGTTTGGAATCAATGCTCCCACATAAAGGGTTTTGTAGAATCAATAAAATCTTACAGTATTATTATCTGTTGTACCTTCAACAGTAGCTTATACAATCTGAAATGGAAACAAATTTGAACAAAAAAATAACCAGATTTCCTAAAATTTAAGAAAACTTAAGTAGTCAAGCAACTATCTCCCACTAATCAAGTTTAAAATTATCACACATTGATGACATTATGTTTCTTTTATAAGTAACATTGATGACATCATGTTGATAATTATAACAGAGAGACTAAATCATTGGCTTACCATAGACTGCAATCAGAAGGTCGATCACAAGTAACCACTTTATCCAAATAGAAGAATAATTTCTGCCCACAAAAGAAAAAAAAAAGTGAACAAATTAGTAAAGTGACAGATTTTTAGGAGGAAATTCCTCCAACCTAGTATATTAAATTATCATGCGTTTTTTTTTTTTTTTTTTTTGAATACGGCATATGTTATTATACTAAGACTTATTGTGTTAGTTTATCATGAACTCCTCCTAAACATCTAAAAACAATTCTCTCCATTAATCTAATGCTGTTGCTTATTAAAGAGCATGTGCTTTTCACATGCTCAAAAGAACACAAGGTAATTTACTCGACCAGGATGGAGGACACACTCAAGCCAGGTTAACCTCATAACAAAGTAGAGTTGACATGCACTATTCAGTGAAATTATCTAGTATAACAGAGATCCTTTCATTTTCTTAACAAAAATTGCTTTCCTCCAACTCAAGAATGTGTCTTAGGTGATCTCACAATCTAAACATTATTGCCCTTTTAACTCCATCAATAAAAAATTTTCCAAGATTGACTCAATTTCACACCATAGGTACATATTTATCCCCAACCAAATTAATAACATAATAGAGAGCTTCCTTCACTATTGCCTTGTTAAATTAAGCTTACCATCAACATAGTGGAACTCTTGGCATTGTGCTTGGCCTCTTGAAGATATGCTGCCTGCAATCCAAAATTCGTGTTATACACTTTTTTTTCATAAGTAACTTCATGTTATACACTTTGACCAAACTCATTAACATCGCTGTGAAACAGATAGTGAAAAAATACATACATGAAATGGAAGTAGCATTTCAAGTAGGTTATATCTCTGAAGCAAGCAGAGAGAAGGTGCGGCAGCTCCATAAGACAGCATATAGTTCAACTCCATCCCTATCCTGCCCTGAGCACATAGAGAATGTTATTTTAGTATGGAGTAGAAGGAAGAAGTTGAAAACATGAAATTACATTTCCATGCACATCTAGACTCTCTGATGTAGTAGCTTTCATGAGAAACAGCCAATCTTAAAAAACTAGAATATGAAAAGTGGTTAACATCTCTGCCATAAGAAGATATGCCAAAAACACCCAATAACTTTTTATGACAATTCACTCAAGATACTGATCGCATTTAAATCCTTGGCAACTACCTTGTCTAAACTCTGAACAGATGATGAGAGGTTACGAATTGCAGTGTCTGTCTCCTTTGATAATGATAAGCCCAAACGAGCTGCAATTCTTAAGCCCCGCAAAATTCTTGCTGCAAGAATGATTGCTTATAATCGTTCAGATTCATATAGTTTGATACCAGATTCAGCCAGTGGCTCCAAATATCAAGATGCTAAAAGATTATAGATGATTAACAAATAAATATATACCACAATCCTCTTTGAATGACAATTGAGCAGGGATCAATGTTCGCAGCTGAGACCACATAACCCAACAATATCAAATCTAAGTAAACTTCAAATGATGACTTTGATATAGATCAATTGATGCTGAAACTTGACCAGTACTGGCACAACAAATAAAGAGTCACCTTTAGGGATCTTAAGTCCACCATTCCATTAGCGTAATCATATATTGTGTTGGCAAAAGGGTCAAAGAACAAGCTGCTTACAAAACCAAATTAACATTTGGAGTTAAATAGCATCAGTCTAACGTCACATAGTAAACAAGAAAAGACCATGAAAAACCTTCAGAACCCAAGACTCGCACATAAAAACATTTTCAAGTGAAATAAGGTTAAAAAAATGGAAGAAACAAATTAAGAAAGAAACATTACGCATTGATAGTGAAGTCTCTACATATGGAGTTTCTCCAGCGTATGAAGTCTTTCTCCTCACAGCCTTTTGGAACTTTCAAGGAAAAAACATTTTCCTTTTCTCCAGCACGTTCTGCCACTGTATCAAAACTGGAAACCTGTTTCAAATGAATCAAAGAAACTAAACAAAGAAATTGAGATAGGATATTAAATGAAGGACCGTGAAATATATTCACTGCTAGACATTTATCAAAGAGAGTTATATACTTATATGGAAGAGTTTCACATTTCAGCAGCATGCGTGTGCACACACACAGACACCCATGCACGTGTATACACAGAAGAATCTTATATGGTTATTAAATGCACGAACCAACCTCAATTACAGACCCTTTGATATGCACCTTGCATATAGGAAATCGCCGTCCAATGATCTCAGCACGGTGAAACTGTTTCTTGATCTGTAATTAGATTTAGAAAACCCACAGAAAACATTAAATGTCATCATTTAAGCACTTCATCATTACTATAAGAACCAGACAAAAAGCAATAGTGTCACAAAACCTGCTTAAGTTTAGCTGTGGTAATCACATCAAAATCTTTTGGCGTCTTATTTAGGAGCAAATCTCTAACACAGCCTCCCACTAGATAGGCTTGAAACCCTGCACGTCATACATAAAAGGAAGCTATCTATCAAAAAATACCTTCCAGCTCCAAAAAAGGGGCCCCCTCAAGATAATTTTCATTTTTGTCCCCTGAATACGGCAGAATCAGAAAACTATATAACATGGGAGCAAAATAGACATAAAAAGGCCAACAAAATGACTCAGCCACCAACTATATTATTCTTTTCAATTTCACGGTATAAATGTTCCTATAAAACAAGCTTAGTCCGGAAAACCACTTCCATAGACAATAACCCTTTTGACAACTGTCATTTCCGTATATTGGAAGCATGTCAACCATCAACCCGAATGAGCCTTAGCCACTTGTACAAGTAAAATGCTCAAGTCAAGGCTCATCCTACTCGTTGCCCAGAGCCTTTAGCTAGCAATAATATCCAGTTATGATTAACTCTCCAACAAAGACATAAATGTTAAAATCTAATGTGTAAAGAGAATATTTTTGGAACTAAGAAAGGGACAAGCATGAAACAAAACTTACCTTGACTCCTAAGAATTTTCAACACAACCCATGAGGCTTGCGGGATTATTGAACGGCTTATCCCAAATATTCTGGAATCGAACTTTGTCCATTTCGACTTATCAATATGGCCTAAGTCACCATTGAAACCAAGCCTTAGTAATACACAAAGCAGTGTAACCGAAGAATAACAAAGTAGTCAATCAAACTAATGTGCACAAAGTGCATGTAAATGTAAACGACGAAGCAGAAGAATATAACATTCATTGAAATAACATATAACGGATGAGAAACCTCCATTGGCTATAGATGAAGAACCCATATCCACGTATAATTGGGCTTGCGAACCTTCTTCGGCTGACGTATGTTTAAATCTCTGCCCATGAAACATCAATCCAGAAGAAGAAAAGCCTGTTACAGAACTGTTCGAAGAACTGAGGAAACTAAATCGTGAAAGAAATAGGGAGAAACAGAGGGACAAGAACCTGCAAGTTAACCAGGGCTTTGAGACGAGCTAACAAGCCACCGTTGCCGTTTCTTCTTAGGAATACCCCCATTACAACATGAAATTCATCTCGCGCGCTGTGCCATAGCCACTGTTGTTTTAATTGATGTACCCGGGGCCGAGTCTTGTAACATTTTAATGCACTGCGTTTCTACAGACGGAGAGTGAGGGAGAGAGAGAGAGAAGAGCTGGGAGATACGGACACACAGAGAAAAGCGAACAGGAACTTACCGGCGTGACGGGAGAAGAGAGACAGCGAATTAAGAGAGTTGGAGATGGAGATGGAGATGGAGAGAGAAGAGAGAGCAGCAGAGAGGAGACGTCGGGGTGGCGGTGTCTGCGCCGGAAGAGAGAATAGAGAAAGACACATCGGGGCTGGGAAGGAAAAAATAGGGTCATTTCAATTTTTTTTTTTTTTTTTCCGGGGGCTGGGTTGGGCTTATGAAACAGGCTGGATCTAATCACGGGCCGGGTCATTACATCAGATTTGCATAAATACGCAAGTACTTTTGTATACAATATGCCTTAAGATTCATTGGAACGTTTATTAAACTAATAATATTATATGTACTTATGAGTTATGATATTATATTATATGTACTTATGAGTTAATATTAAGCGAGTAATATTATATGCGATTCATCGGGGCTGAGTTATGAAATCGTCGTGTACTTTTTTTTTTAAAAAGTAGAGTTTATCAATTAAAAATTAGTTTTTTAATGTAGATCTTATATTTATTAACTATTTTAAAAATGAGTGTGCGACGCTTACACACTTTATAACTGTAAATATCATTTCTCTTTAATAAAGATTTATAATTTTGCCAGGTACAGTCACACATGCACTAAATCTGATGTGGCTCGGTTCCACATCAGGTAGAAGAAAAAAAAGAGAAAAAAGTCACAGACTCGCTGCTTTCTAGTTTCTACCTATCATTGTGCTCACTCTCTCATTGTAGAAACCCTTTTTGGGTCACAATCTCCTGCCCTCTACCTTGGTTTTTAAGAAGGAATCAGTTAAATGTCGTCTTCGTTATTGTCATTTCCAAGCACCAAAGCAGTACAAAATACTGTTAGGTGCTTTTTCAAGTATGGGTTTAAAGATTTTGAGTTGACCGTTTGGTTGGCGAGAAAAATCTAGGAAAATTTATGTGTTTTGAAAGGAGGGTTCCGGATTCAAAAGCTCACAATCTCAACCTCCTCTGATTTTCTGTTCCTCCATCTCTCACAATCACAAGCCGTCCACGCCATGAACATATTCATATTCTAAATTGCCATTAAAGCTTCGACATGCTTACTACCAACATGTTCAAACACTACCTCAGACATATGTTCAAACGCACACCAGTCATTCGAACCCTAACTCGAAGGTGTGTTCAAATATGCATCAACCATTTGAACATTAACACCTAAAGTTTCTAGGACATAATATACCGACATATTGTTGGTTCAAACCCTCACCATCCATTCAAATAGTAAGTCGTGCATGAAATTCCTCTATGGCACGCATGGCTTGCACTCTCTAACAAGTCAGTAAATTATCTCTCTCTCTCTCTCACTCCTTACTCTTTCTAGCAGGTCACTGAACTCTCTCTCGCACTGCATATCCATCTCATTCTCAAATAAATCTCACTCTCACTCTTAAAAAATCAAATAAAGTAAACCAAACAAGTTGTTACAAGCATATATCACCTAGATTTACATATTAAATCAACAATAAAGACAAGAAGTGAGAGATAAAAGCTTTTACCTCTCTCTAGATCTGTCGCACGACAGTTACTTAGAGAATGCCCAACAAATACTACCTCTCTTAAATCTCTCTCTATCTCGCACGGTCTCTCTCTCTCTCTAAGAGATATAATAGCTCTCTCTCCCTCTCTCTCTCTTATTGTTTCTCTCTCTCGCACAGTCTTTCCCTCTATTTGCAAGGAAGGGAAACGCCGGATGCTCTCTCTCTCAAGGAAATTAAGGACTGAAAATGGAGGACACAACGAGGACGGGAGATCTAGATATATGATTTAAGTGTTCGAACTCTAACTTGTCCATTTGAAGCTGAAAATGTGCTTTAGCATGCCAGTTTGCCCGTGCTTTATGTCAGGGCAATTGTCGTTCGAACCTTATGTTATAGGTTCAACATAAGGTTCAAACGAATGGTCAAACAAGTTGTTACATTCGAACATGTATATGAGATTCCTATATCTATTCGTAAACATAAATTTTACGTAGTCAGAACATCTGTTAAATTGTTCAAACACCAAAATTTTCCTATATCCCTCCTTTCTGCGTGCACTTTAGCTCAAGGTACATTTATTCAAATGAATGTGACTAACGTTAGAATAAAATAGCATCGGTTCCTTTTGCCACTCAAACAAGATAAAATGTATATTTTTTAAAAATTCATTCGAAAGAACAAAAGTGTCGTTCAAACTACTTTATCTCTGTTTGAACATACCACCGTATGATTAATATAAATGTGATTTGTTATAAAAAATACATTACAATATATGTAATCATATAATTAATATAGATTGTATATTATACAACATAATTAATGTAGATTGTATAATATATTATACATTATACTATATTTAAATACTATATTAAATCTCAAACAATTGATTGAATGTGCTTTCAAAGAACAATAAAATAATTGATTGAAGTTAATTGTGTTTGAATATATGAATATCCGTTCAAACGGCTATTTGGACGACCGTTTGATATTCGTTCAAAGTTGGACCCGTTCAAACATAAATTCAAACACTATATGGAATGTTTGAACTCTAAAATATAACATTTGAACGACCTTCAATGAGACGTACTGCTACTTCCAGCCTCAGGGGAACGTACTACCGCCACCGTAGCAGCTGGATGTACTATAAATACAAGATTTTGGGTAGGACTAGGTAACTAGATGGATAAAGTAAGTTGGATGAATGTAAAACACTTTGATTTTATCTATAAACATTTAAAGTGTATATAGAAGTTATTAGATAATATTTTAGATAAGTTAAGAGTATGGGTATCCGAATTCTAAGGAGTCTAGAATTATCCTGTGAAGAATTTGAATGGAAACTAAATTTGTTGAGAAGACTTAGCGCCAGGCGTCAACAGATGCGTTAGCAGAGTTTTTCACAACAAAGTCCTTCCATTAGCAAAGTCCAACTGCAGATCAAATTCTTACCAGACTCATTCCATTAACAGAGTCCTACTGCAGATCAAATATTGATTAGAATATTTATGATTGGGACTTCGGCTAGAAGGTCACCTTTTGATGATTATTCTCAGAACTTAGAGAGATTGAAGAGTGATCCAAGTGCATGAGTGTGAGAAAATTCTCTTAATAATTTTCTAGTTCCTTGTTCCTCATTCTCTCATTGAGTGCATGCTTACTCCATGTTAGAGATTAACTGATCGAGTTCAGCCACTGGAGTTTCAGTAGAGAAATCAATATTTGAAGATCGTCAGAAGTTTTGCCTGCTATTGCAGTAGAGGCAAACGGGTCGTTTATCAAGTCAAGTAAGAGAGTCAATTAGCAAATATTTTGTAATTGAAAATTACTTGTAACTAATATTCAAATAATAAAATTAACTTTTCTGAGTTTGGCTGGCCCGTATGGTTTTACCTTTAAAAAGTTCTTTAAAAGGTTTCCATTAGTAACTAAATTTGGTGTAACACACTTTATTTACTTTATGTATTTAATTGTTTAACAAATTATTTCATTATTAGTCACTAACCAATTTGTTGATTGAATTGGTAGAGCGCGATAATACAATACAGGAGTATTTATGTAATTTTACGTACAAATGAGATCATTGATATTGTGCACACAAAGATCTGTGCGGCATTTACTGATATTGTGTGCACAAAGACACATGTTGTCATTGTTGAAATTATGTTCACAAAGATCCATGCGGTAATTCCTGAGCTGCAGACGAGCCTTGTCGCTGATATTGAGAGGAGCATGAAGCCTCTCATTGATCGACGTATACAGAGGAAAGATGCTCCTTTGAAGAAGATAAATCTTATTGTTAGGACTCTAGGCATGGAGTAAATTAATTACAAGACATTGACTTTTGTGTTATGACATGTTACATATTTTAATATAGTTTTTTATTTAGTTAATGATTTTACACAATGGACATCATGTAAAAATGATTACACATGATCTGTTTTTGTATTTAATGAAACTAAGAGTTCAAACGAAATCTGTGATTTTGACAACATTTTTTACATTCAAATGACAATATTTTGGTTCCAAAAAAATTCAATACTTTGTGCTTAAAATATATGCAATTCTCCTACCAAAATGTTCATTTGAACTACTATTATACGTTTGAATATAAATTTATGTTAGGTCGAATGGTCAACCATTAGTTCAATCAATAAACATCTTTGGGAATAATAGTTTTCCTTCTCAAGTCCTTCTGTTCGAGAATCATGTCTCTTGTTCAAACGATAATCGGTCAACTGAGACTTCCTGGGACGAACAAAGAATTTCATCCTAAAAGTGACATTTTGGGACGAATTTAATTCGTCCCAATTTTTGTAGTCTCAAAATGTCAGATTTATTGTAGTGTCATTTTGAAACAGTAAGACAGTTTTTAAAAATAAAACCGATTACGGATACCCGGGTCAATAACCGGTATCTATAACTGGGTCCATGCGGAAAACCGCCCTGATTCACCCGTATTTTCAGATTCTAAATTTGCAGACTTAGGTCCCGTTTGGTTTAACAAATAGTCTCAACCTATCTCATCTCAACTTTCAAATACCATTTAAATACAAATATTTTTCAATTTCAGATTTTTAACTTTTTTATCTAATCATTATAATTTTTTCAAACTTTCAAATAAAACACAAAAAATAATTCAACATTTTCAAATCTCAAAACAAAAATAATATTAAAAAATAATATTATAATAATATTTAATTTTATAATATTTTTATTTAACTTTTTATCTCTTATTCCAAAATCCCATAAAATATTTTAACTCAAACTATTTCATTACTATTCATATAACGCTCCGGTCCCAGATGGATTGGAGAGTTATTTATTGTCACTTAAAATCATATCTCACAATACATATATAAACTCCAATTTCTCAATAACACATAGATCTTATTATTCTAAACCAACTATTTCCAAAATAATTAACTAAAAACATCACAAAGTCTCAAAATAAATGTTAACCTTCCAAACTAACAAGTCAACAGAGCAAAACAAAAGTAATTAATAAAGCTCTCCAATCACTGAAGTACTCTCTTTATATTTAATCCATTATACTCACATAGTCTTACCCATACTCCATATTCTTGAACTTCAGTTGAAACATCCAAAACATCTGAAAAATATTATGGAGATAATGGGTGAATTATAAACAACTTAGTAAGTATAAAACATATACTAGTATGTAAACATGAGTATTTACAGAGTTCAAAATCCGGAACTAAACATTTACTTTCAGAATGCAAAATCAAAACATGTAACAAAATATCAAAACGAAATTTTCAAAAAACATTCTTATTCCCAAAAATCTTTGGCATATCAAAATATGAGACATTATCTTCATATCATATCTGAGTGATGTGACAGATACCATGTTAACCCCTATGGTAAGGTTATAAACCATTATTATACTCATAGTTGGGCCATATACCATGTTTAACCCCCTGTGATAGAGTTATAAATCACTATTATATCCGTGGTAGGGTTGTATGCCACTATTATACTCGTGGCTGAGCTGTATGCCATGTTTAACCCCCGTGGTAGGATTATAAACCACCATTATACTCGTGGCGGGGTCGTATACCACTATTATACCCGTGACAGAGTTGTATACCATTATTATACCCATAGCAGGGTCGTATACCACTATTATACCCGTGACAGTGATGTAACAAAAACAGAACAAAAACAACGTCGGGATCAGATTATAATCAGATACAGAATCATAAATCCATGTCAAGGCTTTCAGATGACACGTCGTATCAAAATAGAGTACTGAATAGTTTTAGATCATTTCACATATTCAAAATAAAATAATCAAGGCATCTTCATTTAATCAAAGCAAAGCTTTTTAGATATCATATTCGCTTTTTTTTTCGCAGTTTAGAAACAGAATGCTAAAATAAGCTCATGTCTACACCAGTCATGACAAAACTTACTTTCTCTTTATACATATTTCATAAATATGCAGAACACATATTTGGTGATGTTTTCATATTTCTTTTCAAAGCAAGCATACATATATCTCATTTCATTTTCTTTTTATACAAAATCTAACATAGGAACCTCGCTTACCTCGACTTTTTAACTTTTTTGAATTTTTTCCACAACTGTGCTGAATGAAATTCAATCGTCTCCTATAAAATAATCATGTAATTTGCTTAAATTTCTAATAGTACTTAACTATTTAATTAAGCACATGTTTTCTAATTAAAACCAAAATACTTAATAACCTAAAACTTTATTAGCCTATAATCATAACCCAAAAAAACACATGATGGCCCTCCAAATACTTTGATTTCACGTACTTTCTCCAATTAATCATTTAAACTCTAAAATATTATCCACCCGAACCATCTAATCTCTTGATTTGTAAAAAGAAATAATAAACCATAAATACTAAATTATTCTATGATCAACACCAACTTGGAAAAAGGGTATTTTTGTAACGTCACTTATATGAATTTCAACTAACATTTTCAATTGTATAAAGGAGGGTGGCCTTATTGTGAGGCATGCAGTGGCCGTGGCTTTGACAGTGACTTCTGGTGTGGGTCTGGCGTGGGTGAGCGGCAGATGCTGTCCAGGACGGCAGGCCATGAGAGAGAGAGAGAGAGAGAGAGAGACAACGCACCATGTGAGGGGAAGAGAGGTTACCAAGAGAAACACAGCAGGCTTGGGGTGGCGTAAAGTGCCCAGCGGCACTTTCTGTGCAGGTTAAGGCGACGTATATTGAATCAAGCAAAAGCAATGAAGTCATCCCAACAGCACATCATGCAAGCCACCTCATCACAACAAACTGCCACGAGTCATCAAAATCAGCAAATCATGTAACCAACAGATGATTCTAGAAAGCATTCTGTTAGCAATTTCAGTACAGTTTGTTAGAAAGTTTTTTTTTATTCCCTTTTCTGCAATATTCTCTGTTTTTGCCCTACTATACTTACTATATATAGAGCTAGTTATCATATTGTAAAGAAAGTCTTCTTTTCAATAGAAAGAGTATGTTTCTTTCCTTCTCTGCTTTTCGTCTCCACTAAGAAAACAAAACTAACATGGTACCAGAGCCATAATGGCTTCAAGCGACAACAATCCCCTCCTCCTCCTCCCCCAACCAACACAAACCCTAAAGACCCCTCCAGCCCATACTTTCTTAATCCAAACGATGGACCTGCTACTCTACTCACCACTCATCTGCTTACAGCAGACAATTACCATTCATGGGCAAGGACAGTTTGTCGGTCACTAAGAATCAAAAAAAAGTTGGGCTTTATTGATGGTACTTTACAGGAACCTACCATTTCTAATCATCCCTTGTTAGAACCATGGCTTGAATGTAATGACATGGTGATAACTTGGCTTCAAAATGCAATGTCATTAGAGATCAAAAATAGTGTCGTGTATGTTGATACCGCTCATGACCTATGGCTTGAGTTGGAACAACGATTTGCACAAAATAATGGTCCTCGAATTTATGAGCTCAAACAGTCCATTAATTCCCTTGTTCAAGGTGACGATTCTGTAAGCTTGTATTTCTCCAAACTAAAAGGGCTTCTTGATGAACTTCTCAATTTTGAAGTCATTCCATCATGCACATGTGGTGCCATGAAAAATGTCCTTGAGAACCAGCAACGTGACTGGACTATGAAGTTTCTCATGGGGCTTCATGATTCTTTCACCAATATCAAAGCTCAAATCATTTTGATTAAACCCATTCCGAGCCTCAGTGAAGTCTATGCCCTGGTTCAACAAGAAGAAAAACGAAAGCAACTTTCCAACCCTCCCACCTTACATGATACCCTTGCCTTAGCTACAAAATCCACTTTCTTCTCTAATCGGGACAACCCCAAACCATATGGACCTCCAAGGCGAGAAAAATCCTTTTGCAGCCATTGTAAAATTCCTGGCCATTCTCTTGAAAGATGTTTTAAAGCTAATCCAGCTCTTGAAAAACCAGTTTGTACTCACTGCAATTTAGTTGGTCACACTTCTGCCCGATGTTTTAAACTGCATGGCTATCCACCTAGCCATAAACTATCCACTCGAGGAAAACCAACAGAATCATTTGCTAACCAAGTCAGCTCTTCCAACCAAGAACAGATCAATGAAGGATCCCAAGAAGCTCTCACCAAAGCTCAATATCAACATCTTTAAACTTTGCTGCATTCACAAGTCTCACAGCATTCTATTAATCAGGTTCAAATTGATTCCACACCCTCGGCTTCCACCATGACTAGTATGAATTCTTGTTTCACAGCTCTTCAATCCTCTTCTCCACTAACCACTGTCACAAGTTGGATAATCGACACAGGTGCAACAGATCACATGATCTGTTGCCCTTCTCTTTACACCAGTTCACCCACTCACGTGTCTCTCAATGTCAAATTTCCAAATGGTCATCTTGCACAAGTAACTCACAAAGGGACTGTCCATCTCAGTGACAAACTCATTCTTCATGATGTTCTATGCATTCCTACTTTCAATTTTAATTTGATCTCAGCCAGAAAATTAACACAAGATATATCATGCTGCCTCATCTTTTTCACTAATGAGTGTTTTTTACAGGACATTCTCTCTTGGAGCACGATTGGGAAGGGTGAGATCCACAATGGTCTATATCATCTCAAATTGACACCCGTTGCACCTACTGCCCTCTCCACTGTTTTCTCTACTTTACCATGTAATAAATTTCCTTTTTCCAACTCTGTTACTTCCCATCCTAATGACCAACAGCTTTGGCATTATCGAATGGGACATCTATCTAATTCACGGCTTTCCTTATTACAAAAGGACTTACCTAATCTTGCTATTATTAAAGCCAACATACCTTGTGCTATCTGTCATTTTTCTAAGCATCACCGTCTACCATTTCAATCAAGTGAACATCGAACATCCCAGCCTTTTGATCTAATACATTGTGACATATGGGGCCTTGCTCTCAAACAGCATATGATGGTTCTAGATTTTTTAACCATTGTTGATGATCACACTCGATGTACTTGGTTGTATTTAATGAAAAATAAATCCCAAACCAGACCTCTCCTTCAATCCTTTTGCTCTCTTATTGAGACCCAATTTCAATCCAAGATCAAAATCATTCGCTCTGATAATGGAGCTGAATTTGCAATGACAGATTTTTATTCAAAACAAGGAATAATTCATCAAAGAAGTTGTGTTGAGAGTCCCCAACAAAATGGTGTTGTTGAACGCAAACACCAACACATTCTTAATGTTGCCCGAGCATTGCAATTCCAATCTGGTATCTCACTTTCCTTTTGGAATGATCTTGCCTTAACTGCCACATATCTTTTCAACCGTACCCCCTCCCCCAATCTCCAAAACAATACTCCATACCAATTGCTTTTTCAAAAACCACCAACATATACCCACTTGAAAACCTTTGGTTGTCTATGTTATGCATCAACTATTAAACAAAACCGCCACAAATTCGATTCTCGAGCTAAACAATGTATTTTACTTGGATATCCTTTTGGAATCAAGGGTTACAAGCTACTAGATTTAGCCACCAATTCCATCTTCTATTCTCGTGATGTCATCTTCTATGAACATATTTTTCCTTCCAATTTACCATCCATTTCCAATCATCATAGCAGCCACTCACATTCCACATCATATTTTCCTCTTCTTGGTCCAAACATTCCTTTACCTGCACCTATTTCCCCTCCCTCCAACATTTCCACATTTACATTCCAGCCTTCTCTCCCTCCCACTCAATTCACTTCACAATCCCCTACCTCTCAAATTACTCCTCCTAACTCTTCCTCTGCCCCTCGACGATCCACTCGACCCAAGAAACCCCCTTCCTACTTACAAGATTATTCTTGTCAACAGATCCTTGTGACTCCCTCTTCACAATCCAGCTTCAAGATACAAGGTACTGATTCTCTTTATCCTTTGTCATCTTATTTAACCAACAAAAACTTTTCTCCAAAACATGCTGCCTTTGCTGCTGCCATTCTTTAAATTTCTGAACCTTCCACTTATTCTCAAGCTGTGAAATCTTTTGAATGGCGCAAAGCCATGGATGATGAGATTGATGCTTTACAATTGAATAATACTTGGGATATTGTTAATCTGCCTATTGGAAAGAAAGCAATTGGTTCCAAATGGGTTTACCGTCTCAAATACAACTCGGATGGCTCTATAGAAAGACATAAGGCACGATTGGTTGCCAAAGGGTATACCCAAGAGGAAGGACTTGATTACAATGAAACTTTTTCACCCTTTGCCAAACTTGTCACAGTCAAAACTCTTTTGGCTATTGCTGCCATTAAAGGTTGGAGTTTGCATCAATTTGATGTAAACAACGCCTTCTTACATGGTGAATTACACGAAAAAATCTACATGAAGATGCCTCCCGGATACTCAATTCCCAACAAAGAAAAAGTTTGCAAGTTAAAAAAAAGCTTGTATGGACTTAAGCAGGCTTCTCGGCAATGGTATGCCAAATTTTCCTCATCTTTACTTCAATATGGTTTCAATCAATCTAGGGCTGATTATACTCTTTTTACCAAAGGCAGTGGTCCTTCATTCATTGCATTACTTGTCTACGTTGATGATATTATTGTGGCCACTAATGATCTCAAAGCTGTTTCTGACCTAAAAGAATTCTTAGCTACCAAGTTCAAGATCAAGGACCTTGGTTGTCTAAAATATTTTCTAGGTTTAGAGATTGCCCGAAATCCTACTGGAATACAGATTTGTCAACGAAAATATACATTAGATATATTAAATGATGTTGGTTTGCTTGGTTGTAAACCAAGCTTAATTCCCATGGATCCCAATATTAAATTGTGTAAAGATGAAGGTCAATTGCTGGATGATCCTAGTGAATATAGACGAATGGTTGGCAGACTTCTCTATCTCACTATTACACGACCTGATCTCTCCTACTCTATTAATATCTTGAGTCAATACATGTCATCACCACGAGTCCCTCATCTTCATGCTGCCTATAAAGTGTTGCGGTATCTCAAGAAATCACCAGGACAGGGCTTGTTCTTTCCATCTTCATCCTCATATCACTTGACTGTCTACTGCGATTCTGACTGGGCATCATGTCCCGACACTAGGCATTCCACAACAGGCTATTGTGTCTTCCTTGGTCACTCTCTTGTCTCCTGGAAATGCAAGAAACAGACAACTATATCAAGAAGTTCTACTGAAGCAGAATACCGCTCCATGGCCTCAGCCTCATGTGAAATCATATGGATTAAGTACCTTCTTGCAGATCTCCAAGTCCCTCATTCTCAGCCTGCTACTCTCTACTGTGATAGCAAATCAGCTTTACACATCGCCTCCAATCCCGTCTTCCACGAAAGAACCAAACACATTGAATTAGATTGTCATCTAATTCGGGACAAAATTCAAGAAGGAGTTCTCACCACAGCCTACACACCATCGCAGTCTCAGCTTGCAGACCTCTTAACTAAAGCTCTTCATTCCCCTATGTTTTACTCTCTGTTGCTCAAGATGAGAGTCACTGATCTCCACTCTCCATCTTGCGGGGGGATATTGAATCAAGCAAAAGCAATGAAGTCATCCCAGCAGCACATCATGCAAGCCACCTCATCACAACAAACTGTCACGAGTCATCAAAATCAGCAAATCATGTAACCAACAGATGATTCTAGAAAGCATTCTGCTAGCAATTTCAGTACAGTTTGTTAGAAAGTTTTTTTTTATTCCCTTTTCTGCAATATTCTCTGTTTTTGCCCTACTATACTTACTATATATAGAGCTAGTTATCATATTGTAAAGAAAGTCTTCTTTTCAATAGAAAGAGTATGTTTCTTTCCTTCTCTGCTTTTCGTCTCCACTAAGAAAACAAAACTAACAACGTAAAGGGGGCTAGCGACGTGCGGTGGCTTCCTGAGATAGAGTGGTGGCTGGTTTGTGTCTCACGGTGAAAATAAATACCCTGTTTCAGTGTGGTGCAAACAGAGGACGTGGAGGTCGCGTCTACACGGTGGTTCTGGACTGGCTACGGTGGTTTACGGCGGAGTTTCGTGGAGCTTAACTGGATGTTTTATGCTGACTATTGGACACAGTGGTTCCGTGGGGTGTAACCTTAGTGGCTGAGACGTGGGGAATCGAGGGTGGCTTAGGGCAGTTCCTACGGCAGCATGGCTTTCAGCCTTCTCGTGTCACTATTTTGTAGTGGGTGAAGGTTGCAACGTGGTGGCCAAACCCGCTGACGTGGGTTGCTGGGCTTCATGTTGGGACGAACGTTCTCAATAGCAGCAGGATGCTGCGGCTGAGGTCATGCACGGGGGGCTTGCGTGGCTGTTCCTATACACGTGGTTCAAGGCTGGCTACGGTGGCATGGGTTAGAGGTTTGAAGTAGTGGGGTTGTACCCTAGAGAGGGGATGCTACATGCGGTTGTTACCGGCTGCAGTACAGTGTTTGCTGCACTTGTCCTCAAGTTTTAGCTTCGTCTGAGGGAGGCCTCGGTAGCTTGAGGTAGTGTCGAGCATGATTACAAACGGAGTCCACCATGGCCTGACCGAGCGAGGGTTAGGAGGTGCAACGCCGTGAGAAAGCTTGTCGTATGTGAAGGACCCATCGGCTGTCAGCACTACCCAGAATGACCAATACAGAACCGAGAGAGAGAGGGAGGGAGGGAGGGAGGGATGAGAGAAACAGGGGCATGGAGGGGAAAGTGAGGCTCGGAGAAAGGGAGTGACTGTGAGGGGGAAACCAAAACTGCAAGGAGTGAGGCGATGGGGTGGGTTTCGTGCAGGTGAGGGGTCCGTTCTTGCAGATGGTGGTATGTGGGAAGGAGAGAAAAATAAAACAAAGGTCATTGGGCGACGGCCATATCGGATTCGACTTTGACTGCAAATTTGTTTTAACAACACTAGTACTAGTACTACAGATGATCTTATTATTCCCACAACCCTAGCTAGCGGCCTTCTGCATTATATATATACCTGGATATCTGCCATGCAAAGGATCGGATTAATTAGAGATCATCCGATCTGGATAATATGTTGGCCCCCCGATCATATATATGTACCAATGTTTTCATCACTCATCAGTCGGATATATACTCTAAATCATATATATATATATATATATATATATATATATTTACAGGACCAGTACTACTCAACTTTTATTTAAGTGTATGATCATAGGCCGACAAAAACATGATTCATCTTTTAAGTGTCATGACCCATGCATGCACAGCTTTGAAAGAAAAAACCATAATTTAATTTATGAATTACAATAATACAATATATATATATATATATATATATATATATATATCGCCACGATTATGTTTACAAACAGTTTTCAAAGGACAAGTAAAGAGGAATGATCAAATATATATATCTTAAGAATAATAATTATTTTAATATTGCTGGAATAACAGCATCCAAACACAACATTATTCAACTTTTAAGTGCAAGACAAAAGGAAATATCAACGTACGTACATGACGTACTCCAACCATATCGGAAGGAAGAGAACTGGAACAGATAAAACAAATAAGTCTTATTCTTATTCATGCACGAAACCCATGCATGACGACGGACGGAAATCAACGTAAAAAAAAGCAGCGCACAACACAGGCATTTCCCATATCTGAGAGAGAGGACTTATGAAGAATCAGTGTCCTCATCATCGTCCTCCGGAGCAGGCATATTCAGATCGAATCTCGGAGATTTTGGGCCTTTCTCTTGGGGCTGGTTCAGATCGATTCCCAGGAGGCCTCTCGCTGAAGAAGAAGTGGAATCCTTAGCAGCCGAGGGTGCAGGCTCATCACCCTTACTTCCATCCACGCCACCTGCACCGATCAGTACAGGAGTCATTCTCGACATCACGCCCTGAGCCACATTGAGAAGAGTCGAAGCGATTTCTTCTTGAGCCCGAGGGCCTATGCGGCCAGCGCCAGTTCCAGTTCCAGTTCCTGCTTCTACTTCTCGGTCCGGTGATCCTAAAGGGTCCCAGCTTCCAGTCGGGGGAGGAAACACCCCACGCCATTGACGCTCAGGATGGGACCTCATATGCCCAAACAAAGCCTTCCACGAGTTAAAGTGCTTGCCACAGACGACGCAGTCGGGGTCGCGCGATGGTGGATCCAGTAACTCCACCTTCCTCTTAGGTTTTTGCGTGCCCATGCTCGATGAGCCCTGTTCCTCGTTTCGGCCTCTCCGCTTCCTACTAGGACCCTCCAGGGGGCCTCCAACAACATTAACAGCATCAGTACCACCCTCAGCCCTAACGTTGTTTCCTCCATTATTACCCCCAGTCTGTTGAGCCCTAGTTGGGGAAATCTTCTGATCAGCTCCTTGCATGCGGGCATCCTCTCCGACAGCATAAGCATTAATCTGAGGAGGCATCTCACGCCCAAGTTGTTGTTGCTCATCGGAGGAGGAGGAGGAGGAGGAGGAATCTCCAGGCTTGGCCATGGATTATTGGAAATGACAAAGTACTGTGACTGAGACGACAGTGGACAAAGAATATATCGATTGAGAGATGTACTGTGTTTCTCTGGAGCACGGTTTCTCACCCATGCACTAGCAGCCCTTATATACCGAATGGCGCAACGTTCCATAACGGTGGAGATGTGCTTAATTAAGCATGAAACGAAACGCCGTACCCTTTCCTTACGTATGAAACGCCGTACCCTTTCCGTGAGTTCCGGAACGGTGGAGATGTGCTTAAGCATGAAAAAATGAGACGTTCCAACGAAGGTGGTGCAGTGGACGTACATGGCAAGGATGGCTTCGGTGCAGCTTGGCGACGCGCAACCGGCGAAGGGGCACATCGGCTTGGTAGTTTGCTGAGTCGGTTAGGGGAGAGCAGGACTCGATAGAGGGAGACTTTCGGCGACGTATCTCCGCATGGGCATACGTGGGAGGCGGAGGAGCAACCGGTACAATTGTGAAGTTCCTATAATGCCCTGTTTTGGTTTCCTAAAACAGAGCGTGTCGCCTCACTTAAAGCTGCCATATTATATACAAAGGGAAGGGATAGGGATGAGGTTTGGTCGGAGGTGGGAGAGCTTGAGGCTGAACTTGTGGCTCAGCGAATCTTCCCGGTAGTTGGGTACTCCTGAAATCGCGCGGGACGCTTGTGCGCTAGGGTCTGGCCCTTCGTTGCTTGAGTCGCGTGATTGGAGAGGCGCTTGGTACGATGGCCTCCGGGGTCCCAAAGGTGGCTCTGCAGGGGTGGTTTAGGGCGGAGCTGGCCTCTCTTGGTGGTGGCCGAATTGCTGGTTTCTCATGCATGGCGTTGGTGGAGTGCTCTGTTTTTGTGAGTGCAAAACAGGGGCTGGGAATATGGCTGTTGGGGGCGGTTTCCATGGTGTTTGGCATCGAGTCCTGGCTGGGCTGTGGTGGATTGATTTTCCTGAGGTGGTTCAAAAACGCGGCTGTTTGGCGAGGAGCCCCAGCGTGCGGACTGGGCTGAGTTCACTGCCTAGGGGCATGGGCATGGGAGAGGCTGCGACGTGGGATTCGGTTTAAAATTGTGTTGTGGTAATTGCATGTTTCATCGACCTGAGCTGTCTCATGTTATTTATCCATTTAATTGCATGCCTTGTGCAGGCCGTTCGGGGGCTACAATTCCATTGCTTTGGGAGCAAACTGTTGATTTTAGATATATATAACCCTAAGTTTGAAATCGTGAATGATCTTGATCAGGACAAAGCAGTGAGTGTTGAAGTTTCTTTGTTCATTGATGGCATGCAGTAATGTTTTAGCGTAATTCAAATGCTCGATCTACTTGTTTTTTACTATGTTATATATTATATGCAGCCTCGAGTAGTAGAGGATCGAGCAGCATTTTCTGGATTTGAGAAAAAAAAAAATAGGAGGCTGTACATGACTTTCGCTATTGATCGATCGATCTTGTCAAATATTACAAGGTACAGATCATTTTGTTCGATGCATATTATCTAATTTTTGACAATCTGCATCTTTTTCATATATACTACTTATAATTGAAAGCTACGTTAAAAAAAAGAAAAAAAAAAAAAAAAAGGTGCAGAACTGAAAGCCAAACATAAAACAAATGAGTACGTCCTGATCATTTATCTATCGATCCGTATTTATGCATGTATATAATGTGTGCGCGAGAGTTTGTTTATGCATAGCTAGGATCGTACGTGGGCTATTTAATTAAGCTATTTAATTGTTCTTACGCCGCCTTTCTTGATTTGTTGATGATCATGATCTGCTAGCTGCATGTACTTAGTGATGATCAATATCGTGATCAGGCCGTAGGTGGGATTTACTAATATTTCATCATCATGCATGCATGCTAACCTTATAAAATGTATAAGCAAATATATATGCATGCGTATGTGTACTTATATATATTATATGTTTTCAAATATTTCATACAAAGATATACGATAATCTAGTGAATATATAATTATATATAACATTCCTGATCTGATGATCAATCCTTTATCATCAAATTGGACTCATCATGTTTTCCTTCGGATCATGCATGGTAACGCGCACACATATTTATCTAACCTAGCTATATATATATATATATATAGTCTCGGTTGTCGATGCAGCACCTGCATGTGCATTAATTTCTGGTTTCAATTGATCATATGGACACCGTACGTTAAATTATTGATCAGTTTAATTTCTATATATCTACTTGCCCCCACCAACGAATTAGGGGATGTTTAATGACAGATCAGTTGATGAGACTTTACCGCCCCCATGCTGCATGCATGCAGTTTATATATACTTACTCGAACTCTAGCTAGCTCTTCTTAATTCGACAAAAATGGCTACGTATACGTACACAAGTTTTTTTCCTTTTTTTTTTTTTTTTTTTTTTTAAAGGCGCTCAAGTTATACTGTTATATGCTGATGATCCAGTATTAACAACGTCAGTCTTAATTAACTCATCCAAAAGCTTATTAAAAAATTAAATTTCGGAATAAAGCTAACAGGCACATCAGCGTGTAAAATTATGATTCATATGTAGATCCAAGTAATTACACTATAACAAAATTTGACTTTTGTGACGGACGAAATTGTCATAAAAAAATAAGCAAACCATCACCAAAACTTTTTTGTGATGGTTTGAGACCGCTATCACAACCGTCACCTAAAAGGCATCACAGAATGTTTTTTGTGATATTTAATGTTCAACCGTCACAACGAGTTTTTTTTTTTGACGGTTGGAAGTCTTTTGTAAGATGTATTGTTCGAATGTGATAATTTTTTGTGACAGTTAAAAAATGTTACAGAAAGTAACGTTCGCATGTATAAACTGATGTTCGAACGTTAACCCGATTGATTAACATTCACACGTTAAAAAATTGACGTTTGTTGTTTTTGCTTCGCACGAATGATATTTACGTTTGAACGTAACCATGTTCGAACGTTAACTCGAAGACGTTTGAATGTAACATTTGGATGTTAAAGGAGAAGAGTTCGAATGCAAAATTTTTAACGTTCGGATGTTAGTTTGTTGTTCACACATATCTATTCTAATCATTCGAACGTTTAGATTGTTTGTACGTTAAAACGTGCGAACGTAGCAGATTACATTCAAACGTTTTGTTTGAAATCGCTGATATTTTGTTCGAACGTTGATTCGAACTCGAAGCCATGTTCAAACGTTTGTTGTTTACATGCAAACGTTCTTATCAGAAATAGTAATTTAAAAAAATTAAAAAACATACAAATTGTTTCATATTACACCATAAATGTAATAACTAATAATGTTTTATAGAGTTACAAAAATAGATAATAATGTCTTAATAATGATAATGATATATTGATCATTTCTTCTTCTTTCTTCACCCACGATCCTATTGAATTGATATAACACGTTCCATCTGGACCATCAGCTCCCTCTATATTTGCTCTTGGACGTCAATGCAAGTATTCTCTCA
Organism: Juglans microcarpa x Juglans regia; assembly: GCF_004785595.1. Lineage (NCBI taxonomy): Eukaryota > Viridiplantae > Streptophyta > Magnoliopsida > Fagales > Juglandaceae > Juglans > Juglans microcarpa x Juglans regia. Next base: position 610,370 of record NC_054600.1, on the reverse strand, counting down.
TCGCAGTCTCTTTGTTGCTCCTGCAAACACGTCTCTAAGTCAAACTGTCGCAATAAGAGAGACTCCAACTCCTGCTGTCTCCACTTCATCTGCTCAATTTCTTGGCGTGCTGCATCTAAATCTTTAGTAAGATTGTTAACTTCCGAAGTCAAGGTCTTAGAGGATGAACTGACACATTTGAAAAAACGTCTCAAACCTCTTACCAAACCAGATTTGGTCCTGAGCACTTGCATAAATATGTTTATGTCACTAGGAGAGGATTCCTCAGAAGCTGATTGGATCTCAATCATTTTTTTCCTGCAATTACAACTAAAACACACAATAAGTAATATATTAAAAGAAATTAGGAATCAAACATAATATTAATTCACATGTTGCACTATTCACATAAAATAACATCACTTACATAATTATCTTTAGCTACAGGATCAACCCACTTACTGTGCTCATTAGTGAGAGTAGCAACATAGATATTAATGAGGGAGAAATTTTTAAGATCATCATGTTTCTAACAAAACGACATTAGTAATTTTAAAAAATAATGTTAGTACTTAAATAGAAGAATGTGATAAAAATAAGTGAGAATTAATAAGTTATCAATTATCATTTTATCAACAAGACGTTGGAATGGCCTTGAGCCCACACGATGATAGTTTGTCAAAGCCGTTTTATTTTGTACATTAATAGAACTTAAGTGCTACAGGAGAAATTAACAATATTAAATATAATATAGGAAACCAATATAGATTTAAATAACTTATAGGGAATAAATATAGAATACCTGATAATCTGGACTTGCAAAAAGATCACAATATTTCATCCAATCGTCTAACTTCATTTTTTGAAAATGAGACTGAGCAGCTTCTTCCAACGTTTCGAATTTCTTGAAGTGGTCATGGTATCGTCCCTTGCGACACCGAAATAATGTAGCCATCAACTCATTCATACCTGAGTGTACACTAATTCCCAAATCTTGGGTCTAAAATTATTCATGCAACGTCACACAAAATCTAACAAATAACATATACATATATACGACACACAAGCTATGTCAAGAGTTATTTACTAAGTTTTTTATTTCTTACTTAGTACTCTTTTATCTTATTTGTTTTATTTACTAAGTATGTTATCATGAATTACTTTTGGTATAATATCTTATTAATTAATTTATATTAGTATATATAAATTAAATTCAAGTTAAAGCATTTATTTTTTTATTAGTTATTTACTAAGTATGTTATTTCTTACTTAGTACTCTTTTATCTTATTTGTTTTATTTACTAAGTATGTTATCATGAATTACTTTTGTATAATATCTTATTAATTAACTTATATTAGTATATATAAATTAAATTCAAGTTAAAGCATTTATTTATTTATTAGCTATTTGTTTTTTATTAGTTATTTGCTAAATATCTTATTTCTTACTTGGTACTCTTTTATCTTATTTTTTTATTTACTAAGTATGTTATCATGAATTACTTTTTGTATAATATCTTATTAATTAATTTACATTAGTGTATATAAATTTATTTATTTATTTATTAGTTATTTACTAAGTATTTTTTTTTATATCTATTTACTAAGTATGTTATCATGAATTACTTCGTTTTTTTAGTTATATAGTATAATCTAGCATCTTAGTGCCATATAGTATTTGTTAACCCTATTATTTACCTAATTATATCTCCTATATTCTTAATATTATAAAATTCAAGATATTTTTTCAATTTTCCTTTTTTAAATTCACAACATATTCACAATTAAATACCAATACATTCACAATATATTCACAACATATTCTTATTAAATTCACAACTTGCATCTTCACAACATATTCACAATCAATTATCTAACAATATATTCCCAATATCCAAACATATTCAGAATCAATTATCTAACATATTCAGAATATCCAAACATATTCACAATCAATTATCTAACAACATTTTCACAATATCCAAACAAGATTCACAACAATATTCTAACAAAATTTAGAAATATACCTAGAAATATCTCTTTACAAATGACAAGTTTCAAAAATCCCCAACAAATAATCATTCGAACAAAAACATAATACTAGTTAAAAACATATATTCACAATACAAGTATAAACTTCAATTCCTCAATTACTCATAGGCATGATTGCTTTAAACCAACTACTCCAAAATAATTAACTAAGAATACGACAAAATCTCAAAATAAATGTCAACTTTCCCAAAGTACTACGTCAACAAAGCAAAACAAAACTACTAAATAAAATTCTCCGACAACAAGTAGCCTCTTTGTATTTAATATACCATGCTCACATAGCCTTACCCATACTTCCTATTCTTGAACTTCCACTGAAGTATCCAAAATATCTAAAAAATGTTGTGGAGATAAGAGGTGAATTATCAACAACTCAGCAAGCAGATGATATGTACTAGCGTGCAAACATAAGCATTTACAAAGTACAGTATGCCGAACAAAATATTTTCCAGAATTATCATACGGAACAAAATATGTTTTCAAACGTAACAGAGCGATAATTTTAAGACACATAAAACCCAGATTACTTTAGCATAGCATAATATAACTTGAATATCATCATCACATCAAAACAAAGCATCTCATAGAGCAGAGACCATGTTTCACCCCCATGATAGGGTTGTGCTATCTCCGGTGGCCAAACCGAGCAGAGACAAAGATGAAATCTTTTCCTTATTCTTCTTGGAATCCCGAGTGTGCATACAAGAAATACCACATAAAACCACTTTGTTTTCAAAGTGGGTGCACTCAGTGATAGAGAAGTTAGTACCAACCCAAACAAAGCAGAGCAGAGCAGAGACGGAGTCAGATACAAAATCAGTACATCATGCCAAAGGTTTTCAAATGCCATATCAAAACAAAATAGAGTATCAAAACATATTCAGATCATTTTCACATACTGAAAACAAAAGTCGGAGCATCTTTCTAAATCAATGCACAATCTTTTAGATTTTTCAGTATCACCCTTTTTTCAGATTTCAGAGACAACATGTCAAAAACATTTTCTCTTTTTCATACAGGTTTCATGAGTAATGCCAATAAATGACCGATGTTTTTTTCCCAAGTTCTCATTTCATAACAAAACATGCATAATTTTTCAGAAAGTCAGTCTCAGTCTAAATAATTTGTGTAAAGCCTAGCATAGGAACTCCATTTATCTGGACTTTTTACCTTTTCAAAAATTTTTCACAACAGTACTGAACGAAAAATCAATCGTCACCTATAAAAATAATCACGTAATTTCTATAAATATAAAAAATTAACACATTTTTCAATACTTAAATCTGAAACGTTAAGTAGCCTATTTTCCTAAAAATCTAAATTCCTCGAAACCCTAAAATATCATAAATCCTCAAATACGTCGATATTTACTTAATGTAATAATATAACAAAATAGATTAAAGTAATCAACAAAAATTCCGTTTAATAAAAATAAAACTTAATCAAATCTAATTACTCAAAAATAAAATTGCGTACTTACTATTCATTTTTAAAATTAAACTTTAAAAATAATTTAATACTAAATAATACAATTTAAATCTAATTTAATTTCTTTATGAAAACATGTAATTAAAATAAAGTCCATACAACAATTTAATATATAAAGGAAAGACGGGCTACGTAAAATTATTGATATTTCTGGAAATTTGTCAAAGCATGTGCTCTAAAAAAATATGTAGACAGATAAATAAAACAAACATACAAACAAACTTATGAAATTACCTACAGCCAACCCATGTGCAAAAGATAGGGTTGTTTCATACCAACGAGACTAAGGTGCGCAACGGAGGTAAGGTGGAAGCACGACGGCAAGAATACGACGGTCAGCAATGCGGAGGGCACTAAGATAGAGAAGAAGTGAGAGAGAGAGAGAGACCAGAGAGAGGAAACATGGTGAGAGGAATACCATGCAAGATACTTACCGAGGCAGCAAGAGACAGCGACAAGGTGGTTGGGGCGGCATTAGATCACGAAGTAGTTGGGGCAACATTAGCCTCGGATGGTGGTTGTCATAGGGGTTGGCATGGTGCTAAGAGAAGTAGGTGATTTCCACTTCATGTTGCACATCTGTGGAGGAGAGGAGCACGACAACCGAGTGGTGGGGGCTGCAGTCCGAAAGTCGACTAGTCTTGCTTTCCAGCATCTTTTGTTGCCAATGAAGGTGCATGAGGGTGGTGGACAATCGTTCAGGAAGTATTGGGGTTGAGAGCACTTGGCTTGCTCTGTTTTCTTGCTTAAAAATAGAGGCTTTGCTTTATTTGGATCACGGTGTTGCCATGTGGGCTGCTGGCACAGAGGTGGTGGCATTTCCAGGAGCCTTACGACTTTGTGCTGAGAAGATAGATAAATAGAGAGAGAGAATCTACAAGGTGAAGTATATTGAGAAACCGAAATGCCTGGCATTGAAGGAGCGCATGGGAAAGGGGGAAAAAAAAGAAAGGTGGTTACGTGCATGGGGGCAGCAGTTACCATGCAGTTGCCGTGCTTGATGCGGGGAACTTTTTGTACGTGGGGAGGAATGGATGAGTGGGAAGAGAAATGGTCAGGAGAAATATATATATATATATATATATATATATATTGAATACGAGTTTTGTGTTGGGCTCAGATGTTACAAGTTAGTTCAAATTAAATAATACTTAAAAAAATCATAACATAATCCAAAAACACAAAAGAAATATAATACTAACCTCACAATATTAAGCTCTTTTCTCTCTAACTCTCTCTCACTCTAACTCTCTCTCTCTCACTTTAACTCTCTCTTACTCACAATCATTCACTATAGGCACAGGTTGAAGGCAAATGGGATGAATTGCCTTCAATCCAATGAATTGCCTTCAATCCGTGCAACTTGTCTAGGGCATCTTTATTTTTTTTCAAATTTTTTGGACTTATTGCAACGACTTTGGGTTCTCCTTACTTGAATGACAGCGTTTTAAAAGAGTCCTTGAGTTATTGCAGCAACATTTTAAATGAAAAGTCGCCGCATCAAAATAGCGGTCAGTTCGAATGTCACAATATATGTTTGAACGTTACGTGAAATTTTTGTTCCCTCTAAAAGTACCGTCTAATTTTTAACACTCACAAACATTCGAATGTACAATATTTAACATGCGAACGTTAATAATCTCCACAACAAGCACAAATCATGTGGATTAAGTTCGAACGTATCATTCAAAATGTTTGTACATTTTGTTGATGATTTCATAGGTGAGGTGACCCATAATTCAGGCGGGAAAGATCCCACCAATTTTTTCATTCACGTTCGCACATCCAGACTCTACATTCACACATCCACGCATATACATTAGAACGTTACGTTCTAAACGTTTGAACGTAAATATCTCAGTTTTTCTAACAATTAACACGGGAAAAGATCCCGCCAAATTTTTAAAAATATTCACATGTGTATCTCCACGTAAGCACGTCAGCACAAAACGTGCGAACGTAGATTTGTATTATTCGAACGTGATTCGCGTATTTATATATTTTTTAAACAATAATAGTTTATATAACAATAGTGGTTTATATATTTATATATTATTAGCTTATAGTATGTTAGTACATAACGTTAATTGTTAATTATAATGTTATTAAAATAAATAACAACACTAGACTAATATATAGTATATATACTATACTAGTGCACTATGTACTAGTATAACTTATATACTAGTACATAGTATTATTAGTATAACATATATTATTAGATTATAATATGTTAGTAAATAAAATTAGTTGTTAATTACACTTTATTAAACTAAATAACAACACTAGATTAGTATATATACTATATATACTATGCTAGTGCACTATGTACTAGTATATCTTATATACTAGTACGTAGTATTATTAGTATAACATATATTATTAGCTTATAATATGTTAGTACATAACATTAGTTGTTAATTACACTTTATTAAACTAAATAACAACACTAGATTAATATATATAGTATATATATCAGCACATAATGCATAAGTATAGTGCATATATAATATATTACTTAGTATAAATTATTTAAAATTTATGCTAGAAACATTCGAATGTACCAATATAACGTTCGTATGTTTTAGACATTAAGTGACAAGTGTTTGCACATACTAACATAACGTTCGCATGTCACGATAATTAAGTAATTGAACGTGTGAATGTTAGAATTGAAACATTCGGATGTCTTTCTCACTCATCCCTTGACATTCGCATGTTACTACTTAAACGTTCGAACGTTACGTGCTTAAAACCTCAAGTTCAAACACGAAACGACATAAAATCATTTAATCTCCAAAAAATCGTCCGTAGCCTCTGTTGCATATTATCGCTTGCACCATCACTGCCGCCGTCAAATTTCACTACAAAAGTTAACAAAGAGGTAGGTATCCCTTTTAACCTTTGGGTAGTTTATTATTATTATTATTATTATTATTATTATTAATGGAAGTTTCGGTGGTTCCCGAAACCCATTGGTAGCCGGACCTTCATCTTGATTTTTCAGCTACCATAGGTTGTCAATGGCCAAACGGCCACTACAGAAAGCTTTCTTGAAGTTTATACTTCATTTCTACGGTGATTTTTGGCCACTTTTATTGTGTTTGAGGTGTTAGAGAATGACTGAGTTGACTCAGCCATTTCTGTCTCGTAACATTCAAACGTTAACTTCTAATGTTTGAACATTATACATTCCAAATGAGAAAGATGACATTCACATTCACACGTTAACCATATAATGTGCGAATGTTCTGCAGTACGTGTGAACGTACAGAGAGTGCTTGCGAATGTATATTTTATATTCGAACGAACATTTATAACGTTTGCACTAATGATCGTTCGTATTCTTGAGCGGCATATACGTGCGAACATTAGTGTTATGTGCGAACGTTATTTCGAATTCTTGAGAATGTAAAACCTTTCAGTTGTCATAAACCAAATATACGTTCGAATTAATACTTATGTACGTTCGCACGTATTATTAAATACAGTCATTGCCTTTATCATGTGCGAATGTGATATGTTATGTACGTTCGAACGAGTGTTTTAGTCATCACGTTTGAATGTAACTTATCTTACGTTGGAATGCTAATTCTAGAGAAATGTAACGTGTGAACGTAAAAAATAAAACGTTCGCACTTTTAAGCTTCATGTCCAAACGTTATATTCTACGTTCGAACTTATTCTCAAAATAATTTAGATTACAGTACATAATATGCATCATAATATTAATATTGCTCAATTTTTTTTTATTTCTTTCAGGATATGACTCATCTTCTAACGATTAGGAAAAATGGGAGGGAAGGATCAAGCGAGGACACATCTCGAATCGAGGCTCGAATAGTAATGTTTGAAAGAGAAATCATGATCAACCAGTTCCACGAACTCATATGGGAGCAAAAGAGCATTCGAGACGTGTTCGTTACGAGAGGCTGGATGAGTATTTGCACATATACCCCTCAATAGTTCGAGAGTTTTATATGGCGATGTGCTTCATGCCTAAGGATGCATAATCTCACACCGTGACAGTACGCGGTGTTCATTTTGAGATCTTGGCGGATGTTATCGACGAGCTTCTAGGGATCCGTCACGTAGCTGAGATATCGACTGTAGGATATGCTTCCCCTATGGATGGATCTCGAGTAGATGCAGATGTAGGCACTTCTGCATTATCTACTGGCTTAGTTGACTGGTCGAAGGCCGAGGATACTGATGAAAACGACGACAGTCGAGATGATGATTTCTACATCTTCATTGGGAGTGATCGAGACCTAATTGATAGGAAGAACTCCTTCAGCCAAGTACAACTCCTCCATTTTTTTCTGCATATTGCATCTTATTGTTGCAACAAATGTGGATCCTGTAGGACATAAGGCTACATTTAGCCAGACTCGCGCACAGTTCCTTATGATAGTGACACGTGGAGAGCCCATCAACTTACCACTTCGTATTTTTTAGAAAATCCGTTACGAGACGAGTGTCTTCTTCAGGAACAACCTCCCATATGAAGTCCTCATTATCAAGCTATTACTGGCTTGGAGTGTGCAACCTAAGGTGGAGGAGTGGATGATAGACCAGATAAGCTCCATCGACATAACCACACAACATCAGAGCATTGGACAGGGGAGGGGGCATGCTTGACGTCACCCTGGCCTTATACCAAATCTTGTTCTTTTGACCCAGTCGAGCACGGTGTTGCTCCCCATATTGGGAGTACTAGTCAATCACCAATGAGCACATCTACAGGGGATGCGTGGCCTCCTTGGGTTGATGTGGTGATCTCAGATCTTATTGCACATATCGATCGATAGATCGCGACTGTAGAGGAGATTGTCGTCGAGATTGCTCATCGTGTCGATAATCTAAACGAGAAGATCACGACATTGATTGAGGAGTTCCGCACAACATGATTTGTGAACAACACCTTTTTTTTTTAAAAAAAAAAAAAAAGGAGAAGAAGAAAAAGAACTCTTCATTGATCAAAGTACCTAAATGGGAGAAACAATACAAGAGGGACAACTCTCTAACTCAACAACATCTTCAGAGATGCATAATGCACTGTTTGCAAGTGCATCTGCTACGATGCTTGCCCCCCTTTTTATGTGAACCACTTCCCGATAGTCTAACTGAGCAAGACCCTTTTTAATGTCCCAAATAATAGCCCTCGAGTAATGGCAAGAATCCTCTACCTGTTTTATGTAGTTAACAACATTTAATGCATCACCCTCAAGGATTATCTTCCTAACACCAATCTCCAGTACAAACTGAACTACATGAAAAGCCCCCAATGATTTAGCTGTATGTGAGTTTGAAGCATTAGTCACCTTCATCCTCTTTGTACCCATGACAAAGCCTTCATGATCTCTCACAATGATCCCAATTCTAGCCTTGCTGCCTCTCTTACTCAAAGATGCATCCCAATTCACTTTGAAAATCTCCTGAGGAGGAGGAGTCCAATTAACACTGGTTGCATTCGCCTCTGCTTCAGTTCTACTGTCCTTCTTGTTTGCATCTCTAAAATCATTGGTTGCCTTAACTGCTGATACCATCACTTCTGTTGGGTGAGTAAAAAAGCCTCTAAACAGGAAATTATTTCTTCTATGCCAAATCTTTTGAGCTATAACTACAATTTCCTCCACTTGCTCTTGTTCAAACAACTCAATAATAGCTTCAAACCACTTCAGAAACCATCCTAATGGAAAGCCAGCCTTCTGCAATTTCTTGAAAACCATACACCAAACATCCCTCGCAATTAGACAATACCATATCACATGAATACTTGATTCTTCCTCTACCTTACACAATGGACACAGTGGTTAATCCACAACTCTCCTCTTAAAAAGATTTGAGTTTGTTGGTAAGGACTCTAAACAAGCTCTCCATATGAAGATCTTTACTGTAGTAGGCACATTTAACTTCCATAAGAAAGTTAAAACCTGTCCTCTCTCTCTCTATCATTCAACTCCTTTTGCAAATAATAAGCACTTCCAACTAAAAACATACCATTCTGACTACCTCTCCAAACAAGTTTATCTAGGCAGTTTGAGCATCTTAGTGGAATTTTTAGTATTAGTTCCCCTTCCTTACTTGAGAACCACTCTTGAATCAAATTGGCATTCCAATTTTTGGTATCAAGATCTATGATATCACTTACTCTTGTATTTAAGTCCAAACCTGCGGGCATAGTTTGAATCTTAAAAGAATTAGGTTGTTGGATCTAACGATCTTGCCATATCCTTACCTGATTTATTGTCCCAATCCTCCATAATAAGCCCTCTTCCACTAACACGTTGATTTGAGTGTTGTTTACAAAATTTTATCATATTTTATACTTTATTTTTATTATATGTAATGAAAAATATTATTTAATATATTTACTATTTTTGAAGTTCAATTCTCAATCTTTTTTAATGTTAACTTATCCAACTTTAATATTAAATCACTGCACTTCAATTCCCAATCTTTTTTTAATTTGAAATATCCAACTTTAATATTAAATCAATTAACGTTCGAACGTTGGCATCAAACTTTTTCATGTTCGCACGTAAATAGCTTCCACGTTCGCATGTCTAGGGAATGTTCAAACGTTAATATGTATACGTTCGAACGTAATGCAATTTCTCAGCTGCTTTTAGTGACGGTTTCTACAAACCATCACAGAAAATGTTTTTTTGTGACAATTTGGGCACGGTCACAATTGCCAAACCATCACAAAAACTCATTTTTGTTGTAGTGTTATCTAATTCAAGAGAGAAGCTAGAGTCAAGAAAATTGATTGAGATTCTCTACCATTTTCTAGCACAAAAAATTATTATATATAGTTTATAAACCCCACAACATTAAATATTGTCCATATTTAATTTGCATTTGAATATTAATTGCAATGGAATTTATATTATATATATGACTATATCTTTTTAAATTATAAAAATATCTGAATAAAATTTCAATTATATTACAAAAAAGAAAGTGCTTCTTTACAAACAAACGTTAGAGACAGTACTCTGTCTAAACAGAGACTCAACCTTTATATACAAACGTCCAAGAGACAAACTCTTTTTTTTTTTTTTTTTACTAAACAACAAGGAAAGTAATAAGATATATGCGAAAAAAGAAGGATTACAGTTTGGACCAACTTCAGTAGACTTTAGAATCTGTGATGGCACGTGAAGGCAACATGCTTGTTTCTTTTTAGCCACAAAAATCAAATATGAAAGATCTAATGGTGGCGATTTTGGTGATCTGGCGTGTTGATGTCGTGTTTTTCAACCTGAGCAACTCCGCGATGGGTCAATCCGTTCCTACGAATATGGAGAAATGAGGGCTCGGGGTGGTCAGAAACACCTCCGATACCTAAGTCAACTTGAGTTCTCAATTTATGATTTAAGGAAACTCAAACGAAAGTGCATAGAGTGGTTTTTTCCCCCACGAGGGGGGGGGGGTGTATATATTCCTGGTTGGGGGTGGTCCCTTGGCAAGCTAATCATGTTGATGTTGCTCCATACTCAGATCACGCCCTCTCTCGACGTTCTGCCATGCGACAGGTCATCCATGCCTGATCGTGGCAACCGCTGACAATCCAGGGTTCAAGCGTGTCCGTCCCTGACCTTCATTAAATGCAGCGTGGTCTCGGACCAGCGTGCCCACCTTCCAGGCCTGTCCACTCGTCGGTGTCCAAGGACCAAAGTTGTCCCTGACCCTATGTATGTGGATTGTCGGCCAGTAGTGGTGTCAGGCCTTCTGACTCAGGAATCCACATCTTGCGCTTGTGACCTTGCTGCTTCTTCCTGGGCTTCCTAGGCCGACCTCACTCTTCTCGACCCTACCCATCTTATCTTTTCATATCGATTTCCTACTACCAGGCTACCTTTAGACCCATTGGTGCCTTGGGAACGGCCTCCCTCACACGGTGCGTGTGGATAGAAAAGCTGTCAGAAGGGTTGGCACATGAGGACCACGCGCAGTTGTGAGTGATGCTTGGGAACCACGCACAGTTATTTTTTCAAAACCGCCACTATCCTCTGAATGATTTGCGGTTTAGGAGTCTTCTTGTGCTGCGCGTGACTCTCTAGAGTTTCTAGAAAATTGTAGATCTATTTTTTTTTTTTTTACCTTGAAAGAAACAAAAACAAACTAATAAAAGAGAACTAACTTGATAGACGAAGTGGGTAGATAGAGAAAGGCCAAGGGAAGGAGAGGGAGAAGGAGGAGGCATCCGAGTCCTCCTCCTCCTCTGACGAAAATCAGATCTTAAAGTTTTTTACGATAGAGAGAAAGTTTACCTTTTCATGAGAGAAAGAGAGAGGGTTTCCTCCGCCTATTAACACACCAGCTTTTGTCGTTCCATTTCAAAATATGATCATTGAGCTGTACCGTTAGACCATCGTACGTTTGTATGATCAAAGTTGAGCTGATGTTTTTTATCTCTTCTCTCCCTAGCTAATAAATAATGCGATTGTGGAATTGAGAAGAAAGGAGCTAGCTAGATCTTTGAAGAAAAATGTTATTTGCCTATTTTATTTGCTCCCCTTAATTTGACACTCCCAAGTATTTTAATTTTTTTTTAATTTTTTTTTTAATTTTTTTCTTTACTTGATAGTTAAAGAAGTGATATATTGATATTTTTTTAAAATATTTTAAAATGATAACAAAATATAAATTAAAAAATAAAAATAAAAATTTGAATTAGCGGCAACACAAAACAGTGCACTTTGAGCAGCGGAATAGCACCGCTCATCTTTGAATGGACCCATCGATCGGCTTAGTGGAAGTTTCATTAATTATTTATGCCGAGGTTGGTGCCTTTCAACTATCTAAAGTTCAGCAAATACCAACTCAATGTATAGCTACTTTTTCTTTTTTATTTTAAAGAAAGAGAAAGGATTCCAAGTCTTTGGTTAGTTTGTAATCATGTTCATTTTTTTATAATCTATTTAAAGCTCGTAGGAAATTATTTATTAATTTATTAAATTATTTAGAAAATTATTTATTATTTATTAATTTATGTCAACTATTACAGGACGGGTGGACTATTATTAATTACGAAATATCATCCACTTCATGAACTTAAATGGCGATTTATCATATGAGAGCAAACTTTCTCATGAATCAACAGTGATCTCTAGCCAAAAAAAAAAAAGGAAATAAATCTACCAGATTCAATTACGTCAAGCTGCACATTTTTTGTTTTTGTTTTTATTTATTTATTTGTTTTTTTGTAAGAGTTTTATTTAAACTCTATATCTCACACATCCATCTCCTAATGGATTTAAGATAGCTTAATAGTTATCACTTAAATGATGAGTCATGGTGGGATAAGAACAACTCTATTTCTAATCACAGTGGGACACAAAGTCCCTAAATTTCTTGATGGCCAGAAGTTTATAAATAGTTCTGAGGGATTAAGGGTTATCACCTATAACTTCATTGTGCCTCTAACCATCGGTAAACACTTTTGAGGCTAAGTTGCTAGAGTGATCTTTCTCTCATATTTAGGTGAAATTCTTCATCGATCTGTAATGGACTAGGGTACGTCATTTAACTGTTGTTATTTTATTATCGTAGATTATAGAATGTCGAAGATCCGATTACTAATGTTCATGTTAGAATATTTAACATTTTTGGCATCAGATTTCAGTACCATGATGCTGGGCGTGAAATGGGAAATGGTGATGAATAGGTTGTTGGCTACTTTGGCTTTCCATTTTCAATAAGTTCCTAAGTCGTCACCACTTGTTGCATGGAGGGGCGGCTGTTGGGATCTGCTGCTAAGAATCTTAGAGAGAGTTCTGCTGCCTTTGTTGAATATTGGCTCTCCATCCTCCTATCCCTAAGGGTTTTCAACTTTCTTTTATTAGAAAGAGATGGCTTTAGCCATGCATTCAACCAAATATTTCTGCCGACAATGACTAGGCCTTAAAAGCAGAATCTCTCCAAAGCCATACACATGATCACTCTTCGTGTACAGATGACCATCGTTGAATAATGGTCAATGCAGGAGTATTAGCCGATCATACTAAATATTAACAAAGCAGAATGTTAAGACGGGGTGTATATATGTTTATCTAGTGTCACTTCATCAATCAAACACAGCAGAATGCTGCATTTGGTAGGCAAGATAAGGAAACAAAACGGAATTCTTAGAAACGGAATACTACCAATCATTTCAAAGTAGCAGCAACAAATTAAAGAAACAACTTAGAACTTCATCAAGCAATTTGAGGCTTTAAAATCTCTGTATATACTTTCTTTATCCTATCCTTCCTATCAGGTTATCAGATCCTACATTATCAGCAATAAATTAGAATATTATACTGAAACTATAGGCAGAAAAGAAAACATGGATTAAAGAAAGATAAACCCCATCAAGCAGGATATCTGAGACCATAAAATCTCTGTATATGGCTTTCGTTTCAGAAGTGTGCAAGTAATCCATGCCCCAACCTGCTCCAATAGCTATTTTGAGCCAAATGTCCCATGAAAGCGGTTCAACGCTAGGATTCCCTGCTCAACCAAAAAAATCTCATTTACAATTAATCCTTGCACAAGTATTTTTATTTTCTCAGTTTACTCCTCCAAGTCACACTTCTACAAAGATGATGATCCAAGTTCCCCTCTGCATAAACTCATACACAAGGAGCAGTTCCTTATCCTCCCAGCAATATCCCAATAGCCTGACCAGATTGGGATGAGAGAGTCTTCCTAGAAAATTTACTTCCAACTGAACAATCAAATTAAAGGGGGAAATTGTTACATTCTAGAAGTATAAAAATAAAGAAAACAGGCCCAAACTGTACCACTATAAAAGGAAAATAAATTGATATGCAATTTGCCATTACACAGTGTCTGGCTTGCTGGATTAGATACAAAATAGTCCCCATCAGATCATGAACTGTGTACCATGCTAATGCATTGGTTTTCATGTTGACTGGTATTTAGTGCCATTATTAGTTGACACAAAGGTTCAAATCAATCAATTGAACTCTAAAACAGGTAAGGGGAATTACAAATTACCATACCAAGGTTGAATCTCAATGTGGATTCCTGTCGGTTAGTTCCCAATGATTTGTTACGAGTGCATAGGGCAAAACTTTTTGGTGATTAGCAGCTACTTAAGACAACCTAAACTCAGAGGGCCTTTTATATTACCTGTCCTGTGCATTTCAAAATGAACTTTAAAAATGGGAACCAAATTAGCAACACGTTTTATGGATATTAAGATTCATGTTTTTGAATATAATAAACACTGAAAAATCCATTCTTGGTATGGCCTTAAAAGCTAAATGGCATTTACTACCACATACAGCATTTAATGGTTGAGTAATGTTCTAGTCGTGACTCGTGTGAAGGGGACCTTAAAAACCAAATATCTTTCCCTTCATTGGTGTATTTGGATTCAATTGCAACAGAGCATGTAAGGCAAAGTGGAACCTCAATTTCCTATTTATGCTGGATTCAATAATAAAATATGAGGCCGCAAATAAGACTAAACATAGGAATAACAGTCAAATTAAATGATTTGGAACAACTACATTAATGATATTTAGGGTTTAATTTATTACCTGCCACTCTTGGAAACCTTGCAAACTTTCTGGATTCGATTTCTGGATAGAAACTCCCACTCCACACCTTTCCCAAAGCCTTCCTCGCCCAACAAAGTATCTGACTCGAAATTCTTTGTGGCAGTCATTAAATCCACAAATCTAAATTCTTTCAAGTTGGGTGTTCCCAAAACTTGCCCCACTTCGATATGACTCGTCGATGCTCCCACTTTCTCCATCTGAAAATTGACCCTTCCCAGTACTGCTGCTTGCTGCTGATGACCCTATGTTCTCGCTGCTTGATGTCACTAAGGAAAGGTAAATGTAACACCCCCTTCCCGTAGGCTAGGAGTGCCACGTATTTTTCATCAAAATAATCCGGTAATAGATCTCATAATTTCATAATTGAAAAAAAAACTGAACTTTTATTATGCAGAAAAATGTCTAATCAAACTGTCTTCCAAAACATTAAATGAAATAAACTGAAATAAATTCATGTCACAAAAATATGTTTATTTTAGAAAGTCTGAACAAAAAAATAAATAAATAAATAAATAATGCTCCTACTACTCCTGGCCTGCCTGCTCGTAATCATCATCTTCACCTGGGTGGTTAAAAAAACATGAAAACAAACTAAAATGAGTCGATGACTCAGTAAGAAATCTATCACAACGTAAACGTAATAAACATAAGATTTTCATAACAACTTTCATGCTGAGCTTAAAAATCTATGACTGTTCATACTGATGCTTATGCTATGTATGACTGTTTTAACTGAATTAACTGACTGATCTGACTGATTTAACTGATTTATCTGACTGGCCAACACACTTAACCCTATGTGCAAGGTTGTGCACCAGCCCCACATCCCGCTGCAGCAAGGGGAACTGCTGATAGTATTCTAGCATACTATGGTGGACCACGACTGAGTTCATGGCTTGCACACCACCCTGAACTGAACTGAATTGAACTGAACTGCATTGGTACCATGCATCTGAATGGCCATCTTATTAACTGATCTGATATTATCTTACGCTTGAATTTAAGATGGCTTACGTATCTTATACACATGAGATGCATGACATACTACATACATAATCATAAATTCTGAATTTAAACATGATGCGGAATGACATGGTCGTATGCTATGCTAGATGACATGCTTGCATATGACATGAGCGGTTCATAAATAGTGGCTATCAATAAACTGGCTTGGATAATACATACATATAAGCTAACTGTGATGATCCTAATTTATGATCAAATTTACTTACCTCGTTGCGTGTCTTCTTGAATAATACTTCGTAACTTGAGACCTATATTCAATAAATAACTATCACTAAATTGTTTGGAAAAAAAATAAATGCTAATATCTTACTTAACTAATTTCGGAAATTCTAAAATATAGTCAAACCAATATTTGTTTAACACTAAAATCAATAATTCATAGTATTTAAATTACTTAAAATACTAATTTATAATTTAGTAGAAATACTCTAGCTATTTTAAAATAATTCACAAAAAAAACTTAAATTCTTAAACTAAGTTTCATTTCTCAACATAATTATTAAATCTTATAAGAAACTTAACAAATTCCACTAAATTCTTAACATAGAAATTTTATTAAAATCTTACTAAATTGACAATGGAAATTTAACTCAAATATTAGACTTAACATTATACTTTAAAACATATTTCTAATTCTTTAAACATTTTTATTAAAAATGAACCTTTAATTAACTATATTTATTTAATAACTCAACTAGTAATATTAAACTCAATAAAAATCACTAAAATAATTATTGAAATAAAATAAGATCAAGTTCAATTAAACATCATTATAGTCTGAAAAAGGTTAAAAACTCTGGCCCATAATAATAATAATACAACAAGAGCCCAATCAAAAGAACAGGCTCATCACACGTACGCACAAGGGCTTAGGGCCCAACGGCCCAATAAGACCCACGGATTCTTTCAAGAATCCGAAAACATGGCTAAAATACAAAGGAAAACAGAGAGTTGAGAGAGAGGGAGAGGGTCTGCGATGGCGGCTCACCGAGGGAGGGCTGAGGCGATGGCGGCGCTGGTGGCTGGGAGTGACCGGCGGAGCGACTGAGGGTTCCTATGGTGGTGCGGCACCGAGTGAGAGAAAGAGAGAGAGAGACTGAGCCGAGAACTACCGAAATCAAAAACAAAGGCTGCGGCGGTCGAGATCTTACCGGAATGGAGTGGGTGTGCTGGGGCTGAGCTGGTCGGCAGTTTCTGGTTCCACGGGTGGTGCTCTGACGTCCTATGGTGGTTGGCGGCGGTTGGAAAGAATCTAAGGCTTAAACGGCAGTGTTTTGGTACTCTGGGTGTTTCAGAAGCAGATGCTTAGGAGTGGCTCACGAGATACTCCTCTCGTACGAGGTAAGCGATATTTATAAGCGTAGAAGATAGAGAAAATAAAAAGGAAATCTTAGAGGAGTAAAGACGTGCAGAGACTGAGAGTGGAGACGTACATGAGTAGAGGAATACACGGCAATAGAGTTGGTGTTCCACTAGGACGTTAGCAAAACAAACAAAATCACCGAGAGAAACATACGGGTTGGGTGGTTTGAAGTTCTCAAACAGAGGCTAACAAAGTGATGAGGTTCGGTGACTAGAAGAAAAATTAAACTTTAAATTTCAAAACAAAACCGTAGTAAACATAATCTGATACACTTTAGAAATCCTTATTAAAACAAAACTCTAACAAATCATACATCGCAACTATAATAGAAAATATAAAGATAAAGTACATATAAATTATGGTAAAACTATAATCATAAAAATATAAATTCTAAAAATATAAATTTACTAGGAAAAATTACTTATATACCCTAAAACCAAAACTGGTATGTCACAGTAAACAATACGATCAAATATATAATTGAAGATATTTTAATTAAAAGAAGAAATGGAATACAGAAATTAAGAAACCAGATGATCACAACATTTACTTAAAACGTGTATTTAAGATTAGTTTGGAATATTACCTGGAGCAGGTGGTGATGTGGTGCTGGTAGGATCAAGCTCATGAGCAAGAGATTCTTAGGCAAGACCCAAATCAAGCTATGATTCTTTACTAGGCTAATCTAACTTCAGGGCACAAGTTCATTGTTCAGAATTACTAGGTCATTCTGGGTTTTAATTACCACACTATAGTTCCTTTATGAACCACAACAAAAATAACAGGAAAAACAAATGGAATTAACCTTAGAATTTCATTGTATTGGGTATTACAATAGAGAATTACAATAAAGACACCCCATCACACAGAAATGGGGAGCTACAACAACAAAATTGTTTCAATCCAAAGAGATCACTAACTAAAAAAAAAAAAAGATTACTTCACATTGCTTTATGTAAATATTTATGTTTGTATCAAGTTTCAGCACCGTGGTGCCGAGCATGAAAGGGAGAATGTTGATGAATATGGTGTTGGCCTTGATGCAGCAGTAGAGTTGGTTTTGTTCTCCTTTGGCTTTCCCTTGATTGCTTCAATACGTTCCAAAGCCGCCACCACTTCTTTCATGGAAGGGCGGCCTTTTGGATCTGATTCCAGGCATTTTAGAGTGAGTTCTGCTGCCTGTAACACTGCCTTTGATGAATATTGGCCCTCCATCCTGGTGTCCATAATGGTTTTCAACTTTCTTCTATTAGAAAGAGATGGCTTAAGCCATTCAACCAGATGTTGCTGCCCGCCAGGCCTTTTCGTATCAAGTGCCCGTAAACCTGTTAGAATTTCAAGCAGCACCACACCGAAGCCATACACATCACTCTTCACGTACAAATGACCTGTTGAATAATAGGCAATGGCAGGCGTATTAGCTGGTTTCCTTGACCAAAAAATAAAAGATTGCACTTGATGTTAAAATTATGGCTTAATTGTCGAGTTAAATGGACATTAGAAATTCATTTGCGTATTGAATTTACAAGACTTTGTTATATAATTCTCCGTTTCCATAAATTTCTGAGATTTGTCAGAGATATCATTACCTGTTGCTATATATTCTGGAGCAGCATAACCATATGTGCCCATAATCCTAGTTGTCACATGGGAGTCACCACCAGAAGGCCCCAGTTTTGCCAAGCCAAAATCTGAGATTTTTGCATTATAGTTCTGTAGGAGTAAAAACGTATATAAAAACACCTATAGATAAATATGTATTATTTAATATAGGCGATGAGTATATTTCTTTATCAAACCAATGACTTGGTGGAAGCAACATATACCACTAATTAACATAGGAACACACCAATATTTTGCAACAGGCATGATTGGATCATTTTGTGCGCGTGGGTGATAATCAAGTGATAACCTTCAACCAGTTTTCAGGTTTAGTAATCCTAGTTATTTTATTCTTCAAAAGTCTCATGGATTAAAATGCATTGACAATTATACTCCAACAACAAACTATTGCAAAAAGGTATCAGGTTTAGTAAACCTATTGCTCCTTTTGATCTTCAAAAGTTTCATGGAGTAAACAGCATTTTCAATTATACTCCAACCACAAACTACCACTAAAATGACAGGCTCATGTATCTTCTTCAGCAACTCTTCATAATCATCAATCAAAAAGGAAGATGCTGCATTTTGTAGCCAAATCAATCAAAAGGAAACAAAAATGAATTTCGGAATAACAAGATGCTAGCATTCATTTCAAAATAGCAGCTACCTTCCTATCTGGTTTTGAATTCTGATATTATTTGCGACAATTAGAGTATTAGATACTGACACTATAGTTAGAAAAAGAAGACAAGAATCACAGAGAGACAAACCCAATCAAGCAGTATATTTGAGGCCTTAAAATCTCTGTATATGACTTTCTTTTCTGAAGTGTGTAGGAATGCCAGGCCGCGAGCTGCTCCAATAGCTATTTTGAGTCGTATGTCCCAAGAAAGCGGTTCAATGTTAGGATTCCCTGCTGAACCAAAAAACTCATTCAGTTAACACAACTAATCCAGCAAAAGCAGTTTTTGTTTTTTAAATTTTCTCCTCGAACTCATACTTCTAAAAAGATGATTCTCCAAGCTCCCCCTCTGCATGTACTCATACACAAGTAGTAGCTCTTTTTCCTCCCAACAGTATCCCAGTAGCTTGACCAGGTTGGGATGAGATAGCCTTCCTAAAAAATTTACTTCTGACTGCACAATCAGATTGAAACAGAAAAATAAAAAAAGATATTAGTGGCAGCGGAAATATTTATATTAGAAAGTCCTAAAAACATAGGGAACTGGTCAAACTAACCAGAGGCCCAAACTCTACCGCTAATTTTGGGTAGTAAACCAAATTCAATAGGTCATTTCATATTACATATGAAGTATAAAATATGTAAGATGTTAATGCATTAGTTTTTCATTTTGACTGAGGCTTTAGTAACAGATTGGCAATTGCAAAGTAGAGATCTAGAAACTAAGTCCCGAAAGGATTTCAGTGAAATGATTAGTCTACACCCAGGATTTTAGTTGACTAGAAACGGGTATAGTGAATTACAAACTACCGAACTTTAGTAAGAGTAGATTTTCAGTCTAGTCAGGCATTACAATGGACCAAGTTCTAATCTTACTGCTATTCCTTTAGGGTCACGTCTAATCTTATTGCTATTCCTTTAGGGTCACTCCTAATCTCATTGCTATTCTTTTGTTCTTTCTTTTTTGTGATTAATCGGATGTCGAAACAAACCTAAGCTCAAATTGAACCGAATTAGTGATGGGTTGGTTTAATAGTAAGATTCCATTCTTGAAATTAACCAACATAAGTATACATCGAAAAACTCATTATTGCGCTGGCCTATATGCTAAATGGCGTTGACTAACAACATGGACGTTTCAAGGTTAAGCAATGTGCCGGTAGCGCGAACATCGGTGGTGACCTTAAAAGCCGCATCTCTTTCCCTCCATCGGTAGCAACAGAGCATGTGATACAAACGGGACCCCAATTTGATATTTGCTGGATTCCACAATGAGATGAGATATGGGGCTGTACTTAAACACAAAAATGATTGCAACCAGTAGCAGCTCTTTCTTCCCCCATCTTTTTGTTTCATCATAAATAGTGCATAAAAATATAATCAAATATAGGCTGCAGAATATAGAAAAAGATAATAAATTACATGCTTATTAAAGACTTTGTTAATGATATTGGAAGTTAGAATTAAATACCCAACTGCTATATGCAGGATTCCACAATGGAATATCAGCTGTAATTAATATCACTATCGCTTTTTCTTTTTTGCTGTTCCAAAAAAATAAAATATAATTTTTTCTGCAGAACATAGGAATGACAGTAAAATGAACGCTTAATTTCTTAGAGTTGGAATTAATACCTGCCACTCTTGGAAACCTTGCATACTTTCTGAGCTCAATTTCTTGATAGCAACCACCATGCCGGTGCCAACCTTAGAGGGTGTGAGTGTCTTCTCATCCATCCAACCTTTGAAAACTTTCCCAAAGCCTCCCTCTCCCAACAAAGAATCCGTCTTGAAATTCCTGGTCGAGGTCTTTAAATCCGAAAGGCTGAATTCTTTCAAGTTGGGCATTTCCAAGATTTCCCCATTAGGATATGACTCGTCAACGCTTCCAATTGTTCCGTCTGAAAATTGACTCTTCCCGGTACTGCTGTTTGTCGCCGATGATCCCATGTTCTTGCTGCTTGATGTTGCTAAGAAAAAGGAAAACAACAGAATCAAATATAATAATTAGTAGGCATTAAAATAAGAAATGGTAAAACAGAAATTAAAGAAAGGGGTAATGAAGATTAATTTAGAATGCAACCAGGAGTCATAGGTGGTGAGCTGGTGGCGGTAGGATCAGACTCATGAGCGAGAGATCCAAAGCAAAGACCCATATCAACCTATGATTCTTATGCCCGTTACCACGCCAACAAGATGAGATTAACTTGCTTATAAGCTATAGCTGAGTCCAAGGAGAAAAGGCCAAAGTTGCAGGAGAGAATGGAAAAAGCGGAGTTCCATTATTGTATGTGTGTGTATAATAGATATATTATGTGTGGATACGTATCTTTACTCGTTGGACTTTTTTCGACGCAGTTACCATGAATTCGCTATGTTCTTTCATAGAAAGGTTACAAGGTTCAATTTCAAAGGTAATCACTGATAATTTCGCTTTTAACCTTCCTTCCTCTATTCGGTCGCTATTGTTGTCGCAATATCGTAGTCAACGAACGACTGAGCGTGTCTTGGCGATTTGTCCACCCTTTTTACGACGTCCGTGTGAAAAGCGAGTTGTTGGGCGTCACAAAATAACTTTTGATCTGACTTTATTTTATTTTTTCTTCTTCTAAGCAAGCATGGTAACATTAAGAAATAAAAAACGCTAGTGTTCAGGAAGTAAATTCAAAGAAAACATTCTGCTGTCCAAGAGTGCGCACATCGATTTTGAAACTTCTGTAGATTTTTCAAAAGTTCAAATGACTGCCTGCAACGTAGTATATCTTTTACTGTACTGCGAAAAAGACCAGTAGAAGCTTTAGCTTTACCAATACAAGTTAGGCAGTCCATGCTCCCATGCATTATGATTCCTTCAGTGTCCCAGACTTTCTGTGGAAATTACAAATTCATGATAGGATCTACATAGTTGCCTCCTTTGTCTTCCATAGTACAGGCTTTCTGTGATTATCAATGGCTCTATTTCGTAATTACCAATGAAACAGAATTATAAAAATAGTTGTATATTTGCATTACTTTCACCAAGACTGTAAGAGTTAAAAGTGGTGGGTTTCTCTGTTTTTCAGGCCAAGGGTAGATTCTGGGTAAATCAAGACGAATTATAAGCTGAGAAAAGGGAAGAAAGATCCAAAATCAACTGCTTTCTTGCACGAGCTGTGAAAGGGCATGTGATTAAGGAAGAGTGAGGTGGGCCAATATTTGTAATTCTACGTTTGGGTAGTGACCAGTGATATTCCATAAACAGGAGAAAAAAATTAATGAAAAAATAATAATAAAATATTAAATAATAGTAAAAAATAATTAAAAAATAATAATAAATAGTAATGAGATATTCTGAGATTAGGTTCTGAGATCGGTAGGTTTGGGTAACCAACACTTCTCAACACTTTCCAAATATTTTCGTATGGATGAGGAGACTTCACATGTCAAACATGTTTTGAAGTAGTTTGAACAAAATCTCTTGCCACTGTGTTGCACTATAAGCCGAGAGTTCACTACTCATATGCGAATGCTAGTGTACGACGGAAAGGGAAATGGAGGTTCATGGTAACTGGGTCTGCGAGAGGTGGTGGAGGTACGGTAGCCTGGGTGGCCGCGTACAGCGGCGCAAGTGAAATCCATTTTGATTGGGTTACCATAGAGGAGAGAGAGTTGCGCATGAGGGAAATCAGTAGTTGCTGGCGGCGTGAGGGGGAGTCGCCGGTGGTGGCGGTGAGGCTGGGTGGCCGCGTACGGTGGCGCAAGTGGAGAGAAATGGATGAAACTCATTTCGGTTGAGTTACTGCAGGGGAGAGAGAGAGTTGCGTGTGGGGGAGATCGGTGGTGGCTGGCTTAGTCACCAGCGTGAGGGGGAGTGCCGGTGGTGGTAGTGAGGCTGGGTGGCGCATGGCGGCGTCGAGCTGGGCTGAAAGAGAATCGGGCGTGAGTGAGAATTGGGCTAGAGGATAGAGAGAGAAAGTGAGGAAAGAAAAAAAAATTACTATAATATTTATCACTATTATATATAAATAAAATAATCATTTCATCATCATTAAAACAAAAATCAATTATTAATGGGACTCACATATTTTTCAACTATCTATCCAAAAGTCAACAATTCAACATACTTCATACATCAAAACAACTTAAAATACTCTCAATGGGACCCACAAACTTACTTTAATCTCTACTTATAATTATTCATAAATATTCTAAACACTTATCAGACATTTTCACTGTGATAAACCTAGCAGGATAAAGATCTTCCATACTCTATAGAAGCAACTTCTTGGGTCCTCCTGATAGCTTCCAAAAGCCGTTTCTATTCTAAACCTGGCAAGTTAATTTGGCGTCGTATCCAGCGATGGGATATTGGTAATGACCATATATATGTGGCATATGTCCACAAATCTTCACTAAAACTTTTCCGTGTTGGGAATCCACACCAGTGATGAGTAATGAGATCGAGTATGGTCTTAGAATTTTGCATTCCTGCTGTGAAGGGGAGACTTTCTAGATCTCCTCGACACGACTATCCCCGATCAATGACCAAAGAGAGTTGGAATCTTTTAATATTCCAACCTCTGTGGATAATGTTGCTTTATTAGGTCTGAAACCATGTATATGTATACGTTGCGAGGGAAAAAAAAAAGTCTCAGCTCTTCCAGCATAATGCAGCAAATCAGATTTTCTCGCAATACTTTTTTACTTTTTTCTTTCTTTGGTAATCAAAGTTTTCAAAAATGCTATTTAAAAAAAAAAAAACTTACAAAAAATTTAGAGAAATGATAGTTACAGTCGTGAGTGTGTAAGTACTGCACAACTATTTTGAAAAAGTGAATAAATACATAATCCACGTGAAAAAAATTAATTTTTTAATAGTAGACTTCACTCTTTTTTAAAGAAACTGCACTGTATTTGTGCAGTCTACGATTACATGTAGCATTACTAAAAATTTATTTTTTTGCATATCAATTATTAATATATTGAAAATTATAAAATTTAAAATTTAAAAAAAATTAATAAAATAAATCTTATAATTAAAAATGTAAGGAAAATTACTAGGGATGGAAATTGGATAGGAAAACCACTCACTCAGTCTGGAAGTTCAGTTTTAGCTGTTTGGAAGTGGAAAACGTGATAATTGATTGAAAATGACTGGAGAGGCCCATCCAGTTTATAGTCTCCGTTGAACATGGAGGTAGATGGACAAAACTAACCGTCTTACTCGGTTTCAGTGACTTTGGGGTCAGTCAGGTCGAGCTACTCGTTGGTCTCTACGTGTGCATTTCTAAGTTGATTGATTTTTTTTATTATATGTCACCATCTGATAATTAGGAGCTGGGCCCTCGAAACATACTACTTTTTCATGGATTATATAGCTTTTTAATTTGGAGGATTTTCCTTTTCTGTTTAATCTATGCACGTCTTTATGCTAAAGTTGATGGTGGGTAGGGCTGTTGCGTCTCTGGCCTGGCATGCACCCAACTCCCCATTTCTGATTGCTTTTGGAGATTCTGTAAATGAAAAAACATGCGCAAATGAACATAACTGAAACCAGAATACAATAATAGATATAGATCAAAAGCACAACAGTTGAGAGACATTAGAGGCAAGCGATAAGCAACTTGGAGCATAATATTTAATGTTTGTTTATAGTCTCTTCCACGCAAAAACATCCGATGCGTCTCTCATACTTGCTGAAATGATACGGTACTCTTTAATAGAGATGTCAATAAATAGATAATAGCTATGGTTGGACTCGACAGGGACTTCAATGGTGAATATTTCCCTATTTTGATACCTTTGACCCGGCAGTCATTTACCAACGACTTTTTCATAACTATTTTACAGATCATTTTGTAATTAATCAATATAACCACATTGTCCATGCCAGAATCTGATTTCATCAAATGTAAGGAAATTAGAGAAGAAGAAACAGAGAGAGAATTGAGAGAAAGGTTGCTACTCTATTCTCATTGATTGGTTTCAATTTTATATGTCTTATAATACAGACTACGTCTGCACATATATATTGACAGAGTTTTGCTACTCATTATTCTCACACACTCCACACTATATTTATTTTTATTTTTTTTAAATTTTATTCTTCTTAAACTAATTGAATTCTTCTGCTGATAATCCTTACACCAAGCATTTGGTAAGAGAACAATAAAAATAGGTATAGTGTGTGATGTGTAGAGATGATGAGTATAATTTTTCATACTAGAAATATAAAACTAACTGACTAAAGGAATCAAAGAATATACAATGCAGCTCAATGGAGGACTCCCTAGTAAATTAACTACAGCAGCATCCAGCGAGCTCATCATCTGGTGGCTGCAGTTGAGAATCAGTGCCATTCAGTTCATCACAATCAGTTGACTTTACATGATTCTGCAACCCGAGATCATCAGTGTGATGTCCATCATGTACATCCTGCTCCAATAAAGGAGGGTTCTGATTCATTGAGACAGATTCTTGGTGTTTTATCCACTAGAAATCTGAGTTTCAAGCTTTCCTACATTTGCCTCAAGCTTCTGTCAACAAAATGTAGCCATCTCCTCGTACAGATAGAGCAAACTCGTGAATTATATATATTAGTATATCAACCGACTACTTGCTGGATATTTCTTCAACCCAATCTCGGTCATTTTCTGTCTCAACTTCATAGCTTCTTCCCATTTTCCCTCCCCAGAGTAAATGTTAGAGAGTATAACATATGAAGAATGATCGTCGGCATCAAGTTCTATAATTTCTCTTGCAGATTTTTCCGCAATTTTTGTGTTTGCATAAATCCTACAAGAACTAAGCAAAGTTCTCCATGCCAAAACACTTCCATCATTTTTAATGAATTGGTACGCCTCCTCGAGCTTTCCAGCCCGACCATATGCATCAACCAAGCAGGAATAATGTTCAGATTCTGGCCTAATACGATACTTCTTGTGCATCAGATTAAAGAAATATAAACTCTTTTCTGTGTAACCTGCATGGCTACAAGCTGATAGAAGAGCCAAGAATGTGATGTGATTGGGCATTAAATTCATCTTCTCCATCTCGCTGAATATTTCTATTGCCTCCAGGGCTTTCCCATGCTGTGCGAGTCCAGAAATCATGGCATTGTAAGTTACTTCATTTGACCTTTGCTCATCATTAAAAACTTTTCTAGATTCCTCATGGTCTCCACATTTAGCATACATATCTATGATCGAGCTCCCAACATAGACATCTCTATGAAAACCACACTTAATAATGAAAGCATGAAACTGTTTGCCCACATCTATAGCTACAACTTTCGAGCAAGCTGAAAGGCATGATGGAAGGCTATAACTGGTGAAATGGACCCCATTTGCTAGCATCTGTTTGCAAAGTTGCAGAGCCTCTAAATCATACCCATTCTGTTGATAACAACTAACTATAGAACTCCAAGAAGTTTCATCCTTCTCAACCAAATCATTGAAAGATTTATAAGCATCATCTATAGTTCCACACTCGGAGTACATGTGGACTAGTGCATTCCCAACTGGAGTTTCAAGACTTTGACTTGATTTCACTATCACGGAATGGATCTGTACACCTGTGACCATATCTGATTTACTCTGACAAGACTTCAGAACAGCAATCAGAGTGCCTGCATCAGGTTTCAGTAAGTCAGTCCAGCAAAGTTCTTGAAACATTTGAATGCAAGAAAGAGAGCCCTCCTTCATTTGAGCATAACCCAAGATCATTGAGTTCCATGCAACAATATCTTTCATATCAATTTTTCTGAACAAATTCTCTGCTTCACATATATTGCCTGAATCTGCATAAAGAGCTAAAAGAACACTTGCAACAAAACAGTTTCTTCCACATCCGTTCTTTATCATTTGGGCGTGGACTTGAACTGCTGTGTTCAAGTCTCCATTCTCAGCACAACCTTTTAATGTACTTGACAATGCATGCTGATCAGGTCTCATGCCTTGTCTACACATTTCCCTGAACAAAATGATAGCTTCCTCTCCTCGACCATTTCTCGTATGACCTGAAATGATGGAGCTCCAAACAAACTTATCTTTCTCCTCTATGGAATCGAAGACTTTCCAGCTTGAAGCCATATCACCGCACTTACCATAAAAATCCACTAAAGCACTGCCCACCACAACATCATCTTCAGCGTGAAACTTCACAGCAAGTGCATGTATTTGCTCCACCTCTCTTAATAAACAACAACACCTGAGCAAGCTCGTAAAGGTAAAATCATTGGGTTCCAACTGATCAAACACCCGCATATCCGAAAACAATCTTGAAACCCTACAAGAATCACCAACTTGTGCAACCGCAGAAATCATAACATTCCATGTAACTCTATCTTTGGTAAACAACCCATCAAAAACACGACACGCATCATCAAGATCATTCCCAATCTTGAAGTACATGTCCACAAGAACGCTACCCGCAAACTCATTACTCTCAAGCCCCAGTTGAACCATCAAGCAATGAATTTGCTGACCCAAGTCGCGAGAACTAAGACCGGTACAAGCCCGAACGGCAATAGAAAAAGTAAATTTGTTTGGTTTATCACCCGTTTCAAGCATTCCTTTGAACATTTTCATAGCTCTCCCAAAAGACCCGTCATGAACATAAGCCGAAATCATCGAAGTCCACGTCACCACGTTCTTGCGAGGCATTTTGTCGAACAATAAATCTGCATGATCTAAAGCGTTACATTTCGTGTAAAGGCTCAAAAGGGTGTTTGCGACGTGGGTTTCTGAGATTGCTCGCGACACTACAAGCTTTGCATGGATTTGCTTGCACTCGCTGATCGATATAGGCTTTGACTTCTTCTGAAGTAGCAGTGCAATGGACGGTTCTGGCACTCTAGAGGGGATGGCGTCTATGGCGCCGGGGAGAGAGCATGAAAAGAATTTGATCATGGTTGACCGAAGAAGCATCCCTATCGGACGGCTCTGATTCTCAGACTAGATGTCTTTGATTGATGCGGCACTGGCAGAGCGGTGAATCTTTATCCGGTTTGTAATTTACAAAATTTATTTTTCTGCTTTTAAGAACTAAATCACTTGATTTTTTCTCTTAATCATCAAATTAACGTAGTGAAAAGGAGAAAATTAACAAATGCATCGCAATATTCTCATATATAGGGGAGAGGTCATGCAATACATACACAAATCAATTATCCATCTCTCAGAGTCAACACTTGTGATCCGAAGCTACATTCAATATCAAGCATGCTCTGGCTCTGAAAAAAACTACCTTATTTATGTAATCCTATGTTCATTTCATTTGCCTATGAAAAAAACCTCTGGCTCTGGTGCCACTTATCAAGCATGCTCGTACCCCTATATAGTGGGTTTGTCCAGAGGTGTTTCTGCCTTGAACCTAAAAGGGCAAACCTCAGAATGGTCCAACAACAAAAGGAGTGCAGTTTGCGTGCATTGAGGTGCTACACGACAAAGGGCTAACCTCGGATCCCTTATTTCAAAGAAGCCAATATCCAAACAAATCACTTCGGATCACTCCACTACTGTGGATTTTACAAATTGCTCCTCTTTGTTTTTCTTTCTTTCTTTAGTTTTTCCGAGTGTTTCACCCGAAAATTTCAGACGTAAACAACAATCAAACGGATATATTATTATGTTAAAAGGCTTTTACACGACAAATTGCCCTTTCTTTATATATATTTGCTTTGGCAGGACCTCCCTCGAATTGCAAACAATAAAGAACATCATCCAAACTTTGTCATAAAACGCGGTTTCGTCGCCTCATGAGCCGACCCTGTTCCTTCTATCTGCCGACTTGTTCTTGAATCACTTGTTTTTCAATGATCATCATCTTGTATTCTTCATGGATTCTTCTGACACCCATTTCTTAAAAGCTCTCTTAGTCTTTCAAAACACTGTAAACGAAGGTATCCAAATCCCACCCCAGGGGATTTGTTTTTCAAAGCACAAGCCTTTTTTTTTCTTGTATTTCTTTTTCCAAAATGAAGAAAATTCTGTCTTAAAAAGTGGTATTTCTCAACATTTGATCTTTTGTTTTTCTTGTTTTGGTTGCAGAATTGATCAGGAGCATGCATGTATACCAGTTGGAGAATGGGAAGGAAAATGAAGTTGAGAGGGGGTTTTTGTTCTCGGTCAGTGGGTCATACATGGAAATTGAAGCCAACCCAGCTCTCTTCTTGCTTAAGTTCCGGCCTTCCGAAGTGTTTGAAGGGCTTATGAACGGCTTTTGGCTTTGCATATTTGCATATCATGCCGATCGTTCGCCTCATCTCACATGCATTCCTTCTCTGCTTTCAATCGCCAGGTACACTATTATCCGAATTCTCCATCTTTCGAAGCTTTCTTCTTTTGTTTGCCTGTCTCGATTTGAGGTACCCATTTGCTAGATTGACTCATTTTAACTCAAAAGGATTACCGTTTGATTTCATGATATATATCGAAGCATGATATTTCTTGGACACGCAGAAACTGGTTTTTGTTAGAAAATAACTGCAAAGATTTTTGTGTGGGTATATTGCGTATAAACAGAAGACAGCAAATAGAATCACGCAGGACCTTCAAAAAGCCATTTTGGTGGTATAAGACTTTTGTAGATGGGAAACTGGTTGTAGTGGCTGAAGTAAGGCAGCAGTAGCTTGTATCAGGATAATGTGCCATGATAGGTTTCCTTCTAGGGAGTTGGGAACTGACAACACTTTCCAAGTAGCCTCTCCCTCTCTTGGCCTTATTCTTGAAGGCTGTTTGGGCATGAAAATAAGCAAAGGGGTTGCCATGTGGAACCATATCTGTTTCAAGAAATCACTTTTCTGTTTTGAAGCCAGGGCTTCAGATACTAGCAGTACTGACTGTATTTGTGGAAATCACACTCCCAGAAAAGCATCGGAGCAATCTTCAATAAAAGTAGTGGAGATGCTTCATGATAATGGTCACCCCGTTCTTGGTGGTGCTTGGTGTTTTTGATCTAGCCTCTCCTTTTTCTCCCTTAACAACCACCACAGACAGAATAATTTTATTTGAAGGCTTTTACACCATAGATCATTCACATGGTATAATTTGATTTGGAAGATAAATCTTAAAATTTAAATCTTATAAATAAAATTGTGCCATGTAGATAGTATGGGGTGTAAAGGCCTTCAAATAGCACTTCTCCCTGAGATATTATTAACATTTTAGCAGCAGATTGTGGACTTAGACCTTCATAACAAGCTTATCGCCAATGTGGTTGACTTGGTCTTCAACAATCTATTGTTAGTTTTATTATATATTACGCCTTTGTGGGCGTCAGTATGCCCTCTGGAAGTCCTATGAATTGGGTTCTTGGTAGCATTTCCCTTATTTTCTCTGCTTTTCGAAACCACAAAAAAGGATAATTTTGTGAATTTCAATTAATAAAGTCATCCCTCTCCTAATTCATATTAATTTAATTGAGGTTCTATCTATCATATGGTCTAAACTGCTTATCAATCCTAACTCCGGTCATGCCACTTCTTTTTTTTTTTTGGTTTATCAGAATGCCACATCTTGCTGGACTATGAGTTGAACTTTCACGTTGTGATTCCAAGTTGGCTGATAAACTAGCCTTCCCATTCCTAATTTCCTTTTTAAATCATTCAGAAATCCCAAGCTGAAGTCAGTGCCAACATTGTCCCGCGATCTTCAAATTATTTTGGAGTTGGGCTGCAGAAGGGAAGACAGAGAGCCATCACAATTTCCAGAGGAGGAAACATGCCAAGAGAACTATGTTAATTATCATCAATCCAGGAAAAGTTCGCCCATACTTCGTCAGGATCTTAACTGCCTTCCTTATCCAGCAAGCATGTCTGAATTATCTGAAGATCAACATAAGGAGCAATGTTCAACAGGTTTAATGCTTGTGCTATCTGTTTTTGATAAGTTAATGCTTGTGCTATCTGTTTTGTATAACTTTCTACATTGAGTCAAATCCTTGGTTTTGTTTTCCTCTCTCTTTTTCCCCTCTGTCTAAAGCATTGCAATGCCGTGGAGCTGAAGTCAAGCTTTGATCTTGGCAAATCTTATATACAAAAGAGAAAAGGTTTCATCTCAGCTAAACCTCAAATCAGAATGCTAGAACTTGATTAATGTTCAATAGATAATATCTTTGAAAAAAAAAAACAGAGAGAGAGAGAGAGCAGGTTGATAATGTCAATGTCTCTCATAATATTGACAATGTAGTTTGTTGTTGCAATAGTGTTTTTGACTCTATTCAGCTCCTTTTATGAAAGCAAATCACAAATGGTTATTGTATAGGATACAATTTCAATCTACCTTAGGCAGGAAAAGAGTATTTCCTCTGGAAAAAGAATTTGAAAGTTCCATTTCATTCTTCCTTTTGACTTCAGAATTTTACTGAATTCTTCAGATTTGATATCTTAAAGATAGGATGGAAGAGTGCAGGTATTGTAGACAATAAGAAAAAGAGGGCAGCCAGTGAACACATTGCAAGCATTGCTCTATCAGATCTAGCCAAGTATTTTGATCTTCCAATCACGGAAGCTTCAAGAAATTTGAAAGTTGGACTTACAGTTCTCAAGAAGAAATGTAGAGAATTAGGTATTCCTCGTTGGCCACATAGGAAGATCAAATCCCTTGATGGTCTCATTCAAGATCTTCAGGTCCTTTCTCTTTTCCCTTCCTAATATGTTTACTTTTGCTGCACAATGTTCCATATTATAATCATCTTCAAAACAGGTTTCAACTCTATATTTATTTCGTAGTTTTGTTGCACCCTTCAATGGAGAGAGTTTTTGCCTGGTGCACACTTGCAAAAAAAAAAAACGAAAAAGTTTTACCTGACGTTTTCTCCTTCTGTTACCTTTGGCTTCTGTCATTAATGACTGATTTGGTTACACAAAACCAAACTATCTTATCCCATCTCATTTCATCTCATATAATCATTATAACTTTTCCAAACTTCCACACAAAATATAATAAACAATTCAACTTTTTCAAACTCCAAAATAAAAATAATATTAAAAAATTATTTTATAACAATATCTTATTCAACTTTCAACAAAGCAACTCATCTTATCTCATCTAAACTGCGTAACCAAATGAGGCCTAAAGCATTTGTACTAGATTTGTAATATAGAAGGAAAGAAAAAGTATAGAAGAAAAAAAAAAAAAGACAGTAGGAATTCAATTGATGCTATGGCAGTAATTGTAATAATCAGCCCCCTGGACCAAAATTTCTCACTTTGATAAATGCTGATGCAAGAATAGCTGTGACGCATTGCCATTTATTACATGGCACAGTAATTATTCTGTTCTACACGAATGCACCTTCATGGGCAAGCATGTATCTTAGCTTGTGAGCACACCCACAATCATATCTATCGCAATATGGTACATGAAGAGTTCATATAGACCTATTTATTTGCAGGAAGAGGCAAAACGCCAACAGCAGGAGAATGAGGCAGCTGCCATGGTAGTGGCAAAAAGGCGAAGGATGTTGGAGAGCGAAAAAGAAAATATAGAGAGAAAACCCTTCATGGAGTTGCAGACCGAGACCAAAAGATTCAGGCAAGATGTTTTCAAAAGAAGGCATAGAGCTAGAGCTCTTAGAAATCATGGTCTATCAATCTCAAACAATCAGTTGATATAAAAGAGCATAAGGGCAAGAACTACTGAGCAATGTGCAAGTTGTATAAAGGGTATCATCCAGAAGAGAGCGAGAGAGAGAGAGAGAGAGAGAGCAGTGTAAAGAGCATAGGAGCAAGAACTAATTATATGCAAGTTGGCCTTTCAAATTGTACAGTTTTGTTTCTGATTGTGGCCCTTGAACGCTATTGTCTGGTTTGCCACCAGATTTATATCATGTTATAAAGCCTATTTCTTTTCCTTGACATTATTGCTTTCTTCATACGCGTTGGCCTTTAGGTTGGGTTGAACCCTGGTCAACCGGTCAAGCATACCGGTAGAAAAACCTGATCCCTCTCCATATGGACCTCGAAGTATCCCCAAATAAACATAATTTTCGAATTCTTGCACCTATGCATTTAAGTAAAATCCAAAAGTCAAACCATAACGGGTAAGTTGATCAAATGTTCTAGCACCAAGATACATCTTAAGGATTGAAAAAAAAAACATGCGAATCATATTGGAACACCAAAGATAATCCACAAGATTCAGCGCTGGCCAAAGTGCCTAATCACTGTCGGGATCTTGACTCAGCCCGTCTTGCTTCGTCTGGAGTAGAAGGAAACAGCTCCACATATCTAGACCCAATTGTCATCTTGTCTTTGCACATAGCTCTCTTAGCCTCCTCTGCAGAAGCAAACTCTACATACGCCTCTCCAGTAGCTTTCCCATCAGGGCGACATGCAATGTGTATCCTTTCTTCTATCAGCTTGAAATCCTGGAAAAATTCAACAATTTCAGGTTTTTTCACTGAAAAAGGGAGGCCACGCATCTTCAATATTTCAGTGTATTCCAGCTGGTCCTTGTCACTGAACCTCTTCGATCGAGCTGGAGGAGGGCTTCCATGATAGTCATTATCATAAATTCCTTCATAGTTTACCTCCCCAGCAACAGCATTGTAGTAATCCTGCCTCTTGCATCTGAAAACTTCCACATACCTCCGACCCATGCTCTGCCGATCTCTTTGTAAAGCAAACTCAACCTGCATTGATCCCGCGAAGACAACAAAGGCTTCTCCCGAGAACCGTCCACTCTTGTTGACAAGCAGAACATCCACAATGTCCAGTCCAGCAAAGAACTTGAAAATGTCAATGTCGGTGCAGTTGAAGGGAAGCCCCCTGAGCCGAATCACTGGAAAGGGCGGGGGTTGAAAGCCGCCACCATATCCATAAGGTTGAAAGCCACTTGTGCCACTGCTCACTGCGAAGTAGGGATTGGATTCCATCATTCTTTGTCTCTTTGAGCCGACCTCGTACCCGTCCGAAACCCCCCCGCTTCCCAACATTGCCCTTTAAATACCCAAAAAAGAAAAAAAAAAATCCCCCACTCAACCTGTTAATAAAACCAAACCCAACCCACTATTCCCTGACACCCAACTCTTTATCATTACATTTTTTTGTCCTCAAAACAAAAAGTATATGTAGAGACCTTTTTAAATCAACCAACAACATATAAACCCCAGAGAAGCCAAACATGACTATGCGTAAGCAAGGAAACACACAGTCTTACAAATCAAGTTTTAGTAGTGATAATCATCAAAGCATGAAACATGGAAATACAGCATGTTGACTAAAATTATACCTTATAAAGAACTAAAATGATATAAAAAAACTAATTAGGTGAGTAAAAGAATAAAAGAATTTCATCTTCAGAGTTAATCAACTCACACAATTTGCACATACCGCATCCCAAGTTCAGCTTAAACTTTGTTGCACAAAGAAACAGGGCATAGAGCAATCGATATACAAAATTAAAAAAGGAACAGGTACCATAGGCCAGTCATTATACGAACTTCTGTATAAAAACTAGGCAATAAATCAGTCACCAACTCCTCACCAAATAAGATATTGGTGGAACAACGATTCAGCTCGCACTTATAAAAACCGAAGCATTAAGAAATAAATATTTTTCACTTCCTACCGCAAATTCTAGAGAGTGAACATTAGATGAGATTGTATAGATGTTTATCAACTTATAACAAAATCATCTGAAATTCCTTGACGCATAAGACTTGTAAAATACCATTATACACAACACATCAATTTATTATTGATGATATTTGACAATAAAAAAGATAAATAATCTACACTGATTATTTTAATTTACACGAGTTTCCAGAAAATCAGTAACATTTATCGACCCAATACAAGCGATTAAAAGTCGAATAGGATTTTCTTCGCTTCATTCCTTAAGAAAATGGAAGATCTATATTCCCCCAAATATGGTTTCTTTCATAAAAAATTTTAGAAAAAAAGGAGCCAAAAGCCCTAAATCCTATGTTCATCATGTCAGAATCATAAGCCCAAAATCAAAACGAAAAAAAAAACACGGTGATGTCATAGCAAGCGGCAGGTCGAAGAAGAGTGGCAACGAGCAAATAGGGATCACCAAAAAAAAGGAAGCAACAAAGAGAACGGGATTTATTCAACTTACCCTCTTGGTCCGTACATAGCTACGAGGCTTTTTCGTTTGTTTTGTTGGTTAGTTTGCTTGTCTTGGTGTCTTGGGTAGCTGCTTCGATTCTCTGAAGAAGTGAAAAGGAAAGGTCGAATGATATAGAGAAGAGAAAGCAAACCTTAAACAGAACGTCGTTGTAGTTGCGAGAGAATAGAAACCCTACCCTAACCGTAGCTCTTCATCAGCCACCATCCACCCCCCAACGTAATGCGTTTGTTTTTTGAGTCTTGGGTCCTTTCCAAAATTAAAATCAGAAGAGCTTCTGTCCAATTACCTAAATAGCCTTATGGTCAAGTAAGTTATTTTTCACCAACTCTTTTCTAACAATTACGTTGGGTATAAAACTGAGTTAAATTCCGGAATAAAGTAAGACAAATTGGGTGGGCAGTGGGCCCGTGCCGGCTGCCCCATCCCCCGTCCGTGCCGCCCCTGTGACTTGTGAGGCTGGCAAATTACCCATTCTGCCGATGCTAGATGCGGGGAGACCCCGTTAGCTTCTGGAGCTTCAAGCGGAGGCAGGGGCGGGATAGGGTGGCTTGTTAATAATATATATTAATTATATATATTATATATAATACATATTATATCAAAAAAAAATACCGAGGCCTGGGTAATTTTTTTAACGGCCCTGCCCATAATCAATTTTGATTACGGGTTAATACCCTGTCGAATCCCCCTGACCCCTGCTTCTCTTCTTTCACGTGATCGCTCTCTCTCTCTCCGATTTTCAATTCTCTTCGATTCATCGTTTGCCTCACCATCGTCATCTCAAGTTGCTGTCGCGATCACAAATTGCCATCTTCATCTCTTGTAAGCCTCAATGCCTCTCGAATGCAAGTAGGGCTCACTCCTAAGTCTCTTCACAAATCGCTCCTAATTTTTTTTTTTATTATTATTTGTGGATGGAGATTGGAGGACGAGATTAAAGGAAGACGGAATTGTGAATTGTGTAATGTGGAGGATTTGATTGTGCATATAATTTTGTGAATTGCTTGATTGTGCTGTAAATTGCTGTGGAGATTGGAAGGGTGGGAGCGGATAATTGGAGGTCCACCCCTGCATCCCGGTCAATGAACGGGGTACTCTGCCCCCATATGGACAGGGTCGGAGCCCGAAGGAAAAATCCCAACCCGTCCTGTAGGAGGCGGATAGTACCCCTAAAATCTATTTATTATCTCCTACACCATGTATCAACATGTGATTTATCATTTTTATCATTTTATTTCAATACATACATATTTATGTGTAAATATGTATATTTAAATAGAATAACAAATAACATATTAATATGTGATGTAAGAATAATAAATAGTATTTCTCCAAAATATATTATACGAAAACATATCAGTTTATTACATTTACAAACATATTTAAATTTGCTATTTTATGTTTGCTTTTGAAGAAAAAATATCGATTGAAATAGAATTATTCAATCACATGAAATTGAGCATATTTCCCCGTCTCTTCTTTTTCGTTTGCGTTATTGAATTTAGACTGCGTTTGAATGTTAAACTGAATTGAGTTGAATTTAGATGATAAAATATTATTTTTTAATATTATTATTATTTTAAGATTTGAAAAAATTAAATTGTTTATTATATTTTGTATTGAGATTTGAAAAAGTTGTAATGATGAATTGAGATAATTTTAAGTTCCAAACGAAGCCTTAAGAAAATGGAGCTTGGATACTTTTGAACTATGTGTCTTCCTCATCTAGCATTTCGTGGCCAATGCAGTTTATCATGATGGTACGCTATACATACATCTCGTATCTGCGTTTGTTTTCTTTTTTTTTTCAAAAAAAAAAAAAGAAAAGGAATCAAATACTATATGGCATTTCCCCTCAATCTCATAACAATCAATTACGCATTCGGATTGAATTCTTCATTTTTCAAGAGGCTAACTTCATTACTCACTATTCCATTCCATAATATGAATTTACATTCAGGCCAAATAAATAACAATAGAATAACATTTACTACGACGGTGTTTAGAGAACAGAGATTCTACAATTTCCGATGCAATAATCACCGGAATCAATTTTCTACTTTTAAGAGTCGACAAGCAAGTTTGCTAACCCTCGTGGATAATAGTAACCAAGGTATTATCCCAACCTGCAGCCACATTAGGAGGTCAATCGCCAGAATATTCAGAAATCCCATAAGCATTAAAACGAATACATGCTTTAAAAATGACCATTTTTTTTTTTTTTTTTGTTCAACTGATTAAACAATTGAGCCTGAAGGCCCAACACTTTTACGTAGGATATGGCCTAATGAGTTATGTCCTTGTCAAACATTTGATTTAAATACATCATGCACGCAAACAATCATAATGTGGGATAGTCGGATATCTTAAAAGGGGTCCTAATCTCCTATTTTTCAATAAAAGACTCAAGATCTTAAACTTATTACCGCCAGGTTCAAAGAAGACGGTTCTGAAGTGTTATGAGATTATTTAGATACATAAAGTACAGAGTTTCAAACACTAAGAGATGTTATCCTTGTACATCTGTTAAACGGTTAATATTGATAACAAAATTCATAGCTTTTTTGTTATTAAGTTGCACCAAGTGTTCTCTTGGTAAAGAAATTGCATTGATATCTTTTCTGAACCATGGCCAACAATTTAATATATACTACAGTGGTCAGCAGGTATAGGATGTGAGGCTCAGCACAGCCATTTCTCAACAGAGAAATAGCTAAACAAATTTCCCATGTTCCACATAGGTTTCTGTCACACGGGATGCATAGATACAACAAGAAGAGTAAATGAGTCAAGGGCTATTTACCATAACATTGTTGTTTGAGATGCCACCAGTCCTCCAAGATAACACCCTCCCTGTGAAGGTGAAAAAGGCAGATACATATAAGTTGAGGCAGGAAGTCTCAAATAATTTTCATACTATTCTTTATGAATATCCTGCCTTCTTGAGACAAAGCCAGGAATCTTTTAATGGGATGCCAAAAGATATTTAGAAAGTATGAAATGATTTATCATCCCAGCACGTAAGTAATACCATAAGTAACTCTGTGCAAAGCCAATTTCAAAGGGCTCCCTCATGGGGAGCAAGAGCAGCTAGTTCTGCACCTATCAACGTCTTTGTTTTGCCCAAGTAGCATATTCTTTAGTTAGTTTATAAAAGGAAGATAGTATGAGCTGATCAATCAAACTACAAGTCTGTAAAGAGTATAATTTCCGCAGCATAAGGGAACAAAGTAAAATGATTAATGGCAACAAGCATTACCAAACGGTTGCACAAGTTGCTGAGATATGATGGCAACAGGAACCCCCCAGAACCAGCAAACGAGCACAAAATATGTCAGAACCTACATGACAGAACCAAATCAATAAACTCTTTGGAACTCAACCAAGGCAGCAAGTTCAGGTTAACTCAGCAAAATCAAATGCTCAAGAAGCACCTTAAAAAGAAACAGAACTTTCAGGTGCAAACCATATGATATTTTCATTTCCTTGCCACGTGATTCTTGATCTGGAAATCAGTGAAGTGTCAGAAGCTTTCTTTTAAATAGGGGAAAATGAAATAAAATTAAAAATAAATAACAAAATATAACAAAAACTGCATAATTTTTTAAACTGGAAGACACAGAGCTCAGAAAAGAAACAAGCGGGAATTAATAATTTTGATAAAGCAGAGAAACCTCCACAAATGCAGTGCAAAGATCTCATGAGGTTTCTTTCTTTTTTTTTTTCTTTCCATTTTAAGAATTGCATAGGAGGCACATGCCGCACAGCCAGCTACATTACACATAAGTGCATTAAAAGGATAACAGTTGACGCAATAAATCTTTTCCTAAAGTACAGTTAACACAATAAATCCAAAGAAGGTTTGCTGAAAACTCAAGATAAACAAACTGCAAAATTACAAAAAACTGAACGACATCCAAAACTGCCCAATCGATCAATCAAGAAATTAAAATTGATAAGACTATACATGCTAACATGTCCATAAAATGAGTAAATGTAAGTTGATGAGCTGAGCTGCAGATAGTCTCACAATTTGCAAGTTCCTTCTCCTTGGCAGCTGCTAACCTCCTAAGCTTGGCAGCTTGTGCAAATGTGGATGGCCTGTAATCAACAAAGAAGCAAATCATATAGATATATGGATATTTCATCAGAAAAGAAAAGATATGTAGTTTTATCCATAATTAACATCTACTCTCTGAAAGGTAAATTGTTATTTAAGGCTTTAGTATTCCTTTAAAAATAAATCTAATCTCTTCCAACAACAATAAATAGAAACTGAACAAGCATGAATTTTAAAAATAAAGCATATTAAGTTGTATTAAAAAAATAAAGCAGATTAACTTGTAAACAGAAATCTACTACTGGTTGAGGATCCTCATTGGGCAGCAAAGTGTAAGAAAATCAAGCTTTTGGAAAAACAAGATTGCAGTGATGCATAGTTACGTACCATTAATGGTTAAAAAAAGAATCATGAAATGTTAAACTAATGAAATGTTGTTTTGATCTAATATCAAAAGAGATAAGGCACTCAGAACAGCTTCCACCCAATCAAGTAGAAATTTAACGTCAGTTACCGAACCACTCACTCTGACAAGGAGCTGGCCTCTTTCAAGAGTTGCTTTATCTCTCCCCGCAACTGGAGTACTTCAGCACTCTTGGGTCCTCTCTAAAAAGAAACAGTATGATAAAAAATAAAAAAGAATGACTAGAAATCACTCAAATAATTTAAAACCTTAAGAGTACAATCTTTCCCCTATAATACCAGCATGCAATTATCGCAGTCAGCTACCTTATTGATATCGATATACATATAAGCTACAAAATTGCAGACAATCTTAATATTAAATACGCTACGTTTAAGACAGCCTAAGATCCAAATTTAAATATATACGATACGTTTCGGTTAAGCTCTGGTTCAAGGAAAGTTTCAAGTGTGATATAAAACCCCCCATCTAAGAACTAAATTCAAATATATACCTCCAATTTACAAATATAAAACGTCAGCATCTATCAGATAGCATCCCGACTCCTGTGCGATAATACAATACCTCTCTATTCGCAACCATCTTTTTAATCAAACACAATGAGAAATATAAATTTTAGCGAGAAGAAAAATCTATAACCAAACGAAATA
This sequence comes from Juglans microcarpa x Juglans regia, assembly GCF_004785595.1. NCBI lineage: Eukaryota > Viridiplantae > Streptophyta > Magnoliopsida > Fagales > Juglandaceae > Juglans > Juglans microcarpa x Juglans regia. Next base: position 569,386 of record NC_054600.1, on the reverse strand, counting down.
AAGCTAAGATAATATGAACGAACCTTTTTTAAGTGTCCGAGCCAGATGGAGACTAACTGGAAGCTCATTACAATCATGAAGACGAGAAGAGATGCAAGCGAGCCCTGATGTCCTAGGGTTTCTTCTTCTCCCATCTCTCTCGCTCGCCGGATCGATCACTTCTTAGGAATCAGTTCCACGCATTACTACGAAGCGATTTGGTAGCAACTGTGACAGTCTGTGAGTGAGGACGAGATCGGTTAAATGGCCGGGCCGGGAACTGGACTCACTCTAATGTATTATGTGGTGGTGGATTGGCAAAGTGAACAAACGAGCCCATTTTACTATGTGTTGATGAGGAAACACTTGTTAAACAAATAAGAGTTTTTAATGTATTAAACATTGTTTTTTCCATTTAAATAAATCGGATTTTATCACCTAGTAAAATGATAGACATGCAACTATTTTTAAAATTTTTTATATAATTATGTTTTAAATAAGGGATATTTTTGTAGAGTAATTTATAAAAATAACATCATTTTACATAAATATCTTTATTTTAAAACAGAATTATATAAAGGGTTGTGAAAATGATTGTTGACGTAGAAGAAATTAGTCCAGGTACATTTTGACTTTATTTGTATTGTTCACAACTCTGATCAAGTGATTGATTAAACACTGCCCTATTTAAGAGGATTAGACTGTCTGCACATCTTCAATTGTCGCATGACATGTATGGTTACAATATATAATAAGTTTTTCAGTTTATTTATTTAATAATTGTTTTCCAACATCTTTTTGGATGCATATTGTGGTGTTCACCATCACATCTCGTTTCAATATGGAAACAACCGATTCCAATGACTTTGAGTTGAGTTTAACTCAATAAAATTAAAATTCACGAGATTTGTAATTAATTAGATGTTGAGTTGAGTTAAGCTCTTTATGAATAGTAGTGAGTTGAGATGGTAGACTGAGTTTTGTGAGGTCTACTTTAGATGAGTTTAAATGTGTTTGGATGTTAATATGAGTTTATATATATTTATAGGAAGTTGAAAAAGGTTATGGGTTTCACGTGTAAAAAAATTTTGAATTGAGATGAGTGTAATAATTTGAGTGTTAGATATTTAGATATTAAATTTAACTTAAAATTAGACTGAACTGAATTAACAATCAAACGGGACTGAGACTTGCACAAAGTTGTCATTTAAACATGAAAAAATATAATTATAAGCGATTCTGCACATTAATATGCACGTCCATTAATATGCATTAAACATCTTGTATGATGTTTGGTTGCCGGTTGAGCAAGAGGTGCTACAGAAAGTAGAAACATGCAGGACACGTTCAAGCGGATTTCTACACTAAACACGCCCCTTGGCAAACTATCACATATGATCTTAGATAAAACTATTTCACTCCCCACGCGTGAGATGCGGTCGGGCATACTTTAATGTCCCAATGTCAAACCGAATGGGTTGTTGAATTTTGATGGCTTTTGGAGGTCTGAAGTATAATTTTTTAAAAGAGGAACTTGAAGTGAAATATAGAGCTAGCTAGCTTTCAAACAAAACAATCTCCTTTCTGTACATGTTGATTTGTTTAATTCTGAATTAAGTTGATATTATTTCGTTGTTTAATTTGTTAGAACATCCATATCATCGTAAATATATATACACCTCTAGGTGTATTCCAAGCTAGCTTGTTTGGGTCTTTTGTCCTCTTATCATATATATGACGAGAATATATAGCTAGTGATAAAAAAACACATCCATACGACATACAACATACAACATACGACTTTTTGGTTTATTTGCTGTGACATGAATTTGAAAGTAATAGTTGATCAACAGATCATGAGTACATGATGCACTCATCATGAGCTAGCGTACTAGATCTTATTGTTTCTAGCTAGCTAACAACATATTGAAACTTCGACACTCCCAATGAATGTCAATATCTTTATCGAGTCCAAATTAAAGCTACCATTTTCATTGCAAGTGAGCAATGAGATCAGCAGCAAATTGCCTCGTACAGACTAGAACAGAATTGGCCGCGTTCGTCAAAGGATTTGGATCATGTAAAAGTACATACGTGAGATCGAAGATAATTATGAAACGAACCTCTCAATCCGCCGTAGTTCTTCTGTAACATCAATCATGGTCGGCCTAATCTCTGGATCCTCATCTACGCATGTGAGGGCAAGCTGCAGTACAGATTGCAATTGTTCCTCCATACCTATTAGTACTCCACTTTCTGATCCATCCACCCTTAATGCCGGATCCACAATTTGACTTATTGCATGATTTCTTACGTAATTTACCAAGCTCGCATCTTCTTCTTCATCAGCAGACGTTGCTCGACCGCGATTATAAGGACGTTGCGCTGTTAAAATCACCAACAGCAGCATTCCAAAACTATAGACATCTGTTTTCTCTGTTACCTTGCCGGTAGCAACATAGCTTGGGCATAAGAACCCGATACTCCCACGCACATCATCTTGTACAAAAGTTTCACCCTCGGGAAGCGAAATGCAGAGCGAGAATTCAGCCAGTTTGGGAACATCGTGTTGGTTTAACCAGATATTTCCCAATCTTATATCCCTATGAATGATGGGTCTGGAGAAGGCGTTGTGGAGATATGCAACAGCATGAGCAATCTCCCTTGTAATCTTCAACCTGCTCTGCCATGCCATGGGCTGACATTCGTTCCGAGTTCCATCGTCTTTGATAACATAGATACGATCGGCAAGGGTCCCAACGGCAGATTCATATACTAAAGTGGGCAGTTGAGTCTCGAGACAGCACCCTACTAGCTTTAAAACATTCTGGTGAGCGCTTACTTTTGCAGAAATGGCGATATCGGTGACGACATATTCTTGCTCGATCGAATCTTTTTCGTACTTCTTAATGGAAATTATTCGGTCATCGAGAGAACCCTTGTACCATTTATAACTCCTGATTTTATGAAGAACACGACGACCATCAAAGTTATCGGTTGCTAACCTGAGTTCTTCATGGGAGAAGCTACGGATTGGAGTATGCTTGCCATTACAAGTGGCAACCAGCTCCTCCAAGACCTTGCTTCCGTTGTCTAGAAACAGTCTTTTCCTTTCTGCCTGTCTCTCATGTCGACTCTCATTCTTTTTCCGCCAATTCAAATAATCTGTACAAGAGATTACCAGCTTCTCTAATAAAAACATGGTTTCCGTTCTTTAAAAGATTTTTCTTTTTTCCTGCATATTCATGAAAAATGATCGGTCTTTCTATACCCTCTGAACTGCACTCTGCAGGGGTTGAATGTGGTCAATTAAACATCTGTTCCTTTTCCCCCTACCATCTACGAAGGGAGATGGAAATTTAGTGGAAAATAAAAGAGACGCGTTTTGTTGAATTTATTGGACTTTTTCTTTTTGAGAGTCAACGGTCATTCATTGCAACATATTCTACGTAGGATATGATCTCTCTGCCACTCTTTTCCACTTTCACGCGCAAGACTTGAAATTGTCTGGTTTGAACAGTCAGTCTCGTCTTTCCATTGTAATTTTTTTAAATTTTTATAAAATATAATAAATAATTTAATTTTTTTAAATTTTAAAATAATAATAATATTATAAAATAATATTTTATTATACTTTCAACTTTCATCTAAAATAATTTCATCTCATCTTACTATCCAAATCACACCTTAATAAACATTATATGATTTTTCATTTTTATTTTTTTTATCTTAATGCTTAGCAGCTTAAATATACGTGCATTTAAATAAAATAACAAAAATGATAAACTGCATATTAATTAGGTGTAAGAATATAATTTAAAGTTTCTTTATAATATTTCTCTTTGATAGATCACTATGGTTATGACAACTTGGGAAAATTAAAAAGGACATTATTATTGGAACCGACGGAGGTTGTTTGTGTTAAAACGAAATACATCTCGTAATTTCACATCTAAACAATAAAAGGTAAAACCAATCATGAAACCTATAGAACAAATTTGTTTAGAAGTCATTTTTAAGCTTCAATAACATTGAAAAGAAAAAGGAAGAATATTCTATTCATAATTCACGATTGTAAATATATTTTCTCTTTATTAATATCTGACCATCAATATGATCTCATCAAATCTATTTCAGCATTAGAATTTTAAGAATGGTGATAACTTGGATATTGAATTGTAAAATTCCTCCTACCACAAAGTCTACATAGTAAAGTTTCTACCATGACATCTTTTATGGTTCTGAAAAATAAAAAAAGAAATTCTACATATTTAAACGCAATTATTAAAGCATACGTACGAAACATCAATGACTCGATTCGTATTATTCGTAATTATTATTATTATTATTATTATTAAACAGAAACAGTATGATAAAAAATAAAAAAAGATGCCATTTAAGAATGACTATAATACCAGCATGCAATTATTGCAGTCAGCTGTCTTATTTATATATATACATATAAGCTACATTATTGCATGACATGTATTATGTGGTGGTGGATTGGCAAAGTGAACAAACGAGTCCGAGCCTTGGTTTGAAGGCTGAAATTGAATTAAGCTTGGCCCATTTTACTATGGGTTGACGAGGAAACACTTGTTAAATAAATATAATATATTAAACATTGTTTTTTCCATTTAAATAAATCGGGTTTTATCACCTAGAAAAAGGATAGACATGTAATAATTTTTTTTATATAATTATGTTTTAAATGAGTGACATTTTTGTAGAATAATTTCTAAAAATAACATTATTTTACATAAATATCTCATTTTAAAACATAATTATATAAAGAGTTGTAAAAATGATGGTTCATGTATGAGGAAATTAATCTCAGGTACATTTTGACTTTATTTGTATTGTCGACAACTCTGATCAAGTGATTGATTAAACAGTGCCCTATTTAAGAGGATTGAACTGTCTGCGCATCTTCAATTATCGTATGACATGCATGGTTTCATATAATAATAAGTTTTTCAGTTTATTTATTTAATAATTGTTTTCCAACATCTTTTTGGATGCATTTTGTGGTGTTCACCATCACATCTCGTTCCAATCTGGAAACAACCTATTCTAATGATTTTGAGTTGAGTTTAATTCAATAACAATGATTTAAATATAATTTGAGACAAGCCAACCGGCCGGTTTTTGGAGGTCTAAAGTATAATTTTTCAAAAGAGAAACTTCAAGCTTTCAAACAAAACAATCTCCTTTCTGTACATGTTGATTTGTTTAATTCTTAATTAAGTTGATATTATTTCGTTGTTTAATTTGTTAGAACATCCATATCATCGTATTATATATATACACCTCTATGTGTATTCCTAGCTAGCTTGTTCGGGTCTTTTGGCCCATATAATGATGGCATTTGTTCTCTTATCATGTATATGACGAGAATAACTAGCTAGCGATATTGTTTTAAAACACATCCATACAACATACAGCTTTTTGGTTTATTTGCTGTGACATGAAATTGAAAATAATAATTGATCAACATTTCATGAGTACATGCACTCATGATCACGAGCTAGCGTACTAAATCTTATTGTTTCTAGCTAGTTAACAACATATTAAAGTTACCATTTTCATTGCACGTGAGCAAACAGATCGGCAGCAAATTGCCTCGTACAGAACAGAATTGGCCGCGTTCATAAAAGGATTTGGATCATGTAAAAGTATAAACGTGAGATCAAAGATAATTATGAAACGAACATCTCAATCCGCCGTAGTTCTTCTGTAACATCAATCATGGTCGGCCTAATCTCTGGATCCTCATCTAGGCATGTGAGGGCAAGCTGCAGTACAGATTGCAATTGTTCCTCCCTACCTATTACTCCACTTTCTGATCCATCCACCATTAATGCCGGATCCACAATTTCACTTATTGCACGAGTTCTTAAGTAATTTACGAAGCTCGGATCTCCTTCATCATCAGCAGACGTTGCTCGACAATCAAGAGGATATTGCGATGTTAAAATCTCCAATAGCAGCATTCCAAAACTATAGACATCTGTTTTCTCTGTTACCCTGCCGGTAGCATAATAGCTTGGGCATATGTACCCGGCAGTCCCACACAGACTATCTTCTACATAAGTTTCACCCTCGGGGATCGAAATGGAGACCCAGAATCCAGTCAGTTTGGGAACATCGTGTTGGTTTAACAAGATATTTCCCAGGTTTATATCCCTATGAATGATGGGTCTGGAGAAGGCATTGTGGAGATATGCAACAGCATGAGCAATCTCCCTTGCAATCTTCAACCTGCTCTGCCATGCTATGGGCTGACATTCTTTCCGAATTCCATCGTCTTTGATAACATAGATACGATCGGCAAGGATCCCATTGGCAGATTCATATACTAAAGTGGGCGGTTGAGTCTCGAGACAACACCCTACTAGCTTTAAAACATTCTTGTGAGCGCTTACTTTTGCAGAAATGGCGATATCGGTGACGACAGTCTTGATCCCACAATTTTCGTACTTAATGGAAAATGTTCGGTCGTCGAGAGAACCCTTGTACCATGTAGGATATTCCATAGGATGATCATGAAGAACACGATGATCGTCAAAGTTATCGGTTGCTAACCTGAGTTCTTCATAGGAGAAGCTACGGATTGGAGTATGCTTGCCATTACAAGTGGCAACCAGCTCCTCCAAGACCTTGCTTCCGTTGTCTAGAAACAGTCTTTCCCTTTCTGTCTGTCTCTCATGTCGACTCTCCCTCTTTTTCCGCCAAGAGATTACCAGCTTCTCTAATAACATGGTTTCCGTTCTTTAAACCACTTTTCTTTTTTCCTGCATATTCATGAAAACTTATCGATCTATCTAAATCCTCTGATCTGCACTCTGCAGGTGAATGTGGCCAATTAAACATCTGCTCCTTTTTCGCCTACAATCTACGAAGGAAGATGGAAATTTAGTGTAAAATAAAAGAGACGCGTTTTGTTGAATTTATTAGACGCGTTTTATTTATTTATTTTGAGAGTCAACGGTCATTCATTGCAACATTATATTCTACGTAGAATATGATCTCTTGCCTCTCGTTTCCACTTTCACGCGCAAGACTTGAAATTCAGAGATAATATATGCTCGTTTGGACATATTCATTTCGTTATTATAATTTTATCAGTTTTTTACATAAAATATAATAAATAATTTAATTTTTTAAAATATCATAATAATAATAATATTAAAAAATAAATTATAATAATATTTTTTTAAAATTTTAAAATTTATTTAAAATCATCTCATATCATCATCCAAACCATATCTTAATCAATATATAATTTTTTATTTTTACTCTTCTATCTTAATGCTTAACAACTTAAATATATATGAGTTTAAATAAAATAACAAAATTGATAAACCACGTATTAATTAAGAAATATATAGTATAAAGTTTCTTTATAAAATTTCTCTCTGATAGGTTACCATCGTTATGACAACTAGCGAAGACTGGGGAAAATTAAAAAGGACATTATTATTGGAACCGAGGGAGGTTGTTTGTGTTCGAACGAAATACATCTCATAATTTCACATCTAAACAATAAAAGGTAAAACCAATCAAACCTATAGAACAATTTGTTTAGAAGTCATTTTTAAGCTTCAATAACATTGAAAAGAAAAAAAAGGAAGAATATTGCATTCAAAAGTTATCACAAATTTTAAGCTATGAAAAAAGAAACAACTTTTTATTTTAAAAGGATTACGACGTGCATCTTTTATTAATAAGAAATTATTTTCATTAGTCACTATTCACTACTCCATACTCATGTCTTATAAAAAAATACTCTAATTTTCTATAAAAAAAAGTTATAAGTATAAAATATGAGAGTGAATAATAACTAATGTATAGTATTCATATTTATTAATATTGACCATCAATATCATCCCATAATCCCATTTATTAGAGCGGTTTGACTTTAGAGATAAGTTGAGATGGTTTGTGAATAGTAGAATAAAAGTTAAATTATTTATTATATTTTATGTAAAAATTTAAAAAAATTAAGATAAATTGAGATGAATTGAGGTAGGTTTTGAATGCAAATAAAACCTTAAGGAAAAAAAAAAAATCTATTTCACCATTATAATTTTAAGAATGGTGATAACTTGGATATTGCATTTTAAAATTCCTCTTACCACAAAGTCTACATAGTAAAGTTTCTACCGTAACATCTTCTATGGTTCTGAAAAGTAAAATAAAAAAAAAATTCTACAGAATTAAACGCAATTATAACAGCATACGCAACATCAATCACTCTATTATTATTATTATTATTATTATTAGTAGTAGTAGTTGTCTTAGCCTGTCAGCCAGCTTTGACGGCTGAACGTGTCGTTGTATAAATTTATTTTTTTACTTTTATTTTTATTTATTTTTTTAATATATTTAAATTTTTTTTAAAAATTAAAAAATACATTAATACACTAAAAATTAATTTTTAATTAAAAAAATTAAATAAATAAGTAAATTACATAAACTTCCATCCCCCAACGTCATGCATTTGTTTTTTGAGTCTTGGGTCCTTTCCAAAATTAAAATCAAAAGAGCTTCTGTCCAATTACCTAAATAGCCTTATGGTCAAGAAAGTTATTTTTCACCAACCATTTTCTAACCATTACGTTGGGTATAAAATTGAGTTAATTCTGAAATAAAGTACAAACAAATTCAAGGTGGGCAGCGGAAACCCGCCCCATCCCTCGTTCGCCGCCCCTGTGAGGTAGGGCATATTACCCCATCTGTCGATGTTGGGTGCGGGGGGACCTCGCTTGCATCTGAGGCTTCAAGCAAAGGTGGGGGCAAGATGGGATGGAACCCTACCCCATTCCGCTTGTTCATAATATATATATTAATTATATATATAATACATATAATACATATTATATAAAAAAAATACCAAAGCATTGGCTGGGTACTTTTTTTAATACCCTCTTGAAGACCCCCCGGCCCCTGCCTCTCTCTCTCTCTCTGTCTCTCTCTCTCTCTCTGCAATTCTCGATTCTCTCCAGTTCGTCGTTTGCCTCACCAGTCACCATCATCATCTCGAGTTGCCGTCGCAAATCATCATCACTGTCTCTTGTAAGCCTCAGCGCCTCGCGAATGTAAGTAGAGCTCACTCTCTAATGTCTTCGCGAATCGCCCCCAATTTTTTAATTTTTTTATTATTTGGATGGAGATTGGAAGATGAGATTAAAGGAGGACGAGATTGTGAATTATGTGCTATGGAGGATTTGATTGTGCATGTGGTTTTGTGAATTGATTGATTGTGTTGTGAATTGCTGTGGAGATTGGAGGCGCTTGGGGCCGACGGTTGGAGATCCAAAATATTCAGAAATTCCATAAGCATTAGAATGAATACATGCTTTAAAAATGACAATTTTTTTTTTTCTTCAACTGATTAAACAATTGAGCCTCAAGCCCCAACACTTTTACGTAGGATATGGCCTAATGAGTTATGTCCTTGTCAAACATTTGATTTAAATACATCATGCACGCAAACAATCATAATGTGGGATAGTCAAATATCTTAAAAGGGGTCCTAATCTCCTATTTTTCAATAAAAGACTCAAGATCTTAAACTTATTACCGCTAGGTTCAAAGAAGACGGTTTTGAAGTTTTATGGGATTATTTAGATACATAAAGTACACAGTTTCAAGCACTAAGAGATGCTATCCTTGTACATCTGTTAAACGGTTAATATGATAATAAAATTCATAGTTTTTTTGTTATTAAGTTGCACCAAGTGTTCTCTTGGTAAAGAAATTGCATCGATATGTTTTATGAACCATGGCCAACAATTAAATATATACTACAGTGGTTAGCAGGTATAGGATGTGAGGCTCAGCACAGCCATTTCTCAACAGAGAAATAGCTAAACAAATTTCCCATGCTCCACATAGGTTTCTGTCACACGGGATGCACAGATACAACAAGAAGAGTAAATGAGTCAAGGGCTATTTACCATAACATTGTTGTTTGAGATGCCACCAGTCCTCCAAGATAGCACCCTCCCTGTGAAGGCAAAAAAGGCAGATACATATAAGTTGAGGCAGGAAGTCTCAAATAATTTTCATACTATTCTTGATGAATATCCTGCCTTCTTGAGACAAAGCCAGGAATCTTTTAATGGAATGCCAAAAGATAGATAGAAAGTATGAAATGATTTATCATCCCAGCACGTAAGTAATACCATAAGTAACTCTATGTGCAAAGCCAATTTCAAATGGCTCTCTCATGGGGAGCAAGAGCAGCTAGTTCTGCACCTATTATGTGGTAGACCACAACATGTTATGGCAATGGATGAATTTAATTGTTGCGTGGACGTATGTGGCTTGTTGGAGATGCAGTTTAGTGAAAATTTATTTTCATGGTGTAATGGGCATAATAATTTTACCCGTAGTTGGGCTCGGTTAGATCGGGTGTTTCTGAATGTTACGGCAAATAATGTATTTCCAGATGCCCAGTTGAGATATTTACCGAGAATGACCTCAGACCATGCTCCTATGCATGTGCGTTTGGCAAGGAATGATGTTCCTTATGGGTTTCCTTCATTCAAGTTCCAACAAATGTGGATTTCCCATGATTTATTTTTTGAATGTATGGTGCTGGTCTGGAGGGGCGATGTCAGTGGCTCGGCTTTTATTGACCTTGCTGCGAAATTGAAGAGGTTAAAGTCAGCTTTACGTGTGTGGAATAAAACGGTATTTGGAAGAACAGAAGTGAATATTTAAAGACTTGAATCTCGTATAGAGATCATAGAACAGAATTTTCAAGATAGTTATTCTCAAGAGGATGAGATGGATTTATTAGCAACACAGCTGGAATTGAAAGTTTGGGTTAACAGGGAAGAGATTCGGCTGTCTCAGCAAGCCAAACAGTCTTGGTTGTCCATGGGGGAAGCGAATGCTCAGTTTTTCCGTTCGGTGAGTTGAAGAAATCAAACACGGGTTCTAGAAATGAAGCTCCCTGATGGTACTTATTTATCTTCTCTTGAGTAGATACATAATGGTGCTATTAATTATTTCCAATAGGTTTTGGAAGCTAGGCCGAATACACATTGCCCATATTTATTTGAATTGGTGCAAGATGTGGTGACTGAAAATGATAATGTTGAACTCTGTCGAGAGCTATTGGGGTTTTATAGATCCTGTTGGCATATTGTAAAGCAAGACGTTGTTGATGCAGCCAAAGAATTTTTCAGTGGTGTGATGCTTCCGAGGTTCTATACGGCATCTTCACTGGTGCTTATTCCGAAAATCTCAAATCTGGATAGTTTTGATAAGTTTAGGCCCATAAGCTTGTGCTCGGTATTTTACAAGGTATGCTCTAAAATTTTGGTTGCTTGTTTGTCTATAATGTTAGCCAAAATTATTTCGCCAGAACAAGGTGCATTTATAAAGGGTAGAAGCATTTTTGAGAATATTAGTCTTACACAATAAATGAAACAGGGTTGAATAAGAAGTCAAGATGGGGAAATGTGATGATGAAGATTGATATGGCTAAAGCTTATGATAGTATTGATTGGGGATTTCTCATGCATGTCTTAAGTTCTTTCGGCTTTTCGAATAGATTTTGTGGGCTTATTAGACAATGTATTACGACTCCATGGTTCTCTGTGAATTTAAATGGTATTTCTAAAGGTTTTTTTAAAAGTGGGCGTGGTTTGCGGCATGGTGATCCACTATCTCCTTATTTATTCATTCTAGTGGAGGAAATATTATCTAGAATGTTAAAAAAAAAATGGCGTTGGGGAAGATTGCACCTTTCTATCACCATAGAGGAGCTCCTATCATTTCTCATCTAATATATGCATATGATATTGTAATCTTTGTGAATGGTGGCACAGCTTCTTTAAAAGTGGTGCCAAATGTATTAAAAGATTATGAAAGTCGGTCTGGTCAAGAGGTAAACAAGAAAAAATCTTCTATTTATTTTGCCAAGTAGATGACTTTAACTAGACGCCGAAGGATTCTTCGTCTAACTGGTTTATTTGAGGACGAGTTCCCTTTTATTTACTTGGGAGTTACTATTGTTTCTAGAAGGCTACTACAGGAGGTGCAATCTTCGCTTCATATGAAATTGGCATGGAACCTACTTCAATGTCACTCGATTTGGTCTCAATTTTTCTTATCCAAATATGTTGGTTAGAAATACATTACTTTGGTGGATGCTAAAAAGGGATCAAAATTTTGGAAAGTGTTGATGATGAATATCCCGTTTGTGCTTTGGAATTCAAAGTGGAATATTAAGGAGAGAAAGGTGTTTTTTTGGCATGATAAGTGTCTTAGTGATGGACCAATTATTTCTCAACAACAAGTTAGTGAGTTACCAAATTTACTATTGTCTAATTGTAAGAATAATAGTAGTTGGAATGTACAGATGTTTGACAGATTGGTTGGGGTGGAAAAATCAGATCAAATAATGAAAGAATTAGGATGAATTAAAGCAGGGGCGGATGTATTGATATGGTTGCCGAATGCTAATGGTTTGTTTTCTACACCTAGTGCATTTGAGTGTTTTCGTGTTTGTGCTCCTAGATTATCTTGGATGCAATGGGTGTGGCATCCAGCGGTGCCCAGGAAAATGTCAATTCTATTGTGGAAGGCAATGCATGGATGTCTTTCAGTTGATGATAGAATTCGTAGAGCTGGGATTAATCTAGCATCCAAGTGTGATTGCTGTAGTTCAGGGGGTTATTAAGATCAGAATCATGTTTTTGGAGGTCTAAAGTATAATTTTTCAAAAGAGAAATTTCAAATAGGTTGCGTTTGGATGTTAAATTGAGTTGAGTTGAGATGATAAAATATTGTTAGAACATTATTTTTTAATATTATTATTATTTTGAAATTTGAAAAAGTTGATTTTTTTAATTATATTTTGTATTGAAATTTTATATTATATCATAGTATATACACGTCTAGCTAGGTGTATTCCTAGCTAGCTTGTTCGGATCTTTTGGTCTATATAATGGCATTTGTTCTCTTATCATATATATGACGAGAATAAATAGCTAGCGATATTGTTTTGAAACACATCCATACAACATACGACTTTTTGGTTTATTTGCTGTGACATGAAATTGAAAGTAATAATTGATCAACGTTTCATGAGTACATGCGCTCATCAAATCTTATTGTTTCTAGCTAGCTAACAACATATTAAAAGTAAACATTTTCATTGCACGTGAGCGAAGAGATCAGCAGCAAATTGCCTCGTACAGAACAGAATTGGCCGTGTTCATAAAAGGATTTGGATCATGTCAAAGTGAAAGAAACAGAAAAAGATGGAAGCTTTTACACAATAACAGTAGAGAAGACAGAACAGCCTATATATATAGGCTAATACAGAACTGATAATAACATGAAAATAGGCACTACCCATCGTTCAAAACACTCCTATTGCCTAGGTAAACAGAAACAAACTCACTGACACTCCTAAAGACTAGGACAATTCAAACGTGCAAATTACTTACTAATTTCCTCAACAAAAGTACATACGTGAGATCGAAGTTAATTATGAAACGAACCTCTCAATCCGCCGTAGTTCTTCTGTAACATCAATCATGGTCGGCCTAATCTGTGGATCCTCATCTACGCATGTGAGGGCAAGCTGCAGTACAGATTGCAGTTGTTCCTCCATGCCTATTACTCCACTTTCTGAGCCATCCACCCTTAATGCCGGATCCACAATTTCACTTATTGCATCATTTCTTACGTAATTTACTAAGCAACTAACTGAGCTCGCATCTCCTTCATCATCAGCAAACGTTGCTCGACGATTAACTAATGGACGTTGTGCTGTTAACTCCAACAGCAGCATTCCAAAACTATAGACATCTGTTTTCTCTGTTACCCTGCCGGTAGCAAAATAGCTTGGGCATATCATGTACCCGATAGTCCCACGCACACCGTCTTCTACAAAAGTTTCACCCTCGGGGATCGAAATGGAGAGCCAGAATCCAGTCAGTTTGGGAACATCGTGTTGGTTTAACAAGATATTTTCCAATTTTATATCCCTATGAATGATGGGTCTGGAGAAGGCGTTGTGGAGATATGAAACAGCATGAGCAATCTCTCTTGCAATCTTCAACCTGCTCTGCCATGCTATGGGCTGACATTCTTTCCGAGTTCCATCGTCTTTGATAACATAGATACGATCGGCAAGGATCCCATCGGCAGATTCATATGCTAAAGTGGGCGGTTGAGTCTCGTGGCAGCACCCTACTAGCTTTAAAACATTCTTGTGAGCGCTTACTTTTGCAGAAATGGCGATTTCGATGACGACTGCATGCTCGATCATATCTTTTTCGTACTTAATGGAAATTGTTCGGTCGTCGAGAGAACCCTTGTACCATATAGGATCCATACGATGATCATGAAGAACACGACGACCGTCAAAATTATCGGTTGCTAACTTGAGTTCTTCATGGGAGAAGTTACGGATTGGAGTATGCTTGCCATTACAAGTGGCAACCAGCTCCTCCAAGACCTTGCTTCCGTAGTCTAGAAACAGTCGTCTCTTATGTCGACTCTCCTCCTTTTTCCGCCAAGAGATTACCGGCTTCTCTAATAACATGGTTTCCGTTCTTTAAACGACTCTTCCTTTTTCCTGCATATTCATGAAAAATGATCGATCTATCTATACCCTCTTATCTGCACTCTGCAGGGGTTGAATGTGGCCAATTAAACATCTGTTCCTTTTCCCCCTACCATCTACGAAGGAAAATGGAAATTTAAGGTGTATTTGGATGTTTAAGTGAGTTGAGTTGAAATGATAAAATATTATTAGAATATTATTTTTTAATATTATTATTATTTTAAAATTTGAAAAAGTTTAATTATTTATTATATTTTATATTAAAATTTAAAAAAATTATAATAATAAGTTAAAATTAATTAAGATAAATTAAGGAATCAAACGAAACCTTAGTAAAAAATAAAAGAGACGCGTTTTGTTGAATTTATTAGACGCCTTTTAATTTTTTGAGAGTCAACGGTCATACGTTGCAACATATTCTATGTAGAATATGATTTCTGTGCCTCTCGTTTCCCCTTTCACGCGCAAGACTTGAAATTCAGAGATCATTAGTTTCGTTTAAAACACAATTTATTTTAATTCATTTCAATTTATTATTATAATATTTTTAAATCTTAACATAAAATATAATAAATAATTTAACTTTTTCAAATCTCAAAACAATAATAATAATAATAAATAATATTTTATCATCTCAACTAAACTCAATTCAACTCATTTCAACATCCAAACGTACTCATATATTCCTGTTCGGAGATATTTAGGCCCGGTTTGTATTCACAATCCATTTCAATTCATCTCAACTCATCTCAACTCATCTCACTATTATTCACTACTATTCAACAACTTTAACTCATAAATCTCACTACTATTTACAACTCATCTCAACTCATCTTCGAATCCAAACGATACCTTAGTCTCGTTATTATAATTTTCTCAATTTTTTATATAAAATATAATAAATAATTTCATTTTTTCAAATATCAACATAATAATATTATTAAAAAATAAATTATAATAATATTTTATTAAAATTTTAATATTTATCTAAAATTATCTATTCTCATTATCCAAACCATACCTTAATCAATATACGATTTTTAATTTTTACTCTTCTATCTTGATGCTTAGCAGTTTAAATATATATGTGTTTAAATAAAATAACAAAATTGATAAACCACGTATTAATTAAGAAATATATAGTGTAAAGTTTCTTTATAATATTTCTCTTTGGTAGATTACTATCGTTATGACAACTAGCGAAGACTAGGGAAAATTAAAAAGGACATTATTATTGGAACCGACGGAGGTTGTTTGTATTCGAACGAAATACATCTCATAATTTCACATCTAAACAATAAAAGGTAAAACCAACCAAACCTACAGAACAAATTTGTTTAGAGGTCATTTTTAAGCTTCAATAACATTGAAAAGAAAAATGAAGAATAATCCATTCAAAAGTTTTCACAAATTTTAAGCTATGAAAAAAAAAAAAACAACAATTTTTATTTTAAAAGGATTACGACGTACTTATTTTATTAATGAAAAATTATTCTCATCAGTTATTATTTACTACTCCATACTCATGTTTTATGAAAAATACTTTGATATTTTATAAAAAAATTTATAGATATAAGATGTAAAAGTGAATAATGATTGATGTATAACATTTCTCTTTATTAATATCTCGCCATCAATACGATCCCATAATTCCTTTCATTTAAAGAAAAAATCTATTTCACCGTTATAATTTTAAGAATGGTGATAACTTGGATATTGCATTGTAAAATTCCTCCTACCACAAAGTCTACACAGTAAAGTTTCCATAACATCTTTTATGGTTCTGAAAAATAAAAAAAGAAATTCTACATATTTAAACGCAATTATTACAGCATACGAAACATCAATGACTCGATTCGTATTATTATTATTATTGTTACTGCCCTTTGATGAGTCCCAACTACCTCCATTAAATTCACATAAAAAAAAAAAAAAAGGGACTATCTTCGTCATTCCGGCCAACGCCAGTACACGTGTCGAAAAGAGAATAAACCTCAGGAATCAAAATACTCAACAGCAATACCGACAGAGAAATTTTACTTGTAATCTTTATTTTAAAAACTGTATATACAAGTTCTTTATTAGAAAAAAAAGTATCTGATAAAAATATTATTATAATTTTTTAAAAATTTAAAAATAAACTAAATTTACAATGCAATTTCTAAAATTTCATTTGTATTCAAAATTTATTTCAATTCATCTCATTTTATCATTATAATTTTTTTAAATTTTTATATAAAATATAATAAACAATTCAATTTTTTTAAATTCTAAAATAATTTTTTTAAATTTTTATATAAAATATAATAAACAATTCAATTTTTATTCTACTATTTACAAATCATTTCAATTCATCTTAACTAATTTTTAAATTCATATTAGATTTCGTTTGGATTATCAATTTATCTCAACTCATCATTACAAATTTTTTAAATTCCAATATAAAATATAATAAATAATTTAATTTTTTTAAATTTTAAAATAATAATAATATTAAAAAATAATATTTTAATAATAATATTTTCTCATCTCAATTCAACTAATTTCGAACTTCAAACGCGATTGTTCTTAGAATTGCTCGTAACGATATAAGAAGTCCACGTGCTCACTCCGTCGATGCTGAGCCAGCGAATTTGAGGAAGAAACACAGAAGGAAACACAGAGTGAATAGAAGCTAGATTCAAGAGACTTGTTGACAGCCAATAGTCGAACAGCACACGGATAGTTGACGTGGCTAAAGATTTTTTGAAATCCCGCCCAAACCCGGACTTCAATTTCTTCGCGATTCAGTTTTAATTTTAGTTGTCATTTTATTTTTTGGGGGGGCACGTCCTCTTTCCAATCACCCTCCCCTTTCCCTTCTTATCTCTCTCACGCACGCACCTCACCAACAAAGCAAAAGCGTCTCTCTTTTATTCTTTCTGCGCCTCCTTGCTTATCTTCTCCTTCGAAAACCCTTCCCTAAGGTAAGCCACCGACTCGGCCTGTCTCACATCGTTTTCCAACGGTTCCCCACCGGTTTCTGACATTTTTCGTCGTTTTCGTACAGAAATCGTCATGAAAGGTGGCAAGTCTAAGGCTGACACCAGAAAAACCGACAGCAGGTGAGTTTTCTTCTTAGTTAATAATTTTGGACCGTGTATTGTCAAGATTTGTTTTGAATATTGCGATTCAGGTCTCATTTTTCTCGTACATTAGCTAAATTTATTTTTATTTTGTAAATAATATTAACTATTTGCATATTTTTCCTTTGGGATTTTTTCTTAGGCTGAAGAGTAAAGATGCTGGAGTTGGCAAGAGACAATCGAAGAAAGCTGCAAAGGATCCAAACAAGCCGAAGAGGCCTGCGAGTGCCTTCTTCGTTTTCATGTATGAATTCTAAATCTTATGCCATATATTCACAGATCCGCAGTTTTCTCGTTCTTCGATTTTTCTTTTCTGTATTTTCCGGATTCCTTATTTCTGGGAGAAAAATAATTTTCTTATGTTTGGAATGAATACATAAATAAAGGGAGGAGTTTCGGAAGATATACGCAAAAGAGCATCCCAACAACAAGGCCGTTTCCGCGGTAAAACTAACCTCAGGAACTCAGATCTATTCGTTTGTGGTTCTATTGTCCGCGGAATTCGATTATCATTATTGGATATATATTTATTTATTTTTATATGAACGATTACTAGGTCGGTAAGGCGGGAGGAGAAAAATGGAAATCGATGTCTGAATCCGTAAGTATTTTCATGACTGACTTGAAATAATTAATAAAAATTGAGATTAAGCACTAAATGCATCGCTTGACGGCATATGTCGAAATTTTTAGGAGAAAGCTCCCTTTGTAGCCAAGGCAGAGAAGAGGAAAACGGAGTACAACAAGAACATGCAGGCTTACAATAAGAAACTGGTACGTAGTTTTGTTATCTTGTGTTAGATAAATTAATCGTTGTTTTGGTAATCTTATGAGAGGTTTTGAAAAATTGATTTGGTTTTTTGTTGCGATAGGCGGGAGGAGGAAACGGAGCGGATGATGAAGAGTCCGACAAGTCCAAGTCCGAAGTGAACGATGAGGAAGAAGAGGACGAAAGCGGCGGCGAGGTATGTTCATTTTGAATTTGGATCGATAAAATTCTTAAATTATTCGATCTTTTTAAATGGAGTTTGTTTGTTTGTTTGTATATGTAGGAGGAAGATGAGGATGAAGAGTAGAGAAAAGCGCGGGCAGTTTGTCCATGATAAAATAGCTGCTTTTTATTTTTTGAAATTTCACGTAGAAGTAGAGTAGATAGAGAGAAGAAGGGATTAGTTTCAGGATCTTGCTGAATCCCATATGGTTCTGTACCTAATCTTTTCGTTCAAATGATGTAGTTTGAAATTTGCCCAAGTATATCCTGTTTATTTCCTTGCCTTGAATCTGTTCTCCTGCCCTTCTGGAGGGGAGAGGTGACTTGGGAGTTGGGACCAATAGAAATATCTAATTTCTGGCGATAAGTAGAATTTTTCATTAATAAATCTTCGGAAAAAATTGCAAACTCGTTGAAATTATGAATGTTAATAAAAGTAGAGGTCAGAAGTGAGGCTGTGTGTGTACACCTGAAATCTCAATTTGATCTCTCTTAAATATTATAAACATTTTTCTAAATAAAATAACTAAGTTAAATTAGAGTAAATCCAGAAAAACTTTTGCGGAAGCTCCAAATTAAAATGTATTTTTAGCTTATCTCAATTGAATCTAAGCCTTAAAAATCAATTAAACGAGGACGTGTGTTTGCACGTCTTTGAAGAACAGTAAATACATATCTCCATCCATTCTATAAACCAGAAGAATTCTTTACATGTCCGTATGAATTAACACCATACCATACAAACTTTGATGCACAGCCACAATTCACTATATGGAAATGAATATATGTTCTAAAGAATTGAATAAGCAGGAACACCGGGGCTTACGAGCTTCGTCTTTGCTGTTCGCGCAGCACTTGTTCTGCCATAGAAGAGAATGACTTTGCTGTCTCTTGCATCTCTGTAGCTCTCATGTTGGTTCCCTGCTCGATGGAGCAAAACATTCCATTTAGTTCAATACTCTTTTAACACTATTGCCACCCTTCTCTTCCTTATAGTTGTACCATGTTAATATCAATTTGGTGATAAATACCACATTTTCAATTCCTGTAAAACTCTCTTTTCGGAAAAGAACTTTAACATTTTTGCATAAAAAAGATGACAAACCCTTGGTTCCCCCGCAACTAAATTATGGAGTTACCTGCAACCTCTTGTAATTCTCGTGCAGCTTGCTTTCTGCCATTTTAGCAGCACTAGATTCCTGCAGCCAAAGACAAAAAGAAATTACTTGTGCACTTTGGCCGTACATTGATACTGCAAATGACAATATAATTTGATGAAGCAAAACATTCCCCAAACTGAATAGTTGTAATATAATATTAGAAAAGTCAAAAGAAATTAATTGGGCTTACACCAGACAAAGAGAACCCATATTTCTTCTTAATTTGATCAACAACACCAGCCTTCTCTTCTGGTTGCTCTTCCTTGCTGGAACTCTTCTGGTTCTTGACTTTCATCTTGTTAAACTTTCCTGTAAAATTGAAACATTTTTTTCCCAAGTCAACTTGTGTATCTAGCCAATCTTCTAATCGCTGTCTTCAAACCATGAAGCTGACGCCCTCAAGACTGTGACCCCTTTTGGCAATCTAAACATTTGCTCATACAAAAAATCATATATGGGTTGAAAAAAACAATGCTTTGAACACGTAAGATGTCTACTGTCATTCAAAATGGTCTCAATTTACATTTCCCTTGTAACTTGAATCCATTTATAACGGTGTTTTTAGTATTGGGTAAATGATGTAGGCAAACTCCAATTCATTCCCCCTACAGTAAATGGATATTTGGAACACATATTGCCTAATGACAAAACATGTCACAAATGCAAATGATGACAAATATGGAAAGTATACCAATGGAATTTCATTGCTGTCTCATGCAGTGATATATCTTATAATTACCTTTTAAAGCCTGTAGCTTGCTTGCAAGTTTCTGCTTATTAATAGCTGTCAACATGTTCTGTTCTTTAGGTTTTTCTCCAAGATCCCCAAGGTCGATGTCATCTTCACAAACAAAAGACAACGTAGTTGGCAATCTCAAAGTTCCATTTTGGGTTACAAAAAATGATAAAATAATATCAGTGCTGGCATTACTGTCTCAAGCATGTAGAGAAGGGGACTAGTAGACAGTAATGCAAATCTTACCTATATCTATGTCAATCTCATCCTCATCGACGGCCAGGTTATCTCCATCCCCAGTATCACTTAGAAAGTTAGCAGTAGAAAAGATGATTTCAAGATCTTCGATGCTTGCTCTAGTAACTTCTGTTTCCACGTCAGGTACATGCTTTGCTTTACTGCCTGTAATATCTTTAATGACAGAGCTAAATATACCCTGGCATGCCAATGTATAAAATCTTTATATCCAGAATTTATAAGGTCATGTAGACGTATTTGAGAAATGATCAAATTACCAATGACCAATTGCCGTCTACCTTTTTCCTTTCCTTGGAGGTGGTGGGTCGGCTAAGAAGCTCTTCTTGTGAAAGCTTCAAATCTTTCCTGTAAATGTGGCTGACGGTGTCCAAAAGCCTGGAATAATAGAAAGAATTCAAGAAATATGTATAAATAGTGGCCTCAAATGCACTTTTTCATTGCTCTCTCTCTCACATAGATTCTTAAACAGAAGCTATGGATAAAGGAAGTCCTTCCCACTTGGGAATGTCCTTCTGGAAAACCATGACAGAAATCTCGTATAAATAGATAAATAGCTTGTGGCATTTAAGAGGGGAGGGGAGAAGAGATAGAAATAAATAACCGAAGTTATTTTGAAGTGCATCTATATACCTAAAGATTGTCCTCTGGAATAAAACTGAGACAACAAATATTTCCTGATCACCATTCACCTGAGCATAAAGAAAGCGAAGTAATTGGTCTGAGCATTTCCAAGATTAATCCTTAGCAACTAATTTGAAACGAAATAGTAAAGTCCATTCTATCTGTACCATAATAAGTTCTCCTTGACATGAAGCACAAATCGAAATGTCAGGCAACGAATTTGGTCTTGACGAAGAATAACTGAAACCTCTAATTGAAGTCTCCTTTATCAGAGAGAGTTCTGGCAAGGATCTAAACTTCACAAAAAAATATATGTATATTAAAATGTATTAAATCACAATTTCCATGAAAGACACACAAATGGACACTAGAGTAATTAAATGTTTTCAAATCACATATGCATTCATTTATAAACATCAAGACTAGCCCAAAAAAGCAACCCAAAATACTAGCTTTTGCTAACTAGCCTACAACCATGTATAATGCTGCTTCACAGAAAAATTTACTCAGAATATCTAATAAGATTAAATCTTCTTCCTCTTTTCTTGATATGAAATCACTACAAGCAAAGAGCAAAACATGGCTAACAGTCATATCTTCCATTGTAAATAGACTGTGCATCCCTTTCTTTTCTATCATATGGAGCAGGAGTCTATATATCTTTCACTTTTACAATACACGTGGCATGGCAATTATGACTCCTTACTCATCTGATGTTTATTGACAAAAATTTGGGGCATAAAGATTAAGAAAATTATCCTCGCCTTATTTGAATTTTTCCACTAGTAAAAAGGAGTATAAGCCCAGCATCAGAGACTGTGTAAAATGTTGAAGCCCAGCAACAAGAAGAGGTTTGAAACTTTTTCTTGTAGTGCACCTTCTTAACTCCCTGATACAAAGGAGAAGGGTATTGTCGGGTATCAGCTAATGTAGATCCCCAGTTGATGACTGCCTATATATATATAAAGCACAGGTTACCTGAATGACATGTGTTAAAGAATAGACATAAACAGCTTTCTCAGAACATATCAATATTAACTGCTTTGGTATGGAATCCTCCAAGGCATTTCCTTTACTAAGATCTTGACCACTTGATATATTAGAGCTTTGAGCTAAGATATCCTGCCTATCTGTGAAACAATAAAAGACAATTCTTTCAATCGGATTGTTCAATGTCCTGAGTATAATAACTGACAATCAAAGAGGTAGTACTTAAGGTCACCACTGTGTGACAGTATCATTTATTGACCATCCTGTCAAGTAGAAACCCGAAGCCAGTTGCACTTACCCAAGATCTGCATGAACAGAGCTTTAGAAGGTTTCTTAGGATGAACACTGGCAGTGCTCAGTGTATTTCCAGTATCACTATCAAGTGCCAAGACAGATGAATCCTTTGTTGCAACAACTAAAACTTTCTTCTCAAAACTGTGTAAACTGCAGGTTTGGAATTGGAGAGAGATGACACCAGCACTAATTTCACTTGCAATATGGTTTTGATATAATAGAGTGGATGCTTCTATATCAATTACTGAAACCTGTATAAAAAATGAGTAGACAGAAGTAAATTTATGTGACAGTAACATAAAACCCGATGATAGACAGCCTACTAGGAAAACTGGAATACTAGCTGAACTCTATAAATATAAAAACTATTTAAGAAGTGTTAAACTAAATACAATTAAGCCTCCAGCAGAAAAGTACTATTATACAGTGAAAACTAAATATAGATATCAGTGTCAGCTGTTTAATTATACAATGTCCCACACCCTAGTTAGTTGCTCCCGACTCAAGATAGAAAAGAGCAGGGCTTTTACCTCCCACTAATTGGTTTTTAGCCATTAGTTGAAGCTAATTAAGATTATCAAAGCCCTGTATGCTAATAACATGGTACTTATAAAGTCCACGCTTAACCTAGCTATTTCCTATCAAAACTTGTTCTTGAAACATACTGTCATCATTCAAGATCAACCATATTAAGGTTGAACTCAAGATCTTTCCCATCCCCCAGCCACACCCTATACCACCCAAGTGAAGGTCTAGGGGCCTTTCAAGAATTCTATTAATTATACCTAGATACAAATGTAAATAACAATTCATTAACCATAAAATAGAAGGGAAGAGCCAGGAAGATAAAAGTGAATTTACAAGTCCTTGATCAGACCCAACAGCAAGATGTCTTGAACTGTGGCTCATGTTCATAGAAAGCACCGAGCCATTAATCTTTATAAGTTTAACCCTCTGGATGATGTGATTGTTTCCTTTCTTTGTACTTCCTGCCAAGGAAAGTTAAAAAAGCAATCATTGCCTTTGGACTAATATGTGAAGCAACAAAACTTAAGAATTAAAGGCAACAAATTTAACTTCATAGTTGAACCATGCAATTAATAATACCTGAGAACGACATGAAACTGTTTTCTGTGGCATATGGCTCGGGTTTAAATTGAAAGATGCGGACCTGAGGATCGTATATATAGTATAAATACCAAAAATCTCCAAAACACCGAAAAACTGATTAAACTTCAGAAATTGACATGGCAGAGACAATTCACCATTCCACTCTGATCTCCAGAAACAAGGAGCCGAGACTTGCCATCAAAATACAATGCTGTCAGTGCTATACCACTTAATGAAAAATCATCCTCACTCTGCATTAAAAAGAAATAAGTACAATAAGCACAGCTGAAAAACTTATATCCATTACCTTGGAACAATCTCGCAAAGCAATTAAGAAATTTACTGCCTTAAATATCCTTCTAGGTTGCATTATAAAATCCCAAATGAGAAACAAGGACATGTTCATTAAGACGTCTCTTTTTTGGTACAAGTAACATGCCCATTATGTCAGAAGTAAAAGAGGTTCAAATTTAACTTCAAGTAGAAACTACTGGGTCATTATTCATTGTGCAAAGCCTATTCATCTCTTCATCCTCCAAATCTCCTCTTTCACGACTCTAGCTTATAAATAATAATAATAATAATAAAAATCATTGTAGAAAGTATGTTCTAGAGTGAGAAGTCTAAGCAGTAGTAATCCAGTCAGTGGTAGGAACAATGCTAGTCAGACTAATAAAACAAAGTTAGCAGAGGAATAATTGTTCCTACTGATGTAAATCACATAAGCAACTAGTTTATAACTTACCTGTTGCTTCAACGATAAAATTGGGAGAAGAAAGGGGCATGATACATCCCAGAAATTCATAGCACCATCACTATGTCCAGTAATGTACAAGTTTTTAACTTTGGAAAATCCACTGAAATGGGCTGAATTAAAGGGACTTCCATCTTTCTGTTTTGTCTCGGAGGGGAGAAGTGGTGGAATATTTCTTGCCATTTGAACATAATCCTAAAATGATCAGAGATATCAGAAGACTAGATCACCAAACTATTAAGAATAACCATATAAAATAAGGAAAATAATGCATTGAGTCTATCGCTACCTCATCTGCAGGACTAAGCAAACAGGTGTCATCTGTAATAAGTTTTGCTATTGTGATGCTTGAATCGGCAAATGGCATCTTCAATTTGACCTCCTTTGGAAGTGAGGGTGGGGACCTAGATTGACATTGTAGAAGATATTTTTCTATTAAACAATCATCATAGGCATAAACATGTCCTGATTTTCCAAGCAAGAGGAAAGAATCTTGTTTATGCTTGCTTTGCTCACTGCTTGAAACGATCTCCATGTCAATACAAGGCTCTGACAAATGAAGTCCCAGCTTAATCGTGCGAGATTCAGTATTCTCATTCAACAAGACAGCCTGCCTTGTCATAATGAATTTGTTTACAATTTCATCCGAAATCATGACTATATGCAAAAACCCAATGCACATTGCATAGTTATGATCAGCATGTAATCTTGATCCAAACAAACCCAAAAAAGGGGAAGGTAAGCTGATGTTTGCCAATAAAAAAGGGGATGGGCTTGTTTGAAATTTCTATACTATGTGATTTTGATTGTGTTATAGGTTTCAAGCTACCTCATCCGACTCATACTATTACAACAAGACCAATGGACTCAAGTCTCAAAGACTGACAGCTTTCAAAATGACTATCTAGTAGTCCATCTGAATGCTGAATAATTCTGCACTATATCTCATGAATAGGGCATTCTCATGTAAATGAAAAAAAAGCTATTATTGAGAGACTGAACTAATACATATGATAAATCACTAAGGAACATGTCAAAAAATGAACATATTAGCTTCACTGGTGTACAATAGTATTGCTAGGATACCTGCAACAAGTTTGTTGATGCAGAGTTAATGGCACCCATAACATAAAGTCGACTTGCTTTCCCATCTGCATAAGCCCATTTTAATGATGCTATAGGAATTTTGTCCATCTTATAACCTAGATTCAGTTTACATATAGGGCCATTTTGAGAACCCTGGTTTGATGCTAATTCAGTATTTGCGGTATAAGGAATACTCCAGATGAAAATCTCTCCGTTGCTGTACCCAACAACAACTTTACTTCCAAAAGGGCATACCCAGCATGCAGAGGTCACTTTTTTTCCTTCTTGATATAGTGACTGCAACATATTTCCACCTGTGGTGAAAATGGATTTGCTTTCTTGAATTTCCCATAATGTAATTACGCCATCTCTAAATATTATAAGAACCCTGCATTTAAACATAACAAATGAGGAAATCGAGGATTTTCAGAGATAATGAAATAAGGTTAAAAAAAAAACTCCATCATTCAGAGTTTGAAAAAAAAAAAACAAAAGGGCAGCGTGTTTGGTGAAACTACCTCTTACTTTCAGCCGTTGGTTGAGGTAAAATATGCAGCACAGCAGTATCGCCAGATCCTTCAGTTAGATCCCCTACACAAGATCATTGAGCACGTTAGATGTTACAACAAAAAAGCATTGTGTGTAGGTTATTATTCTTATTAATTCGATCCCTCACTGGCTCTCCATGGCTCTTCATTGGTGAGTCTTTGATAACAAGATCTCCCCATCAAGGAAAACCATGGTATGCAAGAAAATCCATGGACAAATCATTCGAAATATAGAGTCAAAGCAACATAGTTTTAAAAAAACAGAAGAACTTTAACAACAAAAAATTGGACAGTAATGTATCTCACCATGTGAAGCTGAGAGAGGTATAGTGTATTTCATCTTTTCTATAAGAAATGGTTCTTCATGAAGCTTCAAAACCGAAATATTACCACCAGAATCTCCAGCGTACCTGCCAACAAATATACCACACTCATAATTTAGTTGAAGGTGGTGCACGAATCCCAGTTTGAAAGGCTATAACACTTACATGTAGAGACCATGCCGCATTACTGTGAAGGAGGTAATATCTTCCTTAAAAACGTGCACATGAGATAACAGCTTCTTGTCTATGTCCCAAACCTAAGTTATAATTTGGTTTGCAAGTCAATTCCCAGAAAGCATAGACCGGGAGTAGATTTTGTTCTTATGAAAGCGTAACAATACTGACAGACCCTCCCATCAAACAGAGAAAACCGGCCGAACTCAAAGAATCAGCAACTAGTCTAGTGGAATATACTTGCCTCGAGGAGATTCTTGAAAGTCACGTTTAAAAGGATGCCTTTGTTCTCCACGAACTGAAGATAAATACCATTACTGATATTAGATAAATAATCAAGATAGATTTTTTAAGACATGAAGAAGAAGCAGTACACATCATGACAGAAGAAGAACACAAGACCTGTAAAAATTTGCTTGGTACCATCTCCTCTGATTCGAGTAAAGCTTGAGTGTTATCTCTTCCAAATAATTTAGTTCGGCCATCCCTGAGAAGGGTGAAAAACAATAACACTTCCACGTTTTGGTGAAACATAAACATCTATAGATTCAAAGGAAAAGTAGCAACTTACATGGTAGAAATTGCAAGTATCTTCTGAATGGAGTCATAAGCGAACATAGTAGACCCCGATGGGATCCCATAATGGAACACAACTCGTGGGTCTATCTCACTCGATTTCAAGCCATCTGAAATCCCTCCAGGCTGCAACACGAAGTGGCAATTTACATATACCAAATCCAAATAAAACTGCCCCACAATGCTATATAGTTACTCTAGCATTGAGTTCTACCGGTACATGCTTCTAACTATTATTTTACTCAATCGAAACATCACAAGAACTGTATAAATCAATTAAATTGTTATTTTTCCTCCGTTCTTCACATCTTCAAAATCTATGGTAAATTCAAATACACTAATGCATGGTTTCTTCCAATTAATACTTTTATGGTAGTCCTCAGAAAATAAAATAAATTCAAGTGCTCTTATTAATCTTTTCAAAGAACAATGTATATTTTTTGGTGACTAACATGAGTCTTTAAGGGTAATTTAGAAGATCTCCCTGAAAAATGGGACTATTATCGAACTTTAGCTTTTGTAGCATAGTAAAAATATAATTGAAGAGTCTGCCATTTGATGAGATTCGTTTGACCGTCCTTTACTACTATTATAAAGAAGACGTAAATGGGGTAAGTAACATATTAATACCATTTGCCACCGCCCTTCACGTGGGCGTGTTGACTGCTTAATTAATTAATTTATTAATTATAGCATTAAATCCATCAAATCTTCTTCGGACAATATTTTACCGATGCCCAATCATCAATTGGCACCTCATCAAGTTTACATTGTTCGATCTCTCCATCGAAACATTCGTTAATGACAATAACTACTTACTAAATACACCACAACCTATTATAATAATAATAAAGATAATAATAATAATATTATTATTATTAATATTAAATTGAGTTTGCTTGTATTTTGTGTGACGACTTGTCTCTTGAGGATAAGAAGCAGATTTTTCCTTTATTTTGTCTTCCTCTCAATGATAAATATTGTCATGTAGGCAAATTTGACAACTACAACGTGGATGGGGGCGATGTGTCATGTTTTAAAAACCCATTTTAAAGGATTTTGGAGGGGATGATACTTGAAATGACGCGAGGTTTTAGGTTAAAATAATGTTACAACATAAAATATTTAATTTTCTCTGTCCTGCATGTTAGAAAAAAAAAATCTTTAAAAAAATAGAGAAACATGGATTAGGTAAAAAAGAAGAAGTTACAAATGTAAAATAAAAGTCTTGTATTTTTGACAATTGAAAGAAACAAATTACTCTTTACGTACATGTTCTTGGATGGATGGATGCCATACGTTACTTCATTTATAACATAATAAATGCATGATGAAACGGATTGCATTACTCCATTAATTATTGCCATAAAAACATCAATGGCATATCGGAAAAGCGAGTCAAGATTAATGTCATGATCCAACAGCAGGCAGAGATCATGACTCGTTTATCATTTTGATCAGAATTTCTCTGTACCTTTACCCACAAAGCTAAAGACATTCGGCAAAAATAAATTAGAAGCACCTTGTCACCGTTAATGCAAAATTCACCACACATCACACTGTAAGATCTGATCAACTCAAATTATAAGAGAAAACGTAAATTAAAAACTGGGAAGCAAGATCGGTGACATACATTAATGTATTAAACTAAGCGTGATTTGCAGAATCATGCATGTGGGAGAATATTATTCAATGACATGATATTTAAGGATGGTTTTCTTTTTGACAAAAACTTCACAAGTAGAAGTACTACAGGTACTACTAGAGCAAAAGCGAAAAACAAACAAGAACAGTACTGAACACCAAAGCTTGGAAAATAAAAGAAAGGAAACAAGAAAAAGCAGTGATCCAGATAGAAAATTAAAGGACAATCTTGATGATGCTCAAGAAAAAAGGTTGAAATCAAAGAAAGTGAGAAATCAGAGGAAGTGAGATCAAGCAAATAATCGCAGAGAAGATGATCGATCACTAACCTTCTTTGCAGCCTTCTCGACAAGCTTCTTGACAAACATTGGATGATGATCTTCTGAGAATAAACAGCCCAGATGAAATTCAAAGTGCCCAAGAACGACGAATACAAAGAATAGAAAGAAACACGCGACTGTGAAGAAACCGAAGAGGGTTGCAGCGGTTGATTGCAGTTTGCTTTCTTTATAGTATTCTTTATTTATAACAAGTTGAAAAGAGGGGCACCAAATAGAGCGGTTTTTTTTTAATAGACAAACAAAAAGGGACGATCAGGATGAGAGAGGTTTGTACACGTGGAGGTTGATTAGATGGTCGAAAACATTGCTGTTTAGGATCAATTTCGACCGTTTTACGTGGTATCCAATTCTTAATTAAGCTAAAAGGAGAAACAAAAGCCAAAGGCATTAAAAGCTTGTGAGTGACAATCACAAGCAAAGATATATGAAAAATGAAAAACATTCGTCACTTTTTACAATATATTACATAATTATATCTTAAAATAAATAATTGTTTCATAAAATATTTATAAAAGTAATATTATTTTATAAAAATACATTCATTTTAAAATATGTATTGCGAAATATTATTACCAAGAGATATATATATATATATATACACGTGGACGAATCAAACAATGTGACCTTTCTCGGACGAGTACGACAACAACACGTGGATAAACTAATGTCGGTGGTTGGACGTTGGTGAGGTACGTGGCATAAGTGAAAGGGGCTTGCATGTCAAATCTTTCTTTCGGTTACCCCTTTTTGTAGATTTTGTTTTAATAATAATAAAGATTTATCCTCTTATTTGATTTGGAATGAATCTTTCTGCTCTTTATTTCACCTAAAAATTGAAGGATTTTGCGTGTCTTCCTTTGGTAAAATGGGTTTATTATCATTTCAGCTCACAATTCCTCTTTAAAGTACCAATTGCATCATCCTACAAGCGATTAAATTCAGAGGTTTTTATTTTTATTTATTTTGTGGATCCGCTGAGCTGTTTTTATAAATAACTTCAAAATAGAAGAGTAAAGTGATCACCAAAATCATCCCTTTCTTTTTTAAGCTCAAAATTCATTGATAAGGTGGATTGCTTTGGCCCATTAAGAAGACTAGGCTGACTCTCTAAGCCCGAAATGAAAGCCATCATTAGAGAGAGGCCAGTCTGGGCCTAGGCAATAGGTAGAAAGACAACAGCGGCGCCGCCCCCCATAACATAACATAACAAAACATAAGAAGCTGCTAATAAAGTTGTTGAAATAAAGGAGATGGACAGTGGGGTGGCCAACAATAATAATAGAGGAAACATTAGTAACAAAGAGCTGTCCAGTTGTGATAGCGCCTCCTTGTCGTGGGAACATACATTGGTCCCCCGTACGTCTTGGCCTTGGGGCCTAAAGGAATAGGTAGGAAGCAGCACATGAGAAACGCTCTCAGCGTCGTTTGAAAAAAGGGTCACTTTACAACCCAATTACCCTACCACGCACAGAACATCATCATCTTCCTGAGTTGTATCATGAGATGAGATAGGCTTCTTCTTTCTTTTATTTTTATTTTTATTTTTATTTTTTCTCCCTTTTTATTGAGAACCACGCTTTATAAAATCGCATATCTTCGGCCATCCATCTTTATTATTCTTTTACGCCAAAAGTATAAAACTTTCATCCATGTGTACTTTGGGTCTTCGATCTATTAAAAGGAACGTGAGCAATAGAAAGGCATCATCACAATTCACAAATACATATATAGAATGGTGCCTGGTTTTATATATGTTTTGGGTCCTCCTTGAAAAGGTAATAAAGACTACCTATATATATATATTTTCAGTATCTTGAAGACGCTTGATCTTTTGCTTTTTCTTATGATTATAATAAAGGAGTTTAAGGTAGTTCAAATACATTTATAGCGTCCGTCGTAGCTTATAGGACAGGAGGAGGCATGTTGACGTTGCACATGATGACAATTGTTGCAATGGTGAAAATGGGCACAGCAACATCAAAATTGGCTGTAATACGAGAGAGAGGTTGGGTTCCATCACTGCTAGTATGCATGGCAGGCAATGTGCCAATGATCTCTACATGGAATATCCATCTAATTACATGTTAATATAATTGTATTATTTTTGGCAAGACAAACGTACAAGCAAGATCATGTACATATCTGAGTAAATAAATAAAAAAAGGGAGGAGGAGGAGGAGGAGGAATGGAGTGGTGCCAAATGGAGGAGTGGAGCGCGCAAAAAAGCACAAAAACAAACTGTATCTGAGCTGTTTTGTCTTGGCTCGGTTCGGTTCGGATTTTAGTCCTACTCTATGTACCAATGCCATACCATGTTCTTCCATTCTTTCTTCCCAACTATATTATTATTTACTCTCCTCTCCCGATCTCCTCTGCCTTAAAATAGATAAAATTAATAATATATATATATATATATATATATATATATATATATATATATATATATATATACACTGCCAAAAGTTCCAATTCCATTCCACATTAATTGAAATGATGCGATACCACAAACCAACCCAACTACAACCAGGACACCCTCCCTAATTACACTATTCACCCACCTCTTTTGCCTTCACGTGGTCCCCAAACCCACACAATAAGATATATATATATATATTTATATACAAGGTTTTTTTTTCCCCTTGTAAATAGGTATGAGTGAGACACTGGCTCTTATGAAATTTAAGACTGTTCATTTGTATTTCAGCCCGAGAATTCGGATATATCTAAACTGAAATCCAGATGAATCTAAATTTTAAAAAACCTGAATTTTAGGTTTCAGGTTGGAATCCGACTTATTTATTTATTTTTTTAATTTAAGATCATCTCTCGGTAGAGACAATGCCTCACTTTTCTTCAAATTTAAATTTAATTTAATTTTTTTTTATAAATCAAAAGACCCCTCTTTCATACTAACATATAAATATAATTTATATATATATGTTTTGATTTATGATACAATGACCATAATTAAGAATAATAATATTTCAGAGTAGTTATAAAGCCAAAACTATTACCTCCAATACTCTATATTCATTTTGTTGAATCGTTTTCTTGTAGATAATGTGACATATTTTTATCGTAAATTTTATTATTTTTAATTGTTGTGATATATTTTAAATAATTATTTATTAAGATAATAGACATAAGATATATCTAAATATGTCACGTAAGTAATGTTACTAAAAATAATAAAAATTAAAATAAATGATAACATTACTTATTATTTCTTGCATTTTATATATGAAAAAAAAAAAATAACGTCTTAGATATTTTTCCAACTTGACCTATGGGTATAAGAATAAGGGTAGAGGAGGGGAGGGGCGGAAAAACAGAAAAGGAAAGGGCGAAGATGGAAGCTTTCCGCTTTCTGGTCGAGTAATAACGGACTCCACCTTCTTCTACTAACTTAGGCTTTGTTTGGATGTTTAATTACAATCAACTCATCTTAACTCATCTCAACTCATTATTATAATTTTTTTAAATTTTAATATAAAATATAATAAACAATTCAACTTTTTCAAATCTCAAAATAATAATAATATTAAAAAATAATATTCTAATAATATTTTATTATATCAATTTAACTCACTTCAACGTTCAAACACACTCTTAATGACTTTTTATATAAATTTATTTCTTCAATAAATAAATAATTTTTTATTTTACCGCAATCACTACTAACTACTATTGTTTTTGGGGCTCAAAAACTGTACAAATTCTACCTTTGAATTCCCTCTCTCCCTCTCTCTCTCTCTCTCTCTCAATCACTGGATTCACTGATTTCTATCAACTATTTTGTTGCGCTCGAATCCATTTACCGAGGCTCCTCGCAACCTTCTTCGTTTCCGAATCTTACCAATTTTGTTGTTGTTGATGCGATGCCTTTTCTGGGCTCATAATACTTCTCTCAACGGTACGTTTGCTCCTTGATAAAAAAAAGTGTATGAAATCGGTTAACGGAATTGTGTGAAAATGCGAAAAATAAAATCCTTATAGCTTTGTACATTGGTTTTTTTTTTTTTTCCCAACAATTTCAACAGTCTGAAATAGTCTTAAACGAATTCAATCGATCGTAGTAGGCTTAGTTGACTGGACGTTTTATACTTTCCAAGATTCAAATTTGCTTTACAGTTTCCAAGATTCAAAATTTGCCTCTTATGATTTGTGTTTTTCGTATGAAAACTCTATGAACTCAGCTCATAGATTTCTTGCTCTTATTTTTTAAATTCACTCGTGAGTCTTGAATTGGGCTCCAATCCGGTCACCACTTCAAAATCACACCCGTGTGTGTCAGTATGTGTATAATTGACCAATTTGAACTTGATATATATATCCAATATCCAAATGCAATTTGAAAGATACCTGGGTAATTTGTGCAATTTGCAGACTATAGGTTGAAGACTGCAAAAGATACTTCCTTTTGCTTTTAATGGGGTGATACATACATGGAATTGGTGACTCGGTAGCAAGGGGATGAGTTGATGACAGCCTTTTTATAGCGCGCTGGCTGCATGGGAGGCTTCTTGCACTTCTTCGACTTCAATCAGGGGAACATGGCCAGGAAAGTTCGTACGCAGAAGAGACATGTTGGGGGTAAGTATCTTTGCCCCCTTCTATGCGTCGGCAGAAGAGTATGTATACTAGGAAAGGCTCCTTGAACGCTTTTCTTTTACAGGCTCATGCACTTAAATCGTTGTCTATGTTTTCGTTTTAGAATCTATAGTTTAAATATAAACATCTCGATGGCTTTTATTGCCAATGGTTTCAATTTGGCGATTTGATGAACAATGTTTATATCAGTAAGTTCAGGGTATTGATTTCTCGGGTGTGCCATGCATTTATGAGGAAACAAACTTGGCTGATTTATATCAACAAAATCTTGGAACATTTCGTCTATAGGTTTCCACTAGAGGTCTGGAAGTAAAGTCCTGATGGATGGTATATCTCCACATCAAACCAACATTAAAAAATAAGAAAATTGCCTCTCCAGAAGAGTGAATGAAATAGTGCTTGCATTGTTTCTTACTGATCTTACTGATCTTACTCTCTTACCCAGCTTACTAAGGCAATGTTGTTATTCTAATTACTTTGCAGGCCTTGAAGCTCCTCAGAATAGTCTGGAGCTGCGATTAGAAACTCCTCAGAGCTATTGTGCTGTAGGAGATGTACCGGTAACTTTCATTGCATGCCTTGCTATAGCTTTAATGTGACAAGATGGTTATTATGTGTGGAGACTGCACTCTTGGGGTAGCAAGTTTGTGGTCTTCACAAGTGTGCAGTTATAGTTCTTGAGTGGAATTGTAGGGATTTGGGAGCAACTATTATGGGATTTCTGATGGGCATGAATCTTCTTGGGTATTGGAGTGAGCATGAAAGCGTTCTCGTTATTTCTTTGGGTGCTTTGTGTTGGCTTTCCTCAAGTATTTTGCTATTATATTCTCATTTCAGTGAAAATCTGGTGAACTTTTTTATCCTATTTTTGAAGGGTTTACTTCTATAAAGCTATGAGAGGCAAACCTCACAAGATATTTTCTATAATCAACCATCATCATTTCTTGTTGAGTCCTTTTTAACTTAGCTATGTTCTACCGATATAGGTCAGTTAGTTTCCTTGAATAAGTTTTTAATTATGACCTGCTTTTCTAAGAAACAGTTTTTAAATATTACCTACTGTTCCAAAATGATTGCTTCACATATATCTTGTAGTAACCTGTTGCAAAAATGCACTTTTGCTATTATCTATCAGTTCTCTCATCAAGTTGAAGAAGACTGGTCTGAAAAGAATTGCTACCCAATTGAGGCTTCAATGAAGAAGTTGATAAATGAGGAAGTAACCAAACAATCAAACACCAGACAAAATGCCCCAAGCATTGTTGCGCGGCTGATGGGAGTGGACATGTTGCCGTTAGCTACAAATTATGCAGTTCAACCAATAGTCAAAAAGAATGAAAACATGGGAACAAAGTTATCTAAGAAGGAAAGGAATGGAAAGAGCTCAGTTGCTGATGTCTCTTGGGACTCAAATTCGTCCATGCTGATGGAATTCAACCCATCTTACCTTAGTAAAGATAGAAGTGCTGATAGATGGAGCAGTGAGCAAAATTTAGGAAAACCTAGGCGGCGAGAACATCCTCAAGAGGAGGAACTACAGAAGTTCAAGAAAGAATTTGAAGCATGGCAAGCAGCCAGGTTTAAGGAATGTTCAAGGGTTATTGAACTTGACAGCATCCCTGGACAATTGCTTGCTCAAGAGGACCTCAACAAGGAAAAGATGGCACTTTATGCAACTTCTGGGAGAACAGCAAGTGAGAGGCCCAGAGAACCTGAGAATCATGCATTAATGGCAAGGTCATCTGAAAGAGGCAATTTGGAGCAACCTGGAGATAACATGGAATTTTTCCCGTCTGAGCAAAAAGAATCTCTACCTTTGAGAAGTAGGACCATAAGGAGAAACTTTGAGCAGCCCTACCTGATGAGTTCTAGTCAGAAACTGGAGAAATCTTCTGCTCCCACAAAAATAGTGATATTGAAGCCCGGTCCAGATATGATTTATAACAATGAAGAATCTTGGACAAGTCCCTCGGGCACTTTAGCAGAGCGAGGTAGCATAGAAGATTTTCTTGAGGAGGTAAAGGAGCGGTTGAAATGTGAACTGCAAGGGCACACTCTTAAGAGGGCTGTACGGGCAGAGGCAGTGGAATTGAGACCCCTTTCAGCGAAAAGCCATCAGATCCAAAACAGATTGCTAGGCATATAGCAAAACAAGTCCGAGATAGTGTGACTAAGGATCTTGGAAGTAATTTGCGCAGGTCAGAATCAACAAGATCATATAGAAGTGAAATTCAGTTCAATGGACCAGGTTCCCCAGATTTCATCAGCAGAGATACCAGGAAATTCTTGTCAGAGAGACGAAGGAATGTTCTCAAGAAAGAAACACTTGACGTCCCCATTGCAACCTCTTCATCATCAGTGTTAGAAAATGAGAAGGTCAAACTAAAAAAAGCTAGAGATACACTGACGGCCGAAAATGAGGTGAGCTGCCTGGAAATTGTGAAGGATGAACGAGAAATGCAAACACGATCTTTCAGGCATGGGTCAGA
This sequence comes from Juglans microcarpa x Juglans regia, assembly GCF_004785595.1. Lineage (NCBI taxonomy): Eukaryota > Viridiplantae > Streptophyta > Magnoliopsida > Fagales > Juglandaceae > Juglans > Juglans microcarpa x Juglans regia. Next base: position 532,980 of record NC_054600.1, on the reverse strand, counting down.
TGATGGAGTGCTCCAGAGAGAGTTGTCCCCTAGAAATCTCATGCGGTCCTTGTCAGCCCCAGTCTCAGGAACATCATTTGGGAAGCTTCTTCTGGAAGATCGTCACATTTTGACTGGAGCCCACATTTGGAGAAAGCATGAAGCCATTGATAATGTTGCAGTGGATTTAAAAAACCAGAGGAAAGAAAAGTTTAATTTTAAAGAAAAAGTTTCCAATTTCAGATACAGTTTCGCTTTTAGAAGGAGGCTGTTTGGCAAAAGGATCCAAACAATGGTGGAATCACGTAGCGGTGAACACACTCTTATGGGAGATATCATGAGTGGACCAACAGTGCTTCTGAACTATGGCGAGAGGCATGTAAGAATATACTATCTCTTCATTTATATGTTTTTTCACGAATGTAAGTATGGTATGGGCTCAATTGTTTACCATTTCTTCTTGTGCTCAAGTTAACGAAACTTTTATGGTGTGGTTTTAGGATAACTCCACTGAGGTGCCTCCTAGCCCTGCATCTGTGTGCAGCAGTGCTCAAGAAGATTTCTGGAGGCCAGCAGACCATATCAGCCCAATGTCAACACCGGATGTAACTCCAGTAGATGATGACATGCCACAAGTTTTTAAAGAGATCAGCTCCAATCTGAATGGTATGGAAACAATTGATTTCCAGCGTTGACATATAAAATTCTGCATATGTGCGAAATGGTGTATGCCTGTTTATGGAGTGTTGTAAACTTGTGCTGCTTTCTATGGCTCATTTCATTGTTGATTTTGATTGAGTCAAGGACACAGGCAAATGTCTCTTATGGCTTCTGCACCTGCTTGCAAATATACAGATGAACTTTTGTTTGCTATATGCTACAAAAGACGAGTCTAGCAAACCTAGAAGAGATCCATGTGTTTTTTTCTGGCATTATAGCAACATGTGAAATAATTATCTCACGCTAATTCCTACGTTTCGATTTTACAGAGCTGCGGAAGCAACTAAATCAACTCAAGTCTCATGGGCCTGAGGACACAACAATCGAACAGGAGTCCAATGAGTCTGAAACGGTTGAGCTGGCTGACCCAACAGAAGCTTACATAAGAGATCTGCTCGTTTCTTCTGGCTTGTATGATGGATCATCTGATAAATCTTTAGTTAGATGGGGCACAATTGCAAAGCCTATCAGCAACTTCGTCTTTGAAGAAGTGGAAGAAGCATACATAAAATTGGCCAAGGAGGATGAGAGCACGATAAAGAATCACAATGAGAAGGTAGATCACAAGATGCTATTTGATTTGTTAAATGAGACACTTTCAACTCTTCTTGGACCACTTTCGTCCATGTTGAAATTCAAAAGAAAAATGATTCATTCCTCTATGCTGCCCACTTTATGTAGAAGGAGGTTATTGGATTGTGTGTGGGAGATTATCCGTATACACTTACACCCTCCTACTGACAAATCCCACTGCTCATTTGATACTATGGTGGCCCGGGATCTGGGATCAACCCATTGGTCTGTATTTATAGATGAAGAGGTCAATGTCATGGGAAAAGATATGGTGTGTCTGATAATTGGAGATTTGGTTGAGGAAATTGTGAAGGAAATGCAATAAGAGGACGCGGGTTTTAGACTTCTTTGGTTTTGATAATTGTGGTTGGCAGTGTATATTTGGAATTTTAGTATATACATGCTTACATTGATGTCCAAAAGGTTACACCATGTTGCATGTGCCTGTATATATGTTCTCTGTACGTGTTCATCGTGTAGAATTGAGTTGAGTCGAGGCTATAGGTAATGTACATGACTTGTGCATGTATTATTAGGTTGTTGTTCACCAAAAAAGGGGGAAATTTTGATTTATTATTTATTGGAGAATTCGATAATTTGTGGGATATGTTTATTGATCTTGGTATTGTTTAGAAAGTGGGTGTCAATATTCTCAGTCCTAAAAGTTCAATAAATAACAACTGTCAAAAAATCAAGTTGTTTGCTTGATGACTTGATCAGCAGCCACTCTTAGGCATCTCATGTTGATGATAAAGTTGTTCTTATTATTATTTTCTTTTAACTTGAGCTTGATCTTGGATAAGCTTTTATTAGAAAATTATAGAAGGTGTTAACTCAAACAATCCAGTTAAGCTTGGGGGTACTCGGGTTAGGCAGTTGGGCCCAACTTATGTATTGGATAATCCCAATGGCCTTAGGAACATACCCCCAAAATAGCTTTGGGCCTGACACCAAAAAAAAGAGCAATAAAGTTTTCATTTTTTTTTTTGAATTTCTATAAAAGGGTTGGTTGGATATCATATCCAGGTTTCCTTATATAACTGCCAAACTGCAGCCACTCCCATTTTGATTACGATCGAGTTATGTAACATTTTCCCCACTAAGAATAGAATTGTAGAAAAGTTATTTCCAAAGACATAAAAATTCTAAACATAAGCCCCACACTCCTACACACTTGACACCACTTAAACATATGTGATTTTACTCTTTCACCCTCATATTTAATGAAATATAAAATGTGAAATGTGAGGATAAAAAAGTAATATTACATGTTTTTTAAGTGGTTTGCTGAGTGTAAAATTTCTGTGTAACACGACTCATCCAAAGATTGTTGTTGAAAGTAAGGGAGAAAAGTGTGTTAGACCAAAGAATACAGACTTTCAGAAGATCTTCCACTAATTATAGAGATCTTGTGGAAGTAACGAGAAATTAGGAAAAAAGAAAGACCGATCGAACACTTGGCAATAAGGTTGATTGAACCAATGGTATAGATCTGTCAATACTTTTTCTCCAGATATGGACATAAAAACTTGGGTGGTGTCGTACCTTAGGTAAACAAAATTATCTTGTAGTACTTGTTCTTCTGTTCAAGTTGGAATCCAACAGACAGGGAGACCCCTCCTACTCCATAAATATTCCCTCACCCACGTTGATGTCATGTATGCATTGATATTGTGTCTATTTGAGCACAACATTCAAGCACCATAATTTAACACCATTAAAACCAGAACAAAAATGACCCTAACCATGCATCGAGGTTGTATGTGTTCATTAAGTTCTACGTACGGTTGACAAAAATTACGAGGGAATTAAGTCAGCGGTTGGAGCTCTCAATTGAAGTACGTGATCATAATAGTGTATATAATGAATAAATATATGATCGGTTAGGAAGGGATTAGGCATGCTCGTGACTCGTTAGGGAGAGTCTACGTACATACTCCATCAAGATAAATCAAGTCATTAGCTTTATTCTAATATTAATTGCTAAATACATGATCATAAGAAGTCAGATAAACTCCTAAGAGTTGGTTCAAGTCGTAAAACTTTATTTTGGTGGTATGATCCTTTTAGATCTAAGGTTCAAATCTTCTTGAATGCAGACAATTTTTAAAAACCATCGGATTGAGAGAATTTTTCATTGAATTATCCGAGGTGCACTTGTAAGAAACTCCTTATCAAGGACTTGTGCGTCTCTGAGATTAGTTGGGACTTTATTTTTGGACACCATGTACTAATTAAAAAAAAAAAAAAAATCAGATGAACGAGATTAATAGCTTCGACTCTAGTCTTCTCCTTTTACAATTATCGAAGGGTCCATGATTGTGACCTCATGCAACAAACGGAACAAATTAGTCAAGGATAATAACGAGAATACTACAACTATTTGGACTTTTTTTTTTGTTTCATTCAAATAGTGTGGACATTGTGTATTTTGAATTTGTATATACCTATTGACTATTGCAGTTAGGTATAACGCCACTATTTTATGTCTATGGATTTATTTGTCCTTTTTTTAGTACTGTTTTGACGTTTCTACAGTATTCCTCCGCCAAAAGCGGGTTAATTTTTAATAAAATTTTGAAGGTACCGTCATCTTTCCAAAAAAAAATAAAAAAAGGTATTACGCCACTAGTCACAACGGTTTTGTTCTTATATGAAATATTAAATACCTAATTATGGTCTTTTGGGTCATATCTCTAATAGGGAGGATACTGCATGGTATGGAATCTGTATCCTTATCCTTTCCCTAAAAGCCCGATATTGTTATTTGTTAGTAATCTAATCACTCTTATCAATATATAAAGGACTTCATGTAGTTGTATTAATTTGCCAAACAAAACTCTTCAAAGTATGTATATATATATATTTGTAATATTACATGCAGTCGTGGAGTACGTAAGCATCGTGCAGTAGCTTTGAAAAAAAGTGAGGTCAACTATTAAAAAAATTATTATTTTTTCATGTGAATCTCGTATTTATTTATTTTTTTCGAAGTGATTGCAAGATACTTATGCACTTACAACTGTAACTATCATTTATATATATATATATGTGTGTGTGTGCAGATGATCTGTTGAAAGAGAGAGTGGAATATATGAGAATATGTAGGGATGAAATTGAATGTGATGTGTTGGCCTGATCAATATTTTTTGACCCCATCCCCGGTGGTGAAGGTAAAGAGATGAGGTGCACATGCTATGTCGGATCTTAATTCCTCTAATTGTAAGCACTTCCAGAAACTGGTTTAATATGCTTAATCATGTACTTTTAGCCTCATTAGATTCTAATCACGCACACGTGTCGAAGCAAGCGTGGTGCAAGAATTAATTTGAATTGTTTTAATCATGTTTTGGAAATGAAAGATTAGACATTGTTAGGTCAAAGACCATATTCATCAGTCGACACAAAGTTTCTCAAGAGTCATGGATTATGCTCCAAATACACTTAATGCGGTTTTTTACGACTTAATTATCATACATGATCATGTGGCAGCTACACATGTCATTGGAAGACATCACATGCCAGCTTTAGCTTTAAGATGAAGACAAAATTAAAATGTCTGTAATCTGCCCTTGATGCATTCTTATCCTATCAATCAATTTTGAATAAACATGTATGTCTTGCATGAGTTTTCATGTGGATTCTTGTTAAAAAAAACATAACATGGTAGTAATTAGTTTTAAATATTATTATAATTATATTTAAAGTAATGTTAGATGTAAAGTATAATATTAAAAAATAATATCATTTCTCAAAAAAATGGTCTAATTGTTGTCTCCAGCCTCTGACAGAGAAAAAGAAAAGGAAAAAACAAAAAGTTAAGGCCTAGCTGATTGGTGGGCAGGCCTGATGCTGATGTGTACACACTACCTGAATTTCACCCAACTTTCCAATGAATTTCCTTGTCTTGGGGAATTTCTGTGGTGGATAACCTGTAAATCTGATGTCCCAATGGATAAGTGACAGCAGACACAGAATTTCCAATGAGTAGGTGACAGTTGGATGCTTGCACAACTGCAAATGATGTGAATAAGCTTACTCTGATTTGGGAGTGGAAAAGACATGACCCTTTTATTTTGACAGAAAGCTGAAAGTGTCAGATAGAAATGGCAACAGCAGCAGTTCTCTAAGAGCAACGCGGCATTGATAGTATCAGAGACAGAAGTGCAGGGAAGAAAGAGAACTGCCGGCACTGACAAAAAAAAAAAAAAAAAAAGAAACGTTGACGATTGAACATACATTCCCACCGAACCTAACTGACCCATAGTAAAGCTGCAACACGTGTTGTCACTGAAACTGTACATTTAGTGCACGAGAGTAGCAGGATGGTCTGCACTCACTCTGCACCAATATCTGACCGATGGAAAGAGTACTGGGAAGACTTTTCTCTTTCCTTTGTTTCCTATGCAAGCCAATAGCCATGTTCAAGTTTTCCTTCCAATTTTCTACAACCATCCGAGTTTTATGCGCTGATTAATTAATTACTTTGAATAATTTTCTTAATTATTGTTTACACATCTATTACGTGTCTGCTGAATATTTAAGAAATGCATGCTTGGTATTTAAAAAAACATGTCTTTTTAGGATTAATTATATTATTTTTTCCATTTTTATAATTCAAGATTTCAATAATTAACTTTTACAAAATTGATACTAAACTTTAAAAGATTAACAAATTTGATATTTCCTTCAATCTCTCCTTGGAAAATTAAAAATAATTATCTACCACATAGCATTAATATCCATATCAACCAACTGATCAAGGATGACAATGTCACGTACCAATCCTTCCATTAATTTTCTAACAAGAGATTGTGCGACGTGTCTAATATTGCAATTTTTTACGAAGTCTAGGTATCAATTTTTTGAAAGTTAATAAATTGAGATCTTGAATTGCAAAAAAGTGATAAATTCATATTATATAAAAATAAAGATTTCTCACATGTTCAAATAAAATTTATATACATTAAATTGATTGAAGTTCTTACCATCAAGTTTGGAAGAAAAACTCCATATAATCTTTTTATAATTATTATATTATGTCAACATAAATCTTTTGGTTTTTTTTTTCAGTGACAATTGGAAATATATTCTTAATTAATTACATATCAAGGATTTTGACAATTAATACATCAAAATATTACTTCTCACTCGGTATAAGTCAAACTTGGCCAATGTGGCATCGCTCAGATAACTTTATGTTCATGTGATTAATAAGTGAAACTATTTAAATTATGTCACATTTATTGATGCGATTAAATGCAATATTTTTAAGAAAAACTCTTCTCATCAATTATAATTCACCACTCTACATTTCATACCTTATAAAAAATATCTTATATTTTATAAAAAAACCTCTACACTCTATAAAAAAACTATAGATATGGGTGTGAGAATAAATAGTGATTGATGTATAATAAATTTTAATTTTTAATAACTCGTTCAATGTGAAATTTTATTAAAGAATAAAAAAAAATTAAAAGAAGATCATTTAGGATGTTTTTAAGAAGTTTTAAAGTACCATATTCAAGTAAAACAATTAATAAAGTAAAAAAAAAAAAATAGAGAAGAAAGTATTATTGTATCAAATAAATTAAGTAAAAATAATGGAAGGCCCAGAGTCCAAACAAAACATTCTGCATATTTTTCTATTCATAGAAACCCCGTACTCGTACATTATCTGTCGGTTGGTTCACGTCAAACTGGTAATAAAATTGTCAAAGAAAATCGCAAAATGCGCACGAGACACATGGTGACGCTAAAATACGCGCATTAGGGTACTGCGCCTCCCAACAACTGAGGCACACTTTTCTTCCACGCCTCTCTCTCTCTCTCTGTTTTGGGTCTCTGGCCCGTTTTGTCTCTTTCTTTACTTTCTCGTTAATCTTCCATTCCTCCCCTGCCAAAGGCCGCACTGACTTCATTTTTTCTCTGCGAGCGAGAGAGAGAGAGAGAAAGAGAGACCGAGAGTTTGATGACTGAATTTAACATGATGGAGTGGGAGGAGCAAGGAAATCATGACCACCAGCCCCATCATCATCATCAACATCAGCAGCAGCAGCGACAGAGGGAGGAGCAAGTGCAGAATGGAAATGTTGGTAATATTGAAGTTAATGCGAATGGGAATGGAAATGGAGGGATGCTGTATGTGAAGGTTATGACGGATGAGCAGCTGGACACTCTCCGCAAGCAGATTGCTGCGTACGCCATCATTTGCGATAAACTCGTTGAGATGCACAAAAACCTTACAGCCCAACAAGATCTTGCAGGTCTCTACTCCTCTATCTGATACGCTGTTTTGCTTTGTTTCTTGTTTCATGACATTTGTTTGTAGTTTTTTCCATTTTACATGGCCCAACTCAGGTTTCAGTCCATATTTATAGAATTAAACTCGCGATCTCACTCTTCACCTCCTGCTTACGCGCGAGATGCAGAGATGCTATTTGGTTCGAAGATTTTGGCTTTTTTATTCAATGCTTTGTACTTTATGATTTTGTTGATAGTGATCTCACAAGGGCGCTCATGGTTTTATGGGGAATTTATTGCTTCTTTTTGGGTTTTAGTTTTGTTTTGGTTCATATTTATGATAATTTTGTCTATACCTTTCTCATTTTCTTTATGGCTTGTTTATTCTGTTAATTGTTCTCTCTAATACATACACACATCCAATATGCGTATTTCAAAAATTTTGTCCCCATAAACATATGAAATTTCTTCCCTTTTTTCTTTTAATAACTTGGGACGAGATTGTCCTTGGTGGATCTCATTGTTACTACTTTTGACTTGTGGTTTTTTCATTCGTTATTATCATTCTGTTGGTTTTTGTTTTTTCTCTCCATTTGTTGAGTTCTCGTTTAATTCCTATTTGCTCTCACCATTGATCCATGGCTTTGTTGTTTTGGAAAAATCCTATGGGCATTGTGGTGAGAATCTGATAAATTGGTGCTCTATATCTCGCTATATCATTTTGGAATTCTAATAAATGCTTTTGGTACAACTCAGTTGGATTGAAGGGGATTGTGTGGAATCCTACAGATTTTGCCACCTTTCTGAATTGGAATAAATTAATTTAGTCCCAGATTGATCATTTTTACTCGAAATTGTAATGCGTTTAAAGTGGGGGATGTACCATGTCTCACTAATCTATTTAATGTAGATGTTACTTCAATATTGTGCCCGGACAGCCAGACTCAAGGCATATGGATCCCGAGTTTATTGCTTTATCTTGAAAGAGCTATTAAATATGAAAGCAGTCGTTCTGTAATCAGACTAGATGTTCTCTAAATTGATAGAAAAACTATTCCCTAACGAATTTCTTCTCATCTTTTGGCCTTTTGGTTCTCAATTTGAGTAGCTAATTGGTGTTCTTTGCATTAAGAGTCTTCAATTTTGTGGTCTTTTTGCAGTTGGTTGTATAAGTTCATTGCCTGCATTTTTCCTGTGTGAGAGTGGACATGCCTCTGAAAAAAGGCACTACCCATGTGAAATGAATGGAGTGGAAACATTCACGATTGTCTCTGCCTCCCCAACCTGTGGGGCATGTGGGTTTTAGATGGTGGATATTGATGTTTATGTTAGGACTTGACAAGTAAGATAGTATAATTATAGAAACTTTTTGTTTTTATTGAAGACCCTCACTCTTTCAAGATTTTTCATTAAATTTGGCATTTTTCTTTAAGAGCAATAGCTACTTTTTCATCTAGTTTGTTTCAGTTTCTTTATCTTACTAAAGGGACATGACATGTTATTCTGGTTATTGATGTCTAGTATCTTCGTTTGATCTAATGATCTTTTCTCTTAGGCATTCAAGCTGATGTGTGTGTTTGTGCAAGATATGAATATCCAGTCCAGTCTTTTGACTGAAAGGGGATTATGGAATCTTGACATCATGTATCAGTTAAAAGTGTTATCTCACATCTATTGAAGTAAAATATAGGATGAATAATAACATTTCTCTTTGCCTATTAGTTAGCAATATCCTTCAAGAGTCCATGTTTGCTTAAACAGAACTTCCACCCTTGCTTTCTCAGGAGTGAGGCTGGGCAATATATACTGTGATTCTTTAATGACATCTGCTGGCCACAAAATTACTTCCAGACAGAGGTGGACTCCAACTCCTGTGCAGCTTCAAATTCTGGAGCGTATATTTGATCAAGGGACTGGAACTCCAAGCAAGCAGAAGATCAAAGAGATAACCTCTGAACTGAGACAGCATGGCCAAATTTCAGAAACAAATGTCTATAATTGGTTCCAGAACAGACGTGCTCGATCAAAACGAAAACAACAAAATGTAGCACCAAACAATGCTGAATCAGAAGTAGAGACAGAAGTTGATTCACCAAAGGATAAGAAGACAAAACCAGAGGAATTTCACTCCCAAGAGAACTCAGATCCCAGGGCTGAAGATTTGTGCTTCCAGAACCAGGAGATAAGCTCTGATCTGCATTTCTTAGATCCACAGAGTGGTAAAGAAGAGATTATGTTCCCGTCAGATGGCAGTCTAAAACCTGCTAGAGGTTTAGGCCAAGTCTCTTTTTACGATGGTTTGCTACCAACTGCAAGTATGCATGTTCTTTAACTTCGTTTTTCTTTCTGTTGGCTGACCATCTTACTGGGATCTGATGCATTTCCTTGTAATTGTAGGACTGTAAAGCAGTGCTTTATCATTTTCATCAAGTAATTCAGTAGATATAGTACTTTCAGTTATCAAGAAAATGTAAATCACATATCTTTTAAACCTAATTTGCCGGTACTAGCTGAGTTGTTGGTCTTTGCTGCCATTCTCTAATTCCTTTTCATATTAAAAGGATCACTTGACTAGAATTTCAGAGGATAACTGATTCGTATCAAGTAGATCATAGCTAGGAATAAAGAATTATCTTGTTACATTCATGTATGAGCATAAAGTGTCTTGATACACATGCACACACGCATACATACATACATACATACATATGTCTCTACTTATTTTTCAACTGGAACTTCTCAACACCAATACTGTTATTACCTCCCTGATTAATTTTTGCAGGAACTGATCACCTGACTGGAAAATTGGAAGTGCCAGGGGACTATACCCTTTATCAGCAAACAGAAGACTATGGCATGTAGGTTGACACTTGTTTTGTCCAGCGTTGTTATATTTCTTCAAGAAGTTATATCGTCACTAGAAGCTAGAGAGATCCTCCTAGATTGAGCAGTTTGTTGAGCTAGTAAGCAGCAATCAGAGCTTGCCCATCCAGTCCCATTGAGACTATCATGCCTAACATAGTAGAGGGCCATACATATATAGTTCAATGACAGGAATGATGTGAATTAAGCTGGAGTGTATATAAACCAGTTTGAGATCATAATCTTGGGTTGCTTCTTGTCTTTTGTTAACAGGGTGAGCCTTTTTTTGATATGTCATGAGAAGTGTGATGATGTCAAACTTGCTTTTAGACTTGAAGAACTGTGATAGCTTAGCTTTGTTTGAAAGGAAACAGATTTGGAATTTTGCCTATTTCACTTTTTGACATTTTGCACCCATGGGTGAAGAATAAGACATTAGTGTTGGGTTGAGAGGGAGCAGCTACGCGCAATCAAAGTTGGCGATAATCATTGCAATAACTAGCATTGGTTTTGATGTAATTATGGTAAAGTAGTGATGTGAGGGGTTATTAAAATGAGCAATAGCAGTGAGAGCCGATTCTGTGTAATTTGATACAGGACCTCTATTTTTTTTTTTTTTTTTAGTTGATTGCTATAAAGCAATATTGTTGAATGATGATTAAAGAAAAGAAGATCGCACTACTTAGATACTTGTACTTGCTATATATGTAGCCTCGTATGTATGTATACATGTGAATGCTCTATATCCCCCACCAAACTCCAACCTGGCTTCATGATATCTTGCCCCCCCCATTTTATATCTGCAATAAAAAACAAGAGAAAAGAAAAGATACGGAGCTGGGATATATATGTTGGGAAAGGCAGTGTTGTGAAATAGTGTTTTGAGGTGGTCAAATTAATTCACATAAAAGAATAATAGTGATGATAGATAATTTATGAATTGTTTATTTAATTCAAATATATTACTCTCCTAATTGCATAAAATAATAGTAGTAAAGTAGTGTCTTTAATAATGAGATTTTTCGTTCAGTTAATTACTCGATATGCATTTACAGAAAATTCTTTGTCGAGGGCTCGTGCACCTTCCGTAGTTAGTCAAGATTTTGTTCTTGGACACCGGGTGTCAATAAAAATAAAAAATTCTTAAATATAAAAAATGAACTTTTTAGATGCAAGCAGTATTAGTTCAGACTTGAGAGTACTAAATGCAATTTCTCTATAGAAAGAAAAATATTATAATATAATTCCTTTGTCTCACAAATTTGAAGTACAAGTATGGAAGGAATTGAGACCCCCACGTACAATTCCTCAAATTTGATGACGTCATATGAGACTGACATAGTTTGTACATATTACCCTGACCACATTTAAAAATTAACGGAGATAAACATAACTGTTAAGTCTTTAAAATTCTTTGTATACCAATGAACTATATAAAAAGTGTAAAAGAAATGTTTCCTTTTTTGGGGGCAAAAATAAACTCACGACTATCAATCCAACATGATTCTTTGAGCAACAAAAACTTCATAATATATAAGCATTGTTCAGGTAACGTCGTACGAGAGAGACAAATAATGAATGAGACCCCACAAATATTCCTTGGTTATTTATTTATTTTCATCAATTTCCTATGGAACAAAATGGACATGTTTATCTAGTTACTGGCTTATTCTGGTTTTTGGGTCTATGGTATAGTGCTTGATTTGTTTATAGTCTTTTTTTATACTTGGGTTTGGGTCTTTTTGAATATTTGTAACCCCTAAGTATTTGACTTGTTTTTGGTTTGGTGTCTAGGTTTTTTAGAGGCCTGGAATTTGGTCTTTCCTGAATATTTATAACTCTCAGGTTTCTGGTTGTAATTACGATTTTCTTCCGTCATAAGTCTTGGTTATCAATAAAATTGAAGTACCGTTTTCTCATCTTCTTTAAAAAAAAAAAGGACATGGAACGATAGATCTGAAAGATGGATCTGATCTGGAAGATAGTCATGTTGAGATAAAATTCAAAAGCATATTTATTTATTCTCTCTCTATATATACATGATTTCTCTCCTGAGTTAATTATATATATATATATATATACACACACACACGAGTGTGCTAACCCCGAGGTGCACCTGATATATTGATTTAAATAAAAAAAAAAGGTGAAAAAGTCAGTAACTTATTTGTCTAAGAAAAGAAAATATAAGATTAAAAAAAATAAAAAATAAAGATTAAAAAGAAATCTAAACTTCAGTAAAGTATGAGTATTGGTCTGCATCTATATTGGATTATCTATTTACTCTCTATATAATAATAAAATATTATTAATTTAATATTAAGTATCTTTTAGTAAAACATGATTCTTCATTAAATTTTACAAGGGAGCTACACATTAGGTGATCAAGGGTCTTAAGAATCTTTTGGTAAAATAGGACCATTCGTTAAATTTTACAAGGGAGTTATACGTCAAATGGTCAATAATTTTAAGGGTTTTTTGGTATAACAAGATTTAACGGAAAAATAAGAAAAGTTAACACAAAAATAACAAAAGTTACTATTTACAATTAGATAGCCACTTATTATAATAGAGTAGATATACTACTTGAGATTAATACTTGGGTTAATTGCATTGATCACAAATTAAGGAGAAAAGAAAATTTTATCTATCTGTCACTCAGTCTTGATAAAAAGCCCAATATTTAACAAATAACACAGCTATTTGGATTGCTCTCTTCCGCGGTTTGGACGTAGTAGTATTATTGGGTGGGGTTGGGATTATAATAAGCCCTGTAATTGTTGGCAATCTCTTCAAAATGATCACCCCGCTCGATATTTTCCTTTTTCTTGGCTTCTTTTTCCTCGGGCTTCTCTTCCATGCTTTGGACATAGTAATTATGTGAGCTGCGGTAGGGATTATAAGCTTTATACGCTTTCACAAGCTCTGAAATTTGCTCTTCTTCTTCTTCTTCTTCCTTCTTCTTTCTTGACTTGTTGTCCCTTTTTCTCTTCTTTCTTAGGTTCTTCCTTCCATGATCTCGGCTCCCCTTTCTTCTCAACTACTTGTTTTGGCCCCCCAATGGATATTATATCTGCAAAGCAATATTTGCGCAACTTGCTTACTAACTCTATCGGATCCATTGTCCCTATCACCGTTAGTTTCTTCACCTTCATGTCCATGCGGATGGAATCAATGCCTACAAACAAACTCTTTCTTCAGAATGAGATCGATGGAATATATATATATATATATATATATATATCTATATATGCTTTCCCTGTTAAAGTACTATTGATCATCCAATAAAAGCATGCACTTCCTCGTTCAAGTATATATTTCTGATCTCAACCTTCCAATATTTTCAAAACAATCCCTTAATTCTATATATATATATATATATATTTCTCTCACTTGCAATCTTTTTACAATTATTTGGTACCTGCAAGAGTAGAGACGGTCTTGATGGCAGTCCGCTTGGCTTTCTCATCGTGTATATCCACCTTCAATACTACCTCCTGCGACTACACATCACCAATGCAAGCCAATAAATCAAGTTTTAATTCCTGAAGAATGCATGATATCCTAAACCCGATCGATCGAACGAACACAAAAAATAAATAATGTCATACCCACCCCATCACAAATAATCCCAAGTACGTCATGATCCGACTGATCTATGTCTTTTAACTTGCTGAAATTCTCCCCACGGAACTCTTGATCTATTAATCCAACCTGGTCCTTGCAAACACCACTCGAGAGTTTACTGCTACCCTGTATTGTCGCCACGATCTCTTTAATAATAGCTGATTCAGACCTGCAAATAAGAAAGGAGCTAGCTAGCTATGCCAATAACTTTCATCACATATATAATAATGTTTGCCACATTATCATGATTTTCTCTCTTTAACTGAAAACTAATTAATATTTTCGATTAAAATTATGGTTGTATACAAAAACAACGAATGGTTTTCCTCAATGAATGTCGCGCGCGCATTGAATTATAACCTATATATATTTTCATATTTCTCTTGACGGCAAATTATGTCCTATATTGGAAGGGATATTGAGGGTCTGCCCATGTCTTGGAGGGCCCAAATCTGAGGCCACAAAAAAGATTGAACTTATGGACACGTGGTGGATAATATAGAGAATAAATAATGCCTCCGATAGATTAGTAAAGCTATCCTATCAATTTATTCGAGAGTTATCTAAGATAAATTCTAGAGCTAGCCGTTATCAACACATTCACACTTATAAATAACACGTAAAGGTAACACATTCATTCATTCATATACTTATATTGAGATCACTTCTCTCTAACTAATTAGGCATCGGAGTTTCACTGGGCACTCCGTGCCGTCATCTTATCTATTACAAGTTATTTGTGCAGTTGGTGGTGTGAAACATGTACTTAACAAATATATATATATTATATTCATCGCTAGAATTGAAAAACTTTCAGGAAAGACAAAGTACGTACGGAGTAGACATGACCATTTTCCTGATCAGATGTCGAATTTCATTCACAAACTTAATTTTTTCTTATTTTCCGTCCTTTTTTTGTCCAACTTAATATTCAAGTACTCAATACTAATTACTCCAGCTCAAAAATATTTTTTTTTTATACAAACTTGTTTGTACAAAATAAAACCTAACATTATATATAGGCATCAACTTCACAAATTAAGGGAAAAAATCGATTTTGATTATTTCATGGAAACTTTTTCTAATTAAGAAAAAAAAACTCATGTTGATTACATATTTTTTTTTTTATGAAAAAAAAAATTACATATTTTATGAGAGAGAGAGTTATAATCTACGCGTGTAGAAATAATTAGTAACCACAATAGTAGATAATTAAAAAAAAAAAAGAAGAAAGAATGATTTTCCAAAGTTGTATGAAATTAATTATATTTGTTCTAAATTAAGGAGGGGGGGGGGGGGGGGAAATGAAATGGTTACCTATTATGCAAAGGCCATCCTGTGGTATTGCCCACTTCACGCAAAGCAGCTTTCCATGTTTGTAAATCTTCACTTTTAATATTGGGATTTTGTTCATATCTAACAAAGGCTTCAGTAGATGAACCATTCTCCTCTTTTCTCTCTGGAAAAGGTGGAGAGAGAGTGTGCTTTAGGCACGCACTAAGTTTGTTATAACGGTTTTTGAAGGCTCCCGTGGCGGCTTGCGTCGTTGTGGGAGACGGTTGGTGGTGGGGAGAAGTGGTTCTGACGGTGGGCTGAGGCTGTAGTAAGGAGTGGAATGGAGGACCCTGAGGATCGGTGGGAGTTCCTAAAGCTCACCGAGGAGGAAGACACAAATATTGTGATTGATGCAGAACATTTGGCCAGTGCTGCTGCGAAGGGAGAGAAGAGCTTGGTGGGTAAGTTGATTTCGGAAAGAAAGGCAAGTAAGGAAATCATCAAGTCTACTTTTACAAAGATCTGGAGGTTGCAGGGATCTTTTGATTTCTTTGAGATAAGTCAAAACCTGTTTATTATTTCATTTGAGTTTCTGGTTGATAAGGAGAGAATTTTAGAGGGTAGACCCTGGCTGTTTGATAATCATCTGCTTGTTCTAAAGTCTTTTGACGGTCTTGTTCCTCCGCAGAAGCTTGAGTTTGATCATGAAAGATTCTGGGTTAGAATACATAATCTGCCATTGGCGTGTATGAACAGGGAGATTGGGAAGCAGATTGGAGAATCGTTGGGTTCTGTTGTGGAGGTGGAGACGAGAGGCGATGGTACAGCCTGGGGTAATTTCCTAAGGGTTCGTATTATTCTGGACTTAAGGAAAGCCATGGCAAGGGGAAGGACTGCTAACCTCCTAGGGTGTCGAATGTGGGTTCCAATGACCTATGAAAAACTGCCGAAACTGTGTTTTAGATGTGGGAGAGTTATGCACAGTGCTGATGGGTGCCAAGCTGATGTTGAGGTGGGAGGTAAGATGCAGTATGAGAGTTGGTTAAGAGCTCAGATTAGTCCTAGAGGAAGGGGGGAGTCTAAGAGTAACTATTATAGTTCGCACCAAAAGGGGTGTAGTAGTGGGGGTTGTGAAGAGAAAGAGCAAGAGGAGTCTTGTTCAAGAAGCTGCCCCATTGTTAGTTTAGGGGGAGATCTGTTGGAAAGAAGGGCTAAACTTTCCAAGGGGGATGCTGAGAAGGGGTTGGAAGATGGTGGTGAAGGAGTTATGCATTTGGGAGACCAAGTGCTTGTTGAATGTCCTATGTGGAGGGATAATGAGAAGGATGGTAATCCCACCTCGCAAGTTGAACAAATGGTTGAGGTTGCTGTGCTAGACTCTGTTGTGCAGGGTGTTGCTGAGGTTGCTCAACTTGTGGAGTTATTTGAAACAGAAAATAATGAGAAGATTAATGAGAATGCGGGTCTAAGGAGGTGGAAAAGGAGGGCAAGAATGGTGAGGAAGACACCACTGGTGGGGCAGGTGATGGAGCAGAAGAGAAAGGGCGGTGAAGATGGTCCTCTTAGGGCCTCTGTGTTGAAGAAAGGGAAGCAAGGTGGTGTTTTATCTGATGTTGATGAGATTACCTCAGATTTGGTGGAGGCTGCTTGCCAGCCCCGCCATCCATTATGAAACTCTTGAGTTGGAACTGCTGAGGGCTTGGGAACTCTTGGACAGTTCAGAGCTTTCACTTCTTGGTGAAGGAAAAGAAGCCCATGGTTATTTTCCTGATGGAGACAAAAATGCATTCAGGAAAATTTCATAGAATTAAGAGAAAGTTGGGTATGGAGAACTGTTTTGCTGTTGACTGTAGGGGAAGGACTGGAGGGTTAGCCCTTCTTTGGAGTTATGAGGTGCATTTAGAAATTGTTAACTTTTCTTTCCATCATATCAGTGCTAGCATTTATTGCCTGGAGAGGAGAGTTCCTTGGAAATTTTCTGGTTTCTATGGCCATCCAGAGACCAGTAAAAGATGAGAGTCATGGAGATTACTGTCCTTATTAAACCTGATAATAAAGCTTGGTGTGTTATGGGGGACTTTAATGAAGTAGTTTCTCAGGCTGAGAAGGTGGGGGGTAAACTGAGGGGTGAAGCTCAAATGGAGAAATTTAGGCAGGCTCTGATGTCTAATGGCCTTTGTGATATGGGTTGGTCTGGTTGCCAGTACACATGGAGCAATAAGCACTCTGATAATTCTTTCACAGAGGAAAGATTAGATCGAGTTGTTGCTAATGGGAAGTGGACTGATTTGTTTAGAGACAGAACTATTGAAATCATACATGCCACACAATCGGATCATAAAGCCTTGTTGATGCATTTGGCCTTTGGTTTAGCCAGCAGAAGATTAAAAAGAAGGATTTTCAGATTTGAGGCAAGTTGGGCCTTGGATGAGGATGGTATACCAGTAGTTGAGAGGGCTTGGGGTAGTAGTGGTGTTGGTAACCTTAAAGGTGTCCACGAGAAGCTAAGGAGGTGCGAGATAGGACTAGTTAGCTGGAGTAGACAGAAAAAAATTGAAGCTGAGCAGGTTTTGAGGTAACAAATGAGGCTTCTTCAATCTGAGCAAGACAATGAGGGCAGTCATAATGTGGAGCTTATTGGTCAGCTGCAGTTTCAAGTGGGGCTTATCCTTGAACAAGATGACCTGAAATGGAGGCAAAGAGCCAAAAGGAATTGGTATAACGTTGGTGATAAAAACACCAAGTTTTTTCACTCCTGTGCAAATCAAAGAAGAAAGAAGAATCAGATCAAGGAGGTTAAGGACTCAAGGGGAAAATTGGTAAGGACTCAGGAGGATATTGAAGAGGTGTTCCATGTGTACTTCAATAATTTGTTCAGTTCTACTAGTCCCTCGAGGCAGGCTATTGAGGTTTGTCTCAAAGACCTTCATCCTTGTGTTAACTTTGATATGAATTTTGAATTGGAAAAATAGTTTCTTAGGGAGGAGGTGGACCTTGCTCTGAGCCAAATGGCTCCTCTCAAATCCCCTGGTCCTGATGGGTATGGGACTTGCTTCTACAAGGCCTACTGGAATGTGGTTGGGCAGGATGTTACTGAGGCTGTGTTGCATTTCCTCAACAATGAGACTGATATGGATAGTTGTGTCAATAGGACTTTTATTGCCCTTATACCTAAGGTCTCTAACCCCTATGTGGCTACTGAATTCAGACCCATTAGTTTGTGTAATGTCCTTTATAAGCTTGTTTCGAAGGTGCTAGCTAATAGGCTTAAAAAGGTGCTGCCCCATATCATTTCCCCTTATCAGAGTGCCTTTATTTCTGGCAGACTTATCACTGATAATGTGATGGTTGCCTATGAGACCCTTTATACGATGAAAACAAGGTTGAAAGGTAGGGTGGGGAGTATGGCTCTCAAGCTAGACATGTCAAAAGCTTATGATAGAATTGAATGGACTTTCTTGGAAGAGGTGATGAAGAGAATGGGTTTTGGGGAGAAATGGATTTGCTGGATTATGAGGTGTGTGACCTCGGTTTCTTACTCTGTGCTTGTTAATGGTGAAGCTGGAAGATGGTTTAAGCCAAGTAGGGGGCTTAGGCAAGGGGACCCTATTTTCCCTTACCTTTTTATTCTCTGTGCTGAGGGTCTTTCTTCCCTTCTTATGGGAGCTGAGGCTTGTGGTTCTTTGAGGGGAATGGCTGTGGCCAGGGGGGGTGTTAGAGTTAGTCATCTACTTTTTGCAGATGACTGTCTGATCTTTGGGAGGGCTAAAGTCTCTGAATGGCAGTGTATTCATGGTTTGTTGAAGACTTATGAAGAGGCATCAGGTCAGTGCTTAAACCTCCAGAAAACGACTGTTTTTCAGTTCTAACACAAGTAGTTCAGTCAGATCTAGTATTAAGATTGCTTCAGGGGTGACTCTATGTGGTAATTATGAAAAATATCTTGGATTACCAACTATGGTTGGTAGGTCCAAGTTTAATACTTTTCGAGTTCTGAAGGAGAGGATTTGGGGTAAGATTTGTAATTGGAAGAATAACTTCTTGTCTCAAGTAGGGAAAGAAGTCCTTCTAAAGGCAGTGGCCCAAGCAATCCCCACCTTTGCTATGAGTATCTTTAGACTGCTTATGAGACTTTGTGTTGAGATTAACTCACTTATGGCTAAGTTTTGGTGGGGTCATAAACAGAATGAGAAAAAGATACATTGTAGAAGCTGGTGGAAAATCAGTGAAAGTAAGAGTTGGGGGGGACTGGGTTTTCGAGATCTGGAATACTTTAACACTGCAATGCTTGCAAAGCAGTGTTGGGGTTTTTTGTTTAACCCTTCTTCTTTGGTTGCTACTGTGATGAGGCAAAAATACTTTAAAAATGGGATGTTGTTGCAGGCTAAGTTAGGCAGAGGGCCCTCTTATGTGTGGAGAAGCTTATGGTCTGCTTTGGGTCTAGTGAAAGAAAGGGCTGCTTGGAGAGTGGATGGTGGCAGGAGTGTGCATATATGGGGTGACAAGTGGCTGCCTAGTAAGTCTCATCCTTACATACTATCTCCTGCTGATAGAATGGATAGGGATTCCAAAGTTGCTGAGCTGATTAATGCAGAGGAGAAGTCTTGGAAACTGAATTTACTGGATGCTATGTTCTCAGCCGAAGAGGTGGACCTCATCAGAGGTATCCAACTGGGTAGCAGGTTGTCAGTTGATAAGAGAGTGTGGAGTTTTTCTGGTGATGGTAGGTTCTTTGTTAAGAATTGCTACCACCTGGAATACTTGAGGGGTAAAAGAGTGAGGTGTGAGTCTTCTAAAGGGGATGCAAATGGTAATTTTTGGTGGACAATATGGGGCCTTAATGTGCAACCATGTGTAAAGCAGTTTGTATGGAAGGCCTGCCAAATATGCTACCTACTAAGGAAAATTTATGGAAGAAACAAGTGGTGAGATCTAATTTATGCCCTATTTGCAACTTGGAACTGGAGTCAATCCTTCATGTGGTGTGGGAATGCACAGCAGCTTCAGTTGTTTGGTATGAGGAGGGCAGTCCAGTGCAGAAATGGAATTGCAACGAGTCGTGCTTCATGGAGTTATAGAGGAAATTAACTGACAGATTGAAACAAAATGAAGTGGAGTTGGTTGCATGTATTATGAGAAGGCTGTGGCTTAGAAGAAACAACAGTATCTTCGAAAACAAGTTCCTGGATCCTAAAAGGGTAATGAGGTCTGCTGTGGATGGGTATCAGGAGTATGTGTCAGCACAAGAGCATAGGAAATGTATGATGAAAACAACCTCTAGTTGCAGTAGGGATCGAAAATGGGAAAAACCTGAACCCTCTTGAGTGAAGATTAATTGGGATGCATCTGTTTGTTCTTCTTTTAAGAAGGTGGGCATCGGGGTGGTTATAAGGAACGAGGAAAGGGAAGTTTTGGCCTCTTTGTGTTCTGTGATAGATTGTCTACAAGATCCCTCAGTTGGGGAAGCTCTTGCATTGAGAAGAGCAGTTCAGTTGGGTGATGAGCTTGGGTTTTCATTGGCTGTTTTAGAAGGGGATTCACAGATAATAGTCAAGGCTGTTAATAGTAAAGAAGATCTTGCTGCTACTTACGGAAATGTGGTGGATGAGGTAAGGGGCTGGTTACAAGAAAGAGTGAACTGGAAAGTGAAGTTTGTTCATAGGGAGGCAAACAATGTAGTTCATTTACTAGCCAAATTAGCTTTTAATTATTGGCCTATAGAAAGGGTCTAGATTGAAGAAGGTCCTATAGAAATTTTACATACTCTCCAGATGGAGAAATACTGTAATGATTGAACTTGGTTCTGAGTTAAATGAAATTTGAGGTATACTTTTCAAAAAAAAAAAAAAAAACAAAGGCTTCAGCAAAACTACCTGTTTGGTGGCGTACATGGGAGGGTTCCACATGATAGAAAATGGGCAGAATCGTCAACATCTTCTTTTTCTTGCATTCAACGATGGTGGCAAGTTCAAACAAGCACCACCTCGATAAGGCATAGTTTCTTGAGAGAACGATTACTGCATACTTGGATTCTTCTATTGCTTTGCAAAGCTCTGGTTCTATGAGCTTTCCCCGCTCCAGTTTTTCATCATCCATAAAAGCATTGATACCTTTTTCTGTAAAAGCAGCATATAGATGACTCGTAAAACCGTTGTGGGTATCATCGCCATAGAAATTAAGGAAAACATCGGGTTTCCACCCACGTGTTGAAGAAGATGATGATGAAGACATTGATCAGGAAGTTGTTTGATTGTTCGTGGAGGCCACTCCGTTCGACTCGGAACAAGTTTGCTGCTTAGATTGGCCGGAATATCATGTTGTTGCAAGATTAAATGGAAACAAATTTAACTGACAGCTTTTCGCGTATATACAAAGGAGTAGGTCAAAAGTAGACTTATTAACTTAAAATGAATGATTAGGTTTATATAGAGACTTCACTAGCTCGCAAAATTATGCAGTAGATGCGATATGTTATATTTACAAGAAATGTTTGAACTACAAAATAATTTCGTAAAAATAAATTTATATATTGTTTGACGTGTTATATCAGATTATAAAGTTATTTTTATTGTAAAATAGACCTAATATATTACATGAAAGCACATTAATTAACTTGTAAATTTATTTTTATGAAATTCCTTTGTAACTGTAATACTTTTCTATATTTATTAAAAAATACAAGAGTTTTACAATCTAATTTATTGCCATAATAAGCCAAATTAGCTTGTGAATTTATTTTTATAGAATATTTTTATAGATTAAACATATCTCTTAAATTAATATTTTTTTCTTAATAGAATAAACTTTCATTCATAACTCATGCATTACAAAATTTTTCAGAACTAATATATTGCATAATCGCTTTAGGTCCATCTTCAATCCACAAAAGCTCATTTTCACAAGATAATGCAAATTTGGCTGCTTTATGAGCTACTTTATTACCATCTCTAAACACATGTTGAAGTCTCCATGTACATCTACCCTGCATATGGTCCTCGATGCCCTCAATAATCTAACCATACCATGAACAATCCTCCTCTTTGCCTTTTATACCTTTTATTACAGCTAGAGCATCCCCTCGAAAATGACATTCTCTATCCTTAGCACAGTATACAGTTCCATAGCTTTCTCCACTGCCAACAACTCAGCCTGCAATGGGTTATCTACAAAAAGTTTTGGCATGCAAACAACAACCATTAAATCACCCTCCCAATTCCTAACCACAATACCTCCACCCATCTTGGATCTATTACTATCTAAGGCTCCATCCCAATTAACCTTATACCAATTCATTTCTGGTTTCTGCCATCTAGCTAGTACTAATCTGATTCTTTGGTTTACTCCTTAAAAAACTTTGGTATTAATAACCTGTGCTTGCTGGAACTCTTCTTTTTCCTCCCTGGCCTTCTGCCACACTTAGTTGGGACTTTCAAACTTATCTTAAAAAACAAACCTATTCATTCACAACAAGATTCTTCTCATAACACAAGCAATTTCCCCAGTCTAATTTTTTTCTAATGCATCTATCATATCTTCCCAAATATTGTAAAAGCTAATAGCTCCACAATTCCACTTTTGTAAACAATTAGAAGAGTTTGCCTAAACATCCTGAGTAGTAGCATAACTCCATAACAAATGAATGATAGTTTCCTCAAGTTGTCCACATATAGGATATACATCATTAGCAGTAACTTTCCTTCTAACCAGATTACTCATCGTGGAAGGTGCATCACCAACAACTCTCCACATAAAGGCTTTAACTACATTTGAAATATTCATATCCCAAATGGTCCTCCAAGCCTCAGAACTATTATGATAGACTGATGACTCACCTCTGCAACCCCTATTTAACTGATATGCTAGATAAAAAGCAGATTTAACTATAAAGAGACCAGACTTGGTGAGGTCTCAAATCCAAATCAATTTACCTTCTTGTCCTTTCTTACTAAGTTGGAGCCTCTTAACTATATCTGCCTCATCCCCATGCAACACTTCGCTTATTAACTCAACATTCTAGCAGTCCTTACCATCGATCAATTTGTTAACACAAGCATTTTGATGTAGCAGTTTAATTGGAGATTGAATCATATAGGTGGTAGGAGTAGGTATCCACTTATCACCCCATATTCTTATCTTATCTCCCTTTCCCACCCTCCATCTCATCCCTCCCTTTATCTTGACACAAGACTCCCAAATACTCCTCCATATTTGTGGTGGTCCACAATCCAATTTTGAATTCAGAATGTCCCCATGTCTATAATATTTCTCCTTCATAATCTTAGCAACCAAGGAATCAGGTTTTGTAAGCAACCTTTAGTATTGTTTTGCCAACATAGCCTGATTAAAACTTTCAAGATCCTTAGAACTCAACCCTCCTTGACTTTTTGATAGCCCTATCTTGCTCCACGTTTTCCACAGAATTCTTTTATCTTTATCCATATATCCTTACCAAAGTCTTGTCATCATATTTGATATTTCCTTACACAGTTGTTTTGGCAACTTAAAAACACTCATTACATAAGTAGGGATTGCTTGTATAACTGATTTTATTATTATTTCTTTCCCTGCTTGTTGGTCTAAAATTAGTCACTGCACTAGGATTCTCTACCTTTGGAATTAAAGCAATGTGGGTATTATTTATTCCTTCATAAAAAACTTCATAGTTAAGGAATCTGAGAACTATAGCAGTGACTTCTTCTCCCACAACATGCCAGAATTCTTGATAAAAACATGCTCCAAAACTATCTGGTCCTGGAGTCTTTAATGACCCCATTTGACTTAACGCCTTTTCCATTTCCTCTTTAGTAAAGACTCTCTCCAACTGTTCATTCATTCTCTCAGTAACTCTAAGCTTTACATTCTTCAAACAGGCCTCACCAGGTGGAGCAATACGCATCCCTATAGTGCTCTTCAAAGGCCCTCTGAATATCTTGCTGATTTGTCTTTAAAACAGATTGAGAATTCCTCACCTTCATGACCTGATTCCCCCTTTTTCTTTGAGTTGCACACAAATGAAAAAACTTTGTATTCCTATCTCCCAAATGGTACCAATTAATCTTAGCCCTCTGCCTCACCTTATATCCTCTTGTTCTAACAAAAGACACACTTCCTTTTGTAAGCTTTTAATCAAATTGACATTATGTGGCCCTTATTCTCTCTGCAATCTTTTTAATTTTGCTTTATAACTCTCTCACCTCCTAGTACACCTTGTCTTACTCCATTATGATAATTCTCTACTACAGTGAGATAGTGTGATTGCAGGTTCTCCATGGAGTGTATTTACTCATTCTTCCATACATCCTCAGTGACTTTACCACATTTTTCCTCTTTAGTCCAACAAGCTTCAAATTTAAAAAGCACTCATGATTCTGCCCCTTCTTCTATCTACATTTAGAATTGACATTAACATAGACTTGTGATCTGAGCTTCAAGCAGCCAAACATTCAACCACCATATTTGGATACAAAACCTTCCGTTGTATGTTTGCCATGACTCTATCCAGTCTTTCCTTAGTGAAACTATCGTCAACATGTTTATTGCTCCAAGTATAAGATTCACACCTAAATCCCAGATTAAACATATCATTCTCCTCCACAGCAGACCTAAAACCCCTTATTTGGTGCTCAGGCCGAGATCTGCCTCCCATCTTCTCTGATTGGAACATAACCTCATTAAAGTCACCCATCACACACCAAGGGCATCATCAAGATTAATCTGTTTCAATAATTCTCATGATGAAAACCTTTTAGTGACATCTGGATGGCCATAAAATCTAGTTAATAACCATCGTTTGGCTGATCATGTTTTGTAATCCACCCACTTATATGCCTCAAAGAAAAACTAGCAATTTTGAAATCAATTTTTTGCTTTCACAGAATTGCTAATCCACCACTTCTCCCAATTGGGTCCACCGTAAAGCACCCATAAAAACCCAATTTTCTTGTAACAACTTGAAGCCTATGTTTTGCTATTAGTGTTTCCATAAAAAATACTATTTTGGGAGACTTTTGCTTTACCATTTGGTAAAGATCATGAGCTGTCTGGGGATTTCCAAGCCCCCAGCAGTTCCAACTTAATAGAATCGTAATTCTCGGCGGGACTAACTAAAAGCCTTTGCAATCTTGCATCCGCACCATTACTGCTAAATTCGACCTCAAGTTTTTATTTTTTCCCTTCATTCATTACTACATCTTCATCAAGTAACACCAACCCAGTCTTCTTCCTTTCAAAAGACATAACAAAAAACTGACCATTATTTCCCAACTGGCCTTCATGCCCTTGCTAACAAGCCCTTGTTTTCCATCGCCCCTTCCCACTAGTCCCATGTCTTTGTTCTCTCGCATCCGTGTCAAATACCAAAGGAAAATTTAGTTTTTCCTTTGAAAATTGATGTTGATCAACTGGATCACTTATCATCACAGACCTCATCAGCCCTTCTGTACCACCCATACCAGTTTGAAACCCAACAAGCCCAGGGCCCATAATGACAGAACCCTTATCCCCCTCAACCTTTCCCTTCCATACTACACTTTTATCCACCACCTGTTCCAAAATATCCACATTCTCCCCTTGAAACCCTTGAACATTAATAAATTGACTCATCGTACCTGCTTTCACAATAGCTCCCTTATTTTCTGCCACAACTCCTTCCTAATTTGAAATAGCAAGATTTTCTCTAACCACCTTAGAGAATCCACTGGCTTCCCGACTCTCTTCCACCCCGTCACTGTTATCACCACCACTGCACCTACCTGATCTGCCACTGAGCATGACGGCTGGAAACCATGTTCCATGTGATTGTCATTCATCCTTGAGTTTGATTGAAGCCCACCCTTCATTGTGGACTGCCCCCCACCTCATCTCCACCCTCCACTGTCTACCTTTAACCACTGCCCAAATTTTCTATCCCTATCCATACCCTTTTTATTTCTACCAGTCCCACACTCACAACCTGACACACCACGAGCAATTCTCCCACAGTTGAAGTAAATCTTGGGCAATTTTTCATATTTGATCGGCACCCACATGCTTCTCGACTTTAAAGTGATAGTTCTACCACGCGCAACTGGTTTCCTCACATCGATCTCCACTTGAATTCTGAGATAACCTCCCCACCCCACATCATCTTCTAGAACATCAACATCCACCACCCTACCAATGGAGTTCCCTATCTGCTCACCAACCCTCATATTCATGCAAGCTATAGGCAAATTGTGTAGCTGAATCCAAAACATCTCAAGATGAAAATCTATCTGATCAGTTTATAAAGTCACATCAAATGGCTTCACTACAAACAAGTTGTTATAAAAAAGCCAAGGTCTTCCAGTAAGTACTCGATCACGGTCCTTACTAGTTGCAAAATTTATGGCAAATCTTTACTCAACTTAAAATTCACATTCTTATCAACTCTCCACACCTTTAGCATGGTGGAACGAAGCATCTCCTTTCCAATACGCCTATCAACAAAAATTCTACTAACCAAACTCCTCTTCTCACAGGTTTACAAATCCTCCAAATCCTCCAATTGTACCTCTAGTTCTGCTCTCTCATTTTCATTGAGGCTTAAACGCTCCCATTCCTCACTCAGATTCTCCATAACAGGAGGAAAAATGCCACACACCATGTGACTATTTCTCTTTACTCAGTTGGAGTAAAAAGTCAAAATCCTTCTCCTCTTTTGCTAAAAGACGACTTAGAGAAGATTTAAAAGGGATACATTATTCTTAATTTAATATTTAGAGATGAAAACAGATGCCTTCGGCACGGTTTTTTAGCAGAACCAATCGACGTTTGAAAAAATGGAGGAGCAACCGATCGTAACTAGTCGATGGGGAGGAGGAAAACTAGCCGGAGGTTCTCGGTCGGTGTTCAGTTCCCCTACGACGAGCTTCTTTTGAGAGAATAGAGAGAGAGAGAGTTGCAGAGGAATGAAATTCAATCGGGGAAGAAGGACTGGGGAAGAAGGCGACTTAGGTGGAATGTCATCGTTTCATACATAATTTTTTTTTCATACGTTTTGAATAAAACGACGCTGTTTGTTTTAATACCAAACGTCGTCATTTCCATTATATTTTGACAGTTTTGTATACTTATAGGTGTGTATAGTAAAAAAAAAAAGTTTTATTTTATCGGCAGGTTTAGTAGTCCGGTCCAGTTTCAAACCAAGATCGAACTGCTGAATGTTGGTTCCTTCAAATTCCAACCACACGCCGGCAAGTTTTCCACTGGTTCCTAACGCGGTTGGTTGGTTCCTGTTGATGGCAGCTGATTGCGTCGGTTTCTATTCACCCCTATTAATATTGATAAAGGAAGTTTAGGTGATTAATTAAGTAGAACCAAGATTAAAGAAAAAAAGACAACCAAACATTTTAAAACTATTACGAGACCATTTCAATCCAAACATTTTAAAACATTTTTAATAATTAATCTTCGCGCCACCGTTATAATTAACATATGTCGCGTCCCGTGTGGTGAACATATTATATATAATTAACACAACCAGACTCAAATCCATGGAGGACTTTTGAAGTTTCTCGACATCATGTTTTTGAGAGGGACATCATGTTAATCTCGTTTCCAAGTTTTTACTTGCAATTGATTTTGAAAAAAAAATAAAAAATGGTGTATTACTAATTGCATGCAAGAAGCAGCAAGGCACTTACTTGGAAACAATCATGCATGTGGTCCATAAATACTACACATCATTTTCTAGACTTGTAGTCAACTTTGGCAGGACAGAAGACCTTAATTTCAGAGATCAGTAGCATCAAACCAAATATATATATAAGAGGTTATTCAAGAACTCGCTTGCCCTTGTCTTTCAGTTTGAGCATAGGATGATCAACGAGTCTTGATCTCAATCGTTTGGGGTAAGAATCCTCATGATCAGAGTGTCCATTTCGCTTTCTACCTTCAGTCGTATACAAACTATCAGACAACAACTTCATGCAGTGCCGTATCATCTGCTCAACCTCTTCCTCATCATGCTCGTATACAAAACGAAGGCCACACTCCTTCACTGTCAAACCTGGGCAGTCGTTTAGAAATGAAGCCTCGATACGATTGCATTGACTAGACCAATCTGGAAGCGACCCACGCGGTATATAAGACAGCCAAATAAATCCACCCAGGTGTAACAACGTGAGATCTTCTTCATTTAGGCAATAGACATGATGACAAGGAATATCGGTCTCCAAATGACAAATAAGGCAGAAAGAAGTGTCAAGGATCACAGTCGGACGTTGCTCGTGGGCTGCAAAAGAAGCACATAGAATGAGTCCAATCCACTTCGTATTATTATAAGAACCTCGAGGTATCCTGTCTGCCACGGATGGCCCATTATTGTGAGGGTTGAACCACTCCAAAATTTCGCTAGGAGGAAAACAGAAGTTATGTACAACGCCTCGATCAAAAACCTGTAAAATAGAAATATGCATGGAGTGATGAACTCTGTGTGTGTGAGAGAGAGAGAGAGCGAGATAAGCTTGATTATACAATTTTAATTAATTAAGCGGATTGGATAATTACATACCAAGGGGCCACACTTGGGAAGTTTGTTCTCAGGGTACTGCTGCTCCTGAAGACTTCCACTGCTTTGTCCCAGCTGATAAATGGGTCTTCTAAATCTTTCAGGATATGGGTCCTCGTAAGCGCCGCCAGCTTCATTGTTTTGCTTATCATTGCTGGCATCATTTTCTTCTAACTGACGAAAGAAATCTATATTATTGTAATAACCCGAGGCAACGCACACTTTGATTGTATGCTCAAACTGTTGCACATCTTGATGGTAAAAGAGACGAAGCCCACAACTTTGCACCGTCAACTCTGGCCAATTGCTTCGAAATAAAGCCTCCATCCCACTACAGAGACTCAAACCATTTGGCAGTGACTCACGTGGAACGTAGTATATCCAAATTGATCCACGTACGTATAACGGCATGAATTTTTCTTCCAAAGTTGCGTCTGTCTCGACAGAGAAAGAGAGTTGCGAGTCTACTGTATTGGGCTTCAACAGGAACATGAGGAGGTTGTGGGGAACAGAATCCAGATTACCATAATTGGAAGTCTGATGCTCGTTGACTGAAAAAGAAGCGCATAGAGCAACTCCTCTCCAATCATTATCATTATATAAATCTGAAGGTAACTCGATAGCCACTGAAGATCCCCTACTTTGATTGCAGAACCACTTCGGAATCTCAAGTTGAGGCACCTTAATATCAAAGTCCGAATGTGGATCAAATCCCTGTAAAATAGCATAAGGTTTTTTAGTGTGTGTGTGTGTGAGAGAGAGAGAGAGAGAGAGAGAGAGAGAGAGAGAGAGCGACCTCGTGGTTTTGATCTTTATCATGCGGTGTAGTTGAGTCACTTTTGCTGCCTTGGTCATCGGCCCTTATGGGTCTAGCATTAGTACTAGTAGTACTACTGGAACCTGAATGATCAATCGAAATCATGTTGTCTTCTCGTGTACAATCATGTTGTGCAACATCTCTACGAAATATATCCCAATGGTCCAAAAACGAGACAGCACAATGGAACATTATTTGCCAAATGTCTCTCCCATCTTGCGGGTTCTGTGCTAGACGAAGTCCACAGTTCTGCACAGTAACGCCTTGGCAATCGCTTACGATTGAAGCCTTTATGCGATTACACCGATTTATCCCATTTGGAAGGCACCGGTGTGGTATATATGATAGCCAGATGAATCCGCGAAGACTTGATGACCACTTGAATTCTTCTCTAGTGGTGCGATATACGTGGAGACGTTTCAGACTATCCATCTCTGTTTCAAAATGGCAAATTAGGTGGTGAGGAATTTCAGCTTCCGGATTGTCAAGCAGTTCAGTGGGGTAATCTTGGACTGAAAATAAAGCATATAGAGAAATTCCTGTCCAATTCAAATCCTTGTCAAGCAGCTCTATTGTCGCTGTAGGACCAGAATTGCTAGAGCTGAAAAACTCTAGAATTTCACTCGGAGGGAAACTTGGAGGGAAACAGTTATCATACTCGTATACATCAAAACTTTCAAAGTCCTGTGAAAAATAATGTAATGGCCAATTAGATATATAGGGAGCTAGAGTGACAGAAAGATAGATGGATGGATGGATAGATAGATCAGAGGCGGACCTTAGAGCGCTTTCTTATAAAGTTTATACATTTTAGTGCCAATCTCTCATAAGAGCTCCCAGTTCCAGTGTTTGGTCCCTCGTCAGCTGCAACAAATTGATGGGAATTGATGGGAGGAGCGGTGGAGAACTGGATTATCATTTGCACCAACTCTGCAACATTTTTCTGGTGTACAAGACGACAACCACACGTGGGCACCATTAAATGATGGCAATTGGTCGTAAATGAGATGCGGAGGGTGAGATTGCATTTTTTCTTCTCGCCCAGAATCAAACCACGCGGTATGCACACTACCCAAATGAATCGGCGTTGATTTAGCCCAATATATTTGTTGATTTCAGTCTCAGTGATGGTCTGGGGAATTTCTATTGCCCAATTAATGTCTCTTCCAACAAAACAAGTAATCTCATAAGAAAATTTTGTACCAACATCGTCGTGTATGAGATTAGGATGCTTTAGGATCTCGAAAGCAGCACATAGAGCAATTCCTTTCCAATTAGAATTCTCGCAAAAATCTAAAGGGAGTTGGATCATCATTGAGGAACCATTGTGACTCGAAAACCACTCCGGCACTCCATCTTCCAGAAAGCAATTACTATAAGCTTGGCCTTCATTATCAAAGAAATCCTGTGAAGTAGAAATATGAACAGAGATATTCCGAGACCTTGGATATTTGTATTTGCAAAATAAATAGTTAAGCGTTGTTTTTGCAAATTAATGTCTACCTGGGTAACATTAAACGTTGAATCTCTTGAAGCACCCCGGGCGGAAACTTGACCCGAGTATGTTGCAAGTGAACTTCTATTCTGTCGTGGTATCTGTTTAATAGTACTTGGCGGATGCTTTTGCTGGGATCGAAGCCTCCTCCTACATGCATCCAAGTAAATAAGCCAACTTAGCCTCGAAGTTGTAGTGATGCTGTATTTATTCGGATTTGTTTACAAAAAAAAAAAAAAAAAAAAAAAAGGCTAAAGTTTTACCTTTGCAACGAGGAAGATTGGTAAAAATCACTGGGCATTTCAACTTCTAAAGGCTCACTAGATTCAACGTCATCATGATGAACATAGCTTTGCAAAACCTCCACTTGATCAAGAAGACGTTGGTGATAACCTTGATGGTGGACATCCGGACTCCTTAACATGTGATCAACTATCGTTTCAACAAATCCGCCCAAATCTCGCTCATATATTATGCGGATTCCACATGCTTGAACCTCCATTTCTGGACCGTCGCAGCATCCAAATATAGCGTTGATACGATTCTGTTGATTCAGCTTATGGTTGAAAAACTCACGTGGTATGTGAAATAACACAAGGCGATGTGATTCAACAAACTTATCTTCAGTGACCGGAAAGATCACTATAGGTTGAAGACAATCATCATTGGTGTCCAAAGAACAGATGAAGTTGAAGGAAATTCTTGAGCATGGATTGTCTCTAGAAACAGTCGGAGGCTTCTGGAGAGGAAAACAAGCATATAGAGCAAATCCAACCCAACTCTTATCGTCATGCAAATTTGAAGGCAGATGGGTCCCTGTTTGTGGGGTCGTAAAAGAATGAGTGCGGAACCATGGCAACAATTGTGATGCACTTTGTGGAAAAATATATTTGTATATTTTTTTTCTTGCATATTTAACCTGCAAAGAATAGATATACAGTTTTTAGAGAGAGAGAGAGAGAGATAGAGAGAGAGAGGAGAGAGGAGAGAGAGACCTCAAAGCATTTTGTAAGCAACTTCTGAAGATCTTCTTTCAGCTGAATGGTTGAGTCAACTTTA
The DNA here is from genome assembly GCF_004785595.1 of Juglans microcarpa x Juglans regia. Taxonomy (NCBI): domain Eukaryota; kingdom Viridiplantae; phylum Streptophyta; class Magnoliopsida; order Fagales; family Juglandaceae; genus Juglans; species Juglans microcarpa x Juglans regia. The sequence goes on along the minus strand of NC_054600.1, from coordinate 500,799 downwards.
GCACCTCTGTCCTGATCAAATGAGACAGGGCAAGGTATGCTATTGCAATTAGAATGCTTTGAAGAGCACTCTACGTCATCAACACTCGCAGGCAAATCCAAAATGTAAGTCCCAATTTTGTAATAACTTGAATGGTTGACATGGTACAAACCACCCAAAGAACGCCGGCGTACGTCTTCAACAAACTCCAAAGCATCATGCTCATACAGCAAACGCACCCCAAACTTTTTCACATGCACGCCTAGGCTGCCTGATGTAACTGAACCATCAATGAAGCTCCATTTATCCAAGTTATTTGACCATTTTGAAAACCACGCATATGGTATATGTATCCACATCCCAATTAGCTTAGCGGAAGGGACTCTAGGGACGCGAAACGGCAAGGGTTCATGTTTTAGATGATCAGTCTCAAAATGACAAACAAACTGGTGACCATCTTTCGAATCCGAACTCGGCCTAGAATTCAAATTTTCGTGCTCCCGAACTTCATAAACGACAAACATAGCATATCCCACCCACTTACTGTTATTATCTAATTCTAGATGCAACGGCAGTGTTGCTGAGGAATCAGTGCCAGTCTGAATGGTGAACGACTCTGGAATTGCAGTTTGTAACGAAGAAGAAATGCAGAATACATGATTGTGATTTATTTCTGCCTGTAAAAATTAAAACAAGAAGATGTTAAATTAATGCAGGTGGATATTGGTGAGCATGAATGTGCGCGTGTACGCCACAGAAGGAGAGAAACAGTAGTGTGACCTCAAGCTGGTTTCTTCCAAGCAACAGAGGAATCTGTGCATCTGAAACTGGAATATTCGAATAAATTCTTCCGTCTTCATGCTCAGCTGATGTAGAGCGACGTACAACAGTGACTGTTGCATTTGAAGTCCACAGTGTAGGTTTATCAGAATATGTTTCCAATGAAACACAACCTTGTTCCCATACATATAATACACTTGATGGAAGTTCTGGAAGTGACCGAAGCATTCTACAATCTCTCAGGTCGAGCTCTACGAGCTTGGAAAGTTGACGGATGCTATCTGGTATGCTCGTAAATTCGTTCCGGCTCATATTTAGATACTGCAGTGAGGATAGGTGTGTAAGATCACTGGAGATCGCTCCATCCGATAGATTGCAGGCACTTAGATTTAAAGAAATTAGAGAGCTTAGGTGAAGAATGCTATCTGGTATGCTCGTAAATTTGTTCCCACTGAGATTTAGAGACTGCAGTGAGGAGAGGCCTCTGAGATCACTGGGGATCGATCCATCCGATAGATTGCATTCACTTAGATCTAGTGATATTAAAGAGTTTAGACCTGAGAATGAATCCGGCAACAATAAGCTGATAGAATCCGTCCTTTCTCTCAGCAAGAAAGGACAACAGAAGAGCAAACATTCCATAGTCCTTTGGTTTTCTGGCCTGTTGTCATCAAAACTTGAGCAACCAGATAAAATGAGAGTTTTAAGAGATGAAGAACCAAGAACGACGCTCGGAAGAACTGAAAGGCTCTTACAATCTCTTAAACTCAATACAATAAGGCCGCCTAAACTCCCAAATGAAGAGGGCAGTTCTTTTATGGATGTCCCGTCCAAATAAAGCTCCGACAAACGTTCCATATTTCCCACAATTTCTGGAAACTTCTGGACTCTTGAACAGCCAGAAAGATCAAGAATTTGAAGAGAATCCAAGCTAATATTGTCTGGAAGGTTTCGAAGACATTTGCAACCTTTTAGATTCAATTCGATGAGCCGTTTGAGAAGTCCAATGGATGGGTGCACCCAATTCAAACTTGTGCAGCCTTGAAGAATTAGTGTCTCAAGATTTGGGGCTCCAGTAAAATCCGGGGTCTCGATCAAGTTTTTAGAGTCACTCAGGTCAATGTACTTTAAATTGTTTGCATTCTGAGACAGAGTCAATAAATAGTTTGAGAGAGAGACAGAGAGAGAGAGAGAGATACACAAGCAAATACAAATAATGAAAATTATTACCATAGTTCCCTTCCATAAGTGCTGGATATGGCTGCAATGCATAGAGAGTTTAATGAGATTTACTAGTTTGAAACTAGTTGGCAAGGATTTTAAAGGATATCCATGCCATTCGATAAGGCGTAACTCATTGGAAAGATAGTTTAGGCCTCGAGGAAAGAACACATTGCTGATTTTAAGCAATCTCATTTTCTTCATGGTAGAAAAGGCTTCAGGATCCAAGTGTTCCTCCTTTTGTGGAGGTAAGTAGTTGAGGACTATGCCTTTAACTGCTGCTGTTCCCTGCAGGTTATAAACAAGAACAATGAAATTAGCTGAAGTAGTGAAATAGAAATAGTTAGGAAAACTATGACTATATATATATATACACCCTCTTATCAGTACCTCAGCATTCTTCAAAACAGAAATCGCATCTTCCCATAGCCACAACCTACTATGCTTGCCAGGATCTTCCGGAAATTCACGACGAACTATATTTTGGCCCATTTCTTGTAGCAAGTCATGCGTCCACAGTTTTCTCCCAACAACACTTATGAGAGATTTGTCCACAAGTACATCTATATTTTTTTTGCAATCTGGAAGGTAACCTAAACCTTTTAGTATATCCTTTATGCTATTTGTGTCCTCTCCTCTGAAGAAACATGCAATGTCCAAGAATAATTTTTTCTCCATATCCCCCAGTTTTTCAAAACCTATTTCCAGTATATCAAAAATTTCTCTATCAGGATTGGATTTGAGTTGATCCCTTGAAATTTCCCATATATCTGTCGATTTACCAAACAAGGAGGAACCCAGAACTTTTAGAGCTATAGGAAGGCCGTCTGCATAATTTACAAAATCGATGGATAGACTCAAATAATTTTGTTCGGGATAGGATTTCCCGAAGGCTTTCCGACTAAAAAGTTGCAGTGCTTCATCAGAATCTAATCCACTTACCGTATATATAGCTTGCACCTTATTGCTTGTCAACAGCTGTTTGTCTCTACCAGTTACAATTACTCTGCTCCCTCTTCCAAACCACTCATGCTCCCCTGCTAATGCTTCTAGTTGACTTGCTTTATTCACATCGTCCAAAATAATAAGAACCTTTCTCCCACGTAGTCGACTCCCCATATTTTTTGTCACTGTATGATCATTCCATCCATTTCCTACTGTTTCTCTCTCCATGATAAGCACGTCTGAAAGAAGTTTTCTTTGTAAATAAACAAGACCATGTCTTTCGGCTTCTTCCCTGATATTATAAATAAAGCTATAAGCTTCAAATTTATATGAAATTCTGTCACAAATGAGTTTTGCCAAGGTGGTTTTACCCACTCCACCCAACCCAGATATCCCTATAAACCGAACTTCATCCTTCTCCATGTTGAGTAAATCCATCACTTTCTCCGCACGTAATTCTATCCCAACATGGTCCCTGGAATTAACACTCGAGAGTTGGCTATTACCTGCATCCCTATTTACGGTCGCAATGATCTCTTCAACAATCGTTGATTCATACCTGTAAAGAAGGGATCATCAGGGCAATAATTTTGATGACATATATAATCTTTTCTTTGAATATCAGATAACTTTATATAATAAATTTATAACCTTACTATAGAAATAGGAATTCAGAATTCTAAATACTTGGGATCATATTTTTCTTTTCACTTTGCACGGCCCTATTGGCCATGGAAAATAACATCCCGAACGAGAAGGGCCACTAGAGAGAGAGAGAGAGAGAGTATGTTGAATAATTATTTGGTTCTCATGTTTAGAAGGAAGGAAATCTGCTCGGATCGACCGAAAGTACAACATATGGTCTTCTTGAGAGCTGTCGTGTTTCCTGTCTACTGCAAGTACGGTTCATTAATGAGTTTACATCTCTTGTATTTTGTTACGTTTGTTTAATTCCTAGCTTTCCCCTTAATCATAAAAAGACAAAACAAATCTCTTGCTGGCTATATCTTGATAGAGATGACATAACAATTAATTAGGAGTATCAAGCTTCGCCATGGAAACTTATAATTCTTAAGAAAAAATAAATCAGGTTGACTACTGCACGATAGCGTTGATCTGCGTGGAAAGTAACCAAAATGGTAGATAACTTGAAAAATAAAAACAGAACGATTTCCCAAAATTTTGCGAAATTATCTTTGTTCTGACAGGAACAAAATGAAATGATTACCGATATATATCTAAGGGCCATCCTGAGATATAGCCCACATCTTGCAAAGCAGCTTTCCAGGTTTGCAAATCCTCATTTGTAATTCTGGGATCTTGTTCATGGTTGACGAAGGCTTTTGCAAAACTACCTGCCTGTTTACGCACATCAGAAGGATCCACATGGTAGAAAACAGGCAGAACTGTCAACCCTGTCTTTTTCATGCATTCAACGATCTTAGCGAGTTCAATCAAGCACCACCTCGAAGAAGCGTAGTTTGGTGAGAGAACGACGACCGCATGCTTGGATTCTTCTATTGCTTTTAAGAGCTCCGGAGCTATGAACGTTCCCCGCTCGAGTTTTTCATCGTCCCTGAAGGCAATAATACCTTTCTTTTTTAAACCAACGTATAGATGATCAGTAAAAGCTTTGCGGGTGTCCTCGCCATGGAAACTGAGGAAAACATCGTGTTTCCATGGAAGTGTTGAAGAAGATGAAGAAGATGATGAAGACATTGGGGAGTTTCTTTGATTGCTGGTGGAATCGAATATTGGAAACTTACATATAGCTAGTACACGCGCGCACATTTACATACATGAATAATTTACTAATCATGCTACGCACCACGCTTCACTTATTTAATTTTATTCTATTATTTTATTTTTTTATAATAAATATATAATGTACAAGTAGAATATTTTAATTAATTTAATAAGAATAAAATAAAATAAAAAATATACATATATATATATTTATATTAAAAAAGAAAATGCTGAAAACCATTTTGAATTCCTCTTTATAGTGCCCGCTTGACAAGGCCAAGTGGTCTTGTCTTTACTTTTTTTTTTTTTTTTTCCTCACCCGGGCTGCCCCTCCCTCCCCTCACCCAGCTCTCTGTTTTTTGCGCTCCATCTCCGTCTCCCCTCACCCAGATGCCTCCATTTCCCATCACCTAGATGCCTATATTGATCCATGTCTACAGTGAGTTGAATGATCATTTTTTTTTTAGAAATTTGATCTGTCATATGTTGTAAATAAGGCGGTTGCTCCTGTATGGAATGAATTTAGAGCATTTACATAATTAATATAGAAATAAAATAAGATAAATATAAAAAAAAGGAAGAATGATTCATTCAAAAAAAAGATTATACAATTTGAAATACTTATTTCATTTCCCACAAACAAAATAATACATATTGTCATAATAATAAAAAAAATAGCAAAGATGTTCCTCTTGTCCCCAAAGAGAATAGATAAGTAAATAAAATTTAAATAAAATAATAGACTATCTTTATAAAAATGATTCCAAATTATTTACATTTATTGGGGTAGATTATAAGAATAATAGATTAGTTTAAATAAGTTGTTTCATAATTTGTATTAAGAAAATTATAAAATAAAATTTTAAACGATTTGAAGGGAATGAGTGAGTGTAAAAAAGATAAATCGGCGAGAAAGTAATAAAATAAAATGATAAAAACATAAATTTTTAAATAGAAGAAATGCAATAACAAGGATAAAAAGGGAAAAGTAAGAATAAAGAGGGATAAAATGGAAAAAAAATTAGATAAAAAGGAAGATCAAAGACAGACAAAATGGGAAAATAGAAATTGGAGAAAAATCACTGTTTATGTACGTATAGGCTCTTTTTTTATATTATATTATATTATAGAAGAAGAAATGCAATGACAATGATAAAAATGGAAAAAGCAAGGATAAAGAGCGATAAAGTGGAAAAAAATTTGGAGAAAAAGCAAGGACAACATGGAAAAATAAAATTGAAGAAAAAGTACTTTTTATTAACCCATAACCACTTTTATTCACAGAATAAATATATATAAATAAAAGGATGTGTGGTCCGTGGCACAGTAGATAGTTTCCTTGTCTAATGCTTAGGTCAAAAGTACGTGTTTATTAAATTAATCCAGCTTGCGATAATGAAGATAGCCAGGCTGGCTAGCTATGATCATATTGCATGTGCCATGAGAAGTATATATGCCGTGGGTAGCACGAGGCGGTCGGTCAAAAAGACTTTTTTTTATTTTTTATTTTTATTATGTTTTTTATACTTTTAAATATGTTTTTTTTTTTAATTATAATATTATTAAAAAATACTGAACTCAATCGAAATCTAACTACCGATGACGACGATGAGTAGCATTTTTTATATATGGGTGCTTAATTAGTACGTAGAATCATGATATGTTGTTTTTTAACGCGCAATCAATTAATTAAGCAGTTAAGCCTTATAATGATGGCCCACCACAAGTGTTCAGATCTTAATTAATTCAAATTTGAAGGACAGAAGATCGTAACATAATTTGAGTTGATACAAACAGCTTATTCATGGTCCCACGAACTACCGCGGCAATTTAACTTTGACTCCACATATATATATATATATATATATATATATATATATATATATAACTCGACCCTACGAGTATGAATTAACTATGTACTGATAACAGACAGCCCACGCCTACGCCTGAGATCACGCATGGGACAACGCCTAATAAAGGCAACTAGGATTCTATTCCGGAAAAAGCTCAATCAACTAAGCCATCGAGAATAAAATCCTCTTTATAAGGAAGTCGAATGTTGGGTAAAAGTCTCCCTACAGCCTATACAGTATATACTTTCCTTTCCTAGCTTTGTTCGAACACTTTTGGTGTATATAAACCCCTGCTCTACAAGTCTCCATTATGATGAAAAATACTCACTTTATTTGATTTGTTCTTTACTATTTTTTATGATATCAAGAGCTAGGAAAGGCTAACGCTGTTTCCTGCAATTTTTCTTTTCTCCTTTTGATCTCTTCATTAACTTTGAGCACATGGGTTATTCCTCCTTAAATGTTGGAAACTTTGTTACCTTTCGCTTAAACCATGAGAATTTATCCCTTGTGACGTGAGCAATTTTTAATCTTGGTAGAAAGTCAGGATCTTGTTGGTGTTCTCACTGACACAAGCTCAATTCCTGCTCCTTTTATTTTTGATCATGTAGGCTCTAATGATGGACAAAGTGCATCGAATCCTCCTCATGCTAACTGGAAGCAATTTGATCGATTACTTAGAGGATGGCTTATTGGAACTCTCACTGAAGAGGCTCTTGGTCTCGTCATTGGCATCGACTCAGCTACAAAAATTTGGACAGCACTTCATGAGGCCTATGCACAATCCTCACAAGAATGTGAATTTCAATTGCGTCACAAACTCTCCTATATGTGTAAGTCCCCTAACCTAGATGCCTACTTACGTAAATTTAAGTGTCTTTGTGATAATCTGGTTGGGATTGGGAAACTTGTGGAAGATAAAGAGAAGGTTTTCTCCTTACTCAATAATCTTGAAGCTCAATATGAAGGTTTCACTACTGCCATGCTCAAACCTCCAATGCCCTCTTATGCTGAAGTTGTGCTTCTGTTGTGAAGCTTTGATATTTGCCACAAACTTCATGTCACTGAACTAAGTAATCATGTGGCTTTCTATGGTAACAAACAAAAGGGATCTAATTACGCCAACCACAAAGGAGGCAGTTGTAACACTAAACAGAACTTCTCCTCCAAAGGCAAAGGTTTTCCTCATTAAAATAATTGTGGTTTTAGTGAAAACTCTCACACTGCTGCCATTGGTGGTCCTCCACAGTGTTAGATTTGCAACAAATTTGGACATCAAGCCCTTAAATGCTGGCACCGCTTTGACAAAGCTTTTCATGACACTGAGATTCCTGAAACTCTTGCAGCTCTTACCATCCACAACTCCACCGACCATGAGTGGATGATCGACACTAGAGCCTCGGCTCATATGACTTCCAATGCGGGATCGAGCAACCAACCATGTCTTGTTGAGGGGCCATAAGAAGGGTAAACCATTCAAGCTTCACATCAAGCCTTATTTTCAACTCATTTTCAAGTTGTCAATCCAAATTTATGGTATCAACGGCTTGGCCACCCTTAACCTGCAGTAGTTGATGTTTTACAGTCACTTGGTTTAATAAAAGTAGTTGGCAAAAATAATTCTTCTAGTTGTGATAGTTGTCAAATTGGTAAATTTAGTCATTCCCTTTTCTTTCTTCATCCGACAATAAGTATGGTTTACTTTGTACAGTGTGATCTTTGGGGCCCTGCCCGAATACAATCATTGGACAAATTTTTATACTGTACTGTTTTGATTGATGATTTTAGCCGTTTCATTTGGCTTATTCTCTTAAAAAATAAATTTGATTTCTATGATTCCTTTCGTGCCTTTATGAAATATGTCTCTTGTTAATTCTCTACATGAATTAAGTGTTTCAATCTAACGGTGGCAATGAGTTTTCTAGCAATCATTTTGCTCATTTTCTTAAGAATCAAGGTATTCTACATCAGATGTCTTGTCCTTACACCCTAGAACAAAATAGCATCACCGAAATATCCGGAAACTTGGTCTTACAATGCTCTCTCACAATGGTATGCCAAAACATTTTTGAGTGGAAACTTTTTCTACCGATGTGTTCTTAATCAACGGAACACCCTCTTCCACTCTTGATAATGACTCTGTCTACTTTAGATTACATGGTCGATGCCCTAATTATCTTTCTCTACGTGTTTTTGGATCCAAATGCTTTTCTTATCTCTGGACAAATAAAACTAATAAATTTGATCCTAAATCCTTACCATGTGTGTTTATGGGTTAGAGTAGCAAACATAAAGGCTATAAATGTTTTTATCCACTAGCCAGAAGAATGTTTGTATCATGACATATTGTTTTTTATGAAAATCAATTCCCTTCAAAAATTCTGCCAACCTTCACGCTCAATCACACCTCTCGGGCACCATCTCTGTCTTTACATAATGGTTGGACTCTTCTGCTACATGCCATATGACTATGCCTCCTCTATAAGATGCCTCCAATTTTGCAAGTAATTTTCCTTCTACTCTGGCTAATGTCTATTCTCCTTAGGTTGCATTCACACTATTGGATAATCCTTCTTTCTTGGATCCTAAGCTCTATTGAAGTCTAGTTGCTCAATACATGCATAATCCATCCCAGGCTTATTATCAAATGGTAAAGTGGATTCTCCAATCTTGACTTTCAGCTCTTCGCCAAATCCACACTTGACCTCTATGCCTTTGCCGACGCTAATTGGGCTGGATGTCCTGAAACACGCTGCTCCACTATCGGTTTTTACACTTTTCTCGTTTGAAATTGTATCTCCTGGAGTGCCAACAAGTAGCATACTGTGTCCCGCTCGAGCATTGAAGCCAAATACCGAAGTCTTGCTCATACTACTGTCGAGATGACTTGGTTAACTGCTCTACTTCGTGATCTAGGCGTTCCTTTAGACAAGACTCCCTTGCTCTTTTGTGATAACCTTAGTGCCCTTCATCTAGCCTGTAATCCTATCCATCATTCTCGAAGCAAACATATCGACATCGATTACCACTTTTTGTGAGAACATGTTGCCTTGGACCTCATTCAGACACGCTATGTTCCTACATCTCTTTAGTTACCCGATATGTTCACCAAGCCCTTATTGCACACCCATTTGATAAGCATTGCAACGAAATTGAACCTTCGATACTGGCTCAGTTTGCGCGCCTGAGGGATTGGGGTGGGGTGATAACAGATGGCCCACACTTGAGATCACGTATGGGACAATGCCTAACAAAAACAACCAGGATTCTATCCCAAGAAAAACTCAATCAACTCACCAATCAAGAATAGAATCCTCTCTACAAGGAAGTCGAACGCTGGCTAAAAGTCTCCCTACAACTTGTACAGTTTATACTCCCATTTCCTAGCTTTGTATGAACAGTACTTTGGGTGTATATAAACGCTTACTGTACACATCCCCATTATGATGAAAAATACTCACTTCATTCGATCTGTTCTTTACTTTCTTTACGTACCATTGTATTGCTTGATATATATATATATATATATAATATATATATATATATATATATCTGTTAACAGCATGCATGGTTATTGTACGTACGTAAGAAGGCCTATCGTATTAAGTCATGACAGTTAATTATTAGATCATAGAAAGAAAAGCAAAGAAAAATATTGACTTGAATTCTTTCAAACTTTCCACCCTTCAAGAAAACCCAACCACCCTCATCATCAAAAAAAGAAAAGGATAAATGGAATTTAAAAAATAAAATTGTCTATGATCTCGTGAGATCTACTTATTATTGCCTTTTAAAAGCAAATTAGTCAACATAATTTATCTTAGAAAAAAGAAAAGAAAAAAAACCCACCAACGTATGGATATATAATAAGAAAAACAAAAAGGCAATAGAAGTCAACAATTAAATCTTGTTAACACGTACATTATGATTCATATCATAAGATTTTTAATTCTTTATTTTTTAAACAGATAATCAGTATATAGCATCTGCATATTAGATGGACTAAGTTAGGAAAAGCTGAACCAAATTAAATTGCAATTAGAATTAGGAGGCCGGAATCAACGATTCTGTGTCACAAGCAAGCTGCAAGAATGGTGGAGCCTGCAATGAGGACCATATATATATTTGAAAGATCCGGAGGTGCCAAGTCAGCCGTGGCCCATGCATGCTATGCTGCATACCAATGTATTCAAACAGTGTGTACGTGTGGCAGTAGCTATTTGGTTTGGTGTCCGGGAACTGTAGGTAATGGATCGAGTTGTATTTTTCTGACCTATTGGATAAAGGATAGATAGATAGATATTAAAAAAGAAAAAGGGTATAACATTAACCATAAATAGGTCTGTGGTGAGTTGGGCCATTAAAGACGATTAGTCCATGAATGATACAATTATGGGCCCTTTGACCCCGAACCTCATCCTCCTCGATCTTTACTTATACCTACCAACGCCCGGTGCTTTTTCTCCCATTCTTAGAATATTTTTATTGAATTAATTAAAAGTTAAATCTATTGAATATTTAATTATTAGAAAGTAAAATATATTTACAATAGATTAACTATTTAGCTACAGTAATTTTTAAAATTTTTTCCAAATTTAAAGGTTACGGTACATATATCAAATACATATTTTATTAATTATTTCTCTCTCCCTTTATTTCTATCACATATTTTTATCATAATTGATATATTAATTTGAATTAGTGATATATTAATTTAATAAGAATATGATTATTAATTAATATATAATAGATAGAATAGTAAAATAAGATAAAATTAATTAAATTAATAATTAAAAAAATTAAATATTTTTGAAATTATTAGTTATTCATTATTATATACACTAATGTGAAGATTTGATATGAATAATCAAAATCAAATTCATCTTATATTATTTTATTGTTATATAATGAAAAAATAGCTATTCTAATGTAAAGATTTATGTAAATAGAATAGTCAAAAATCTAATTTCTCTTACTATCATAAAAAAATATATTTTAATTTTGACTAATCTAATGAGAGTGCTCTAGGAGCGAGAAGAGCTATTAATGTTACTTTCTTCATTCATTTTTCTTCTTCATTTTTGCATTTCATATATTTTAATTTTTTTTAATTTTTTATTTAATAATTAAAAAAATTTATTATTAATGAATTGATATTTTTTATACTTTTTAAAAATATTTTAAAATGATAAAAAAATAAAAAGATCAATTTGACCTAATAGTTACTTGGTAGAGAGTAGCATCGCTCTTTACGAAGTACTCTGTTTAAGTTTATTACCCAAAATTAAGTAAAGTAATGCTATACTTGTTCGCCTTAATAGCATCCGTAATTGAAAAATAAAGTAATGCTATTACTCGAGTCGCTAAGAATATTATAACAAAATATACTAAGAGACGTGATATTTATAATGGTAGAATATACAAGTGTGGTATAATTTGTTTTTTTAAAAAATAAATAAATACTGGATTTGTATAAAAAATATTTTTAATAATAAATTTCATTTATTTTAAATAATTATATAATATTTATTCTTATTATAATAATTAAATTACTACTTGTACTACGACATGAAAGGAAGAGTAGGAAATTTCGTTTTTGGTCCCTCTCGGCCTCTCCTGTCCTCTCCTCGTCTTTTCTTTTTACAGATAATTGATTTGAATTAAATTGATGTACCTTTTCCTAAAACACATCAAAAAAATCATCACCATCATCGGTTTTTCAAGATGGCCAGAGCCACCGTCCAACACCTCTCCCCCTAGAATTTTCTGATCGATCCCATCCACCCTCGATAGATATTCATAACCCTCCGATCTTCTCTCTCATCACAATGTACCAGTGGAGGAAATTCGACTTCTTCGAGGAGAAAAACCCTGGCAAATCCAATAGGGTGCCGGAGGAGGTGAGCGCTAGAATCGGTTGCTGCTCAAGCGGCCGAGGCAAGGTGGTCATCGGCTGCAATGACGGCACCATCAGCCTCCTCGATCGTGGCCTCAATTTCAATTACGCCTTCCAGGCTCACTCTTCCTCCGTCCTATTTCTCCAGCAGCTCAAAGTTTTTCCTTTCCTTCTCCCATCATTTTATTTTCCGATTTCTTTCTTGTTTGAGGCTGACAAAATGGGTCAAGAATAGTAGAAATTTCAAATCTTTTGAGGCCTTTTAACTTGTTATTCTAATAATTTTGATATTGTCGAGCCGCTATTGATGTAATTTTTAAAAAATTCAGCAACGCAACTTTCTGGCGTCTGTTGGAGAAGATGAACAAATATCCCCGCAACAGTCAGCTATCTGCCTTAAAGTTTTTGATCTCGACAAGATGCAGCCGGAGGGATCAAGCACCACGATTCCTGATTGTATTGGTATATTGCGAATATTCACTAATCAGTTCCCTGAGGCAAAGGTAGCTTGCTATGCGGATGTTTGCACTTAAACCTCATTCCTTATCTGATTGCCTAGTTTATTTTGTAAAATCGACTTGAATTTGTGTAGCTAAAATTACTGCTTATCTATCTGCCTCTGCACCTGTGTCTATCTTAATGAAGTTTCGAAACCCATATGATATACTGCAGATTACATCATTTTTAGTACTAGAGGAAGCACCGCCAATACTACTGATAGCTATTGGCTTAGATAATGGTTGCATTTACTGCATCAAAGGGGATATTGGACGTGAGCGTATCTCCCGTTTCAAGCTTCAGGTTGATAACCTCTCAGACAAAAGCCAGTCTTCTATAACTGGTCTAGGTTTCAGAGTGGATGGTCAAGCCCTTCAACTGTTTGCTGTAACTCCTGCTTCAGTTAGCTTGTTTAGTCTGCAGGACCAACCACCAAGACGGCAAACTCTAGATCAGATTGGATCGAATTTCAACAGTGTCACAATGAGTGACCGCTCGGTATGCAGTTTTTGTGCCCCCATTTTGTGTATGTCGCCTCAATAACTGTGTTTTATATTCTCCAAGAAAGGTAAGAGTCAATTTTCTTTTTTTGTTCAGGAGTTGATAATTGGTCGACCTGAGGCCGTGTATTTTTATGAAATTGATGGACGTGGTCCGTGCTGGGCTTTTGAAGGAGAGAAGAAATTTCTGGGATGGTTTCGTGGATACCTCTTATGCGTTATTGCGGACCAAAGAAATGGCAAGAATACTTTCAATGTTTATGACCTGAAGAACCGTTTGATTGCCCATAGTATAGTGGTTAAAGAAGTTACTCACATGCTTTGTGAATGGGGTAACATAATCCTTATAATGTCTGACAAATCAGCTTTGTGTATTGGGGAGAAAGATATGGAAAGCAAGTTAGATATGCTGTTTAAAAAAAACCTATATACAGTAGCCATAAATCTTGTTCAAAGTCAACAGGCTGATGCTGCTGCAACTGCAGAGGTGCTAAGAAAGTATGGGGACCATTTATATATTAAACAAGACTATGATGAAGCTATGGCCCAGTATATCCACACTATTGGTCATCTTGAACCTTCGTATGTCATACAGAAGTTTTTAGATGCACAAAGAATCTACAACCTTACCAACTACTTGGAGAAATTACATGAGAAGGGGCTTGCTTCTAAAGATCACACAACTCTTCTCTTGAATTGTTACACGAAATTGAAAGATGTGGAAAAGCTAAATATATTTATTAAAAGTGAGGATGGTGTTGGGGAACATAAGTTTGATGTGGAAACTGCAATAAGGGTTTGCCGTGCTGCCAATTATCATGAGCATGCAATGTATGTCGCAAAGAAGGCAGGGAGGCATGAATTGTACTTAAAAATCTTACTCGAAGATCTTGGTAGATATGACGAAGCCTTGCAATATATTTCAAGCCTTGAACCAAGTCAAGCAGGGGTGACGGTGAAGGAGTATGGTAAGATTCTCATAAAGCACAAGCCAGTGGAGACAATTGAGATACTCATGAGGCTTTGCACAGAGGATAAAGAATCAGTTAACCAAGGAGCCTCGAGTGATGCGTACTTATCTATGTTGCCATCTCCTGTCGATTTTCTCAACATTTTCATCCACCACCCGCAGTCCCTTATGGATTTTCTTGAAAGATATACCAATAAGGTGAAAGACTCACCTGCTCAAGTTGAAATCCACAACACACTCTTGGAGTTGTACTTGTCCAATGACATGAACTTTCCATCAACCTTACAAGCAAACTATATTGAGGATCTTGATCTTGGAGTAACTGGGATGTCAAGAGCTGAGTCCAATGGGAAATATGTCGCTGATCGCAAAGACTCAGCCAAGGAAAAGGACCGTCCGGAAAGGCGGGACAAAGGGCTACGCTTGCTTAAAAGTGCTTGGCCATCTGAGCTTGAACATCCGCTATATGATGTTGATTTAGCTATTATTCTATGTGAAATGAATGTATTCAATGAAGGGCTGCTGTATTTATATGAAAAGATGAAACTCTATAAAGAGGTGATTGCTTGCTATATGCAGGCACATGATCATGAGGGATTGATTGGTTGCTGCAAAAGACTTGGGATTCAGGTAGAGGAGGGGACCCTTCTCTTTGGGCAGATCTGCTGAAGTATTTTGGTGAACTTGGAGAAGATTGCTCCAAAGAAGTGAAGGAAGTTTTGACCTATATCGAAAGGGATGACATCTTGCCTCCTATTGTTGTTCTTCAAATGCTGTCCAGAAATCCATGTCTCACACTCTCTGTCATCAAGGATTATATTGCTCGAAAGCTTGAACAGGAATCAAAGCTGATCGAAGAGGACCGGCGAGCTATTGAGAAGTATCAGGTTGGTGCTTGCTTATTGCAGCTTCCCGTCAAAGTTTATGTATTGAAACTATGACTGTTATCAGACCCATGTCAAGTTATGGTGTGGCGACTTTTTTTTTTTTCTGTGATAAATAGAGGTTTATTAAAATATGCAATACATGGAAGGTATCACCAAAAGAGAATGGCATGGAAACAGCTATCAAAATCTCCTAAAAGCCCTGAAGTGGAAACGTAAATAAAGGAACTAGAATAGAAGGTTATGGCTATGTTTGTGGCTTTGATTAAGATTCCACCTTGGAAGGCTTCTCCAGAAGGTCTTGTTGCTGTATATTTTGTATTCTTCTTAAATATAGTCCGAAAAAAGCTGGATTAGACATTTACGTATGCTTAACGTCACAAAAAATCCCCATTGCATTTTTAAGAGATTGGCATGTTGGCATTAATTTTTTTTTGTTCTACTCCTGGCATTGGGTATTGTTCTACTGATAAGCAAGGCAACAAGACCTTGAAAGTCTGGAGTTTTCTTGGTCGGTGGAAGTTTCACCTCTGAAAGTGGAAATTGTAAGAACTCGGTGGCAGAAGTCAAGGATCTTTTTTTAAGATTCCTATACCTCCGGAGGGATGCTCAATTTTTTTTTTTCAGTTTTTAGTTTTCAAGATTCTCTGTTATTAATAAGGTCCTGAATTGCATAACTATACTAATTTGTAAAGCCCTTCATTGACACCTGAGTGTAGACAAGTTGAAGCATGGAAAAGTTCGAAGAGCTCTAACAGCTGCAGGATGTTAGTACCCAATCCAAAGCAGACAACTAGCTTAATCTTCATCTATTTACTGGTTTAATGATATATTCTTGAGTATAGTTCTTCAGTTATAGTTGTCCTAGCAAGTGCGAGGCTTTGCTATGTTACATATGCATGGTCATATATTAACCAGTAGCAGATCAACGAAAACTTGATCATTTATAGCATGCCTTTAGTTTTCTTTTTGACCATGCATATTTATACTCTTAATTGTCACCATAAAATCACTATTCTATGACGTAATTATTTCAGGTTGATAATGTACAAAATAAAATGTTGTCCCTCCTTACCCACTCTTCCCCATACTAGCGTGGGGCGTGAGAAGAATTTTGTTGATGTATGATAGAACTCTGAAATATTTAATTACCATCCTAATTCTTTTTCATTGAGAAGACAAAATTATTAAGTGAGTTATTCAACTTGCAGGAAGACACGTTGGCAATGAGAAAAGAAGTTCAAGATCTCAGGACAAATGCCAGAATATTTCAGCTTAGCAAGTGTACTGCTTGTACTTTCACACTTGATCTCCCTGCTGTACACTTTATGTGTATGCACTCATTCCACCAGCGCTGCCTTGGTGATAATGAAAAAGAATGTCCTGAATGTGCTCCTGAATATAGATCTGTCCTGGATACGAAGAGAAGCTTGGAGCAGAATTCTAAAGACCAGGATCAATTCTTCCAGCAAGTGAAGAGTTCAAAGGATGGGTTTTCGGTAATTGCTGAGTACTTTGGAAAAGGAATCATAAGCAAAACGACTAATGGACCCATCAGTGCTCATAGATCAGGCAGCATTTCTTCCAGCAGTGGCCTCTGAGCATTGTTGCTTGCTTGTTTCTTTGTCTCAATATTGGTAACAACAATTTGTTGCGACATCCAAGGACTAAGGGCCGAATTCTTACTATTAAGCAATAATCATGCAAGATGGTGAATCCTGTTAAATTTTCTTGCTGGGACTGGCATTATTCTCTCATTTGTCTTCATTTCTGGCAATAAGGGTTTAAATCTGTTGATATCCATGGATGAAACAAATTTGAAGCAAGAAAAGAGGTAACTTCACGAAATCTACTATATCCTTCAACAGAAATGCAGACTGAAGTTCAGACCGTTGTTTTTTAATTTTGTTCATTTGGTTATTCAAGCATGAGTCTTTCTACATGTATAATACTGAAGCGGGATTCAAGAGCTATTCTTTATCTTTGAAGACTTTAATTCCTCCCTTCTCCCTGTGCAGTCGTTGACATAAATATGAAACTTGGCCATTTATTTGTCCCATTATATGTTGCAAATCTAATATGATGGATTATTGGGGCTCATCTGAGGCTTGGTTGGTTATTGAGCATACGAGGAGTCTCAAATGAAAAGAGGGGAAGATGTGTAACAGAAAGTTGCCTATAGTTCATGCTTCCATGTGCAGAAACATACTTGCGTCTCAGGTTTTGAACAGGATCTTGTAATCCCTGTGTCTTAGTGTTCAAAGACATTGCCTTATCTAAATTGCTGTGGAAGTAGTTATGAAACTTTCTAAAGGCCATAGCAGAAGGCATTCCTTTGGATGATTGATATGAACCGCAATTGTCCTCATGGATGCATCCATACTAGGGTTACACTCTACCTATCATTTTCTGTTAGTTCTTAGATTTCATTACCAATGCGTGGTTTGATACTGTAAGCATTGACTGCACCATGAATATAATTTTTAGGCCATTATGATTTTCGAAATGGTTCGGCATTTTTTGCTCTTCAGATTTATCATTGCTTTGTATTCTTAAAAACATTGTATCTTAAAATTAGGGAATTTGGATGACTTTTAGTGGATTAAGATGTTGTCAGCTAACTGAATTATCTAAGTACTGGACTTTGATTCTGAACTTCTGATTGAGCCCAAATTAGTTCTTCTGATTGCCTTTTTTCTGGCAAAGAGTAGGCCCCCAACTTCTGAATTGTCTGGTCTTAGTTTATGTGATTTCGTCGATTGTATGATCACAGCTTGCTATATTTTTTATAATCTATTTTGTCAGAAAGAAGCTGGCATGATTGTGACAGCCATGCAGACATATTCTATTAATGTGTATGTAACATGGTGCTAATGGTTCTTCGAAATCAATGTCCTGGCTTCTTTAGTTAATTCTAATTAGTATCTTTACCATTGAGGTTAAAAGCTCATGTTATCTTCTCTGTTTATTAATTTCATTTTGGTTCTATGTTTTCATTGTGCGTTTAAGGAGCCGTGCAACTAATGGTTGATGGACAATATGCAGCCACATTTCTACTGAAATATCTATTCTTCTTGCAGCATGATACTTATGTATTGAGGGTGGTATTTGTTACCCATTTTCCAAATCATTTTGCAACTGGGGTTCTCTCTCCTGCTAATTCTGCTGGCATAGGTTTTCTATTCAGTGCAGGATATCACACTTTGTTTTATAAGAAACATTTTTAATTTCTGACAAGTCATTTTAAAGGAACTTGCAAGCTAGTATTCTGCTTAAAGAATGACTGGGATCAATTGTTCGTCAATAATATGTCATGTTTCTACAGTGTTTGTTTTTCTAGTGAACTGAAGTTTACATTTCTCATTCATAGCGAAAATAGATTTACAAGGGTTTATTTATGGATTGCAATGCTGAAATAGATAAGGAAAGAAATAACTAATTGATAAGGAAATAAATAGGTAAGGACATAAATAACTTCTAAAAGGAAAAGATAAATCTCCCTAAAAACTCTCTTAAGATAGAGCTGCTACATAGCATCTACTTTAGTGGGTGCACACAATGCACTCATTACGTGGATGCTTTTGGTCCATGTATTTTTTTTTTTTTCACCAGACGGCTTCTCTCATCTCTCTCATCCCTCCCATCGTCTCTCTCATCATTTTTCTCTCTCATCAGATCTCTCTCATCCTCGACTCTCTCTCATCAGAATGACTCTCTCTCTCTCATCTCGGGCTCTCTCTCTCCTCAGCTCTCTCTCATCAGATCGACTTTCTTTCATCTCAAGTTCTCTCTCTCCTCGACTCTCTCTCTCTCATCTCGGTCTCTCTCTCCTCGACTCTCTCTCACTCATCTCGAGCTCTCACTCATCTCGGTCTCTCTCATCGTCACTCTCTCTCTCCTCGACTCTCTCTCTCTCATCTCCGTTCTCTCTCTCCTCGACTCTCTCTCATCCCTCATGCTCTCTCTCTCTCATCGTCGGTCTCTCTCTCTCATCAACTCTCTCAATCTACAGTAATTTCGAATTTGAGAGATAAATATTATAGGGTGTTTTCGTCATTTCACTTATGCCACGTAGGGTGTGCAGCGGCTGCACCCACTACAATGGCTTCTCCCCAGAGTTTTTCCTTAAGATATTCACAAATTTACAACAAACTCCCTAAAATACATTCTGATTGAGTTGTCTAACTTTCCCCCTCAAGCTAGCTTGAAGATATTTCCGACGGCCAGCTTGATGTTCAAGTTCTCAAACTGTTTCTGTAATGCCCCAGTCCTACAGGAATCGAAGAGTTACTTCCTGTAACTTAAAACTCACAATTCATCAATATATTTACAAACTCCAAAATGTAAAGTCATCAGAATACTACAAAATCTCTTAATAAAATCCGCCAATTCTCAGAAATCTTCTATGAGTAATCCACTATGTTTAAATAATCAACTCACCGATACTCCATAATCCTGATCCTTAGCTGAATTATTCAAAATCATCTGAAAAATATTTGGAGATAAGGGGTGAGTTATCAACAACTCAGTAAGCAGAGGACATATACTAGTGTGTAAACATGAGCATTTACAGAGTTTAGAATGCAGACCAAAATATTTTCTTTCAGAGTGCAGAATCAGAGTATTTGTTTTCAAAATGCAGCGTCAAAACATGTTATCAAAAATATCAGATCGAAAGTTCGAAAATATTTATAATCAAAATCCATTTGGCATAGCATAAACTGAAACATCACATCTTATCTTATCATATTAGAACAAATACCATGTTTAACTCCCGTAATAGGGTTGTGCAAATCCCGGTAGCTAATCGAGCAAAAATAAAATGTGAATCTTACCCTTATTCATTCTCGGAACCTCGAGTGTGCACATAGGAAAGACCACGCAGAAAATCACTTTGTTTCCAAAGTGGGTGCACCAGAAATAGAAAAGTTGGTACCAACCCGAACAGAGGTCACAGTTTTACACCCGTGATAAGGTCAAAACGGAATAGAAACAGAAACAGAATGTTATGCCAGAGGTTTTCAGAAAACACATCATATCATATCAGAGTACTAAACATCTTCCGAACAGAACAGAATCAGATCACAAAACATAATTTTATGCACAAAATTTCATATTCGCTCTCTTTTGCAAGGTTCAGAAACAAAATGTCAAAAATAAGCTCATGTCTACACTAGTCATGATAGAAAATACTTTCTTCTTAAACAGAATCTCATGAATAATGCAGAACAAATAACTGGGGTGGTTCAAATTTCTTTTCATAACCAAATATGTATATTTTTCAAAAATTAATCTCAGCTCATTTTATTTTAATGCAAAGTCTAACATAGGAACCTTACTTACTTGGACTTCTTAGTTTTTTTGGAATTTTTCTCAAAAATGTCGAACAATAATTAATCGTCATCTATAAAATAATCACATAATTCTCGTAAATTTCCAATTAATCATGTATTTCGATATTTAATCCTAAGCTTCTAAAATAACCTATTTAATTCCTCAAAACCTAAAATTTCATAACCTAAAATTATAAATCATCACTTTCTAAAATCATCAATATTGATTTAATAACTTTGACTAAAACATTTAAAAGTCTGACCTAATTTATTATTGGAAACAAATTATAAAGTTTAATACTAGATAATATAATTATCCCAAAATATTTTAAAATAAACCATAATTATTTTTAAATAGACTAAATCATATCTAAAGTGTAAAAATAACATTACATCAATATTGTTTACTTTTTAAAATGAATCTTTACCTAATAACATGTTAAAATACTTAAGTGATTTTCTGTAGTTATAATTAAATAAGAATTTATTAATACATAATAAAAATTTTAAAACACCTTAGCATAACTTGCAGTTCGAAGGATAGAAAAGTAATTAACAATATTAGTGTAAAATATAGCTTAGAAGCATGTAATACACTTACGTAAACCAAATTCTTTGAATAACGCAGTAGCTACGTACGCGATTGAGGTTCGCCGTGAAGAATGGAGCTGCGACGGAGTTGGGTGGATGCGAAGGATACGTTGGCGGTGGTTAAATACAACGGTGCACTGGAAGCGAGAGAGTGATAAGTGAGAAAGAGATAACAGAGAGTGAGAGTTGCGCGAGAGAGAACAGAGAGGAAGATTACCGTGAGGCGGAGGTGGCGTGAGGCGGACCTGGGGTGACGGAAGTCTTCGCTGGCGGTTTCTAGGGCCGCAACTTGAAGGAGCTCTCAGTGGGAAGTTGTCGCAGTGGCTCAAGGTAGGAGGAACACATCCTCTGTTTTGGGAGTGAGGAACAGATGTTTTACGGGCTGGCTAATGGTGGCTACACTAGTGGATTCACGTCTGGATCACGGTGGTGGCTTATGGCAGCGTTGTGGAGGAGCATGCAGCGGCTTGACCTCCTTGGAAAGCTACAATTTCCGTGTGATGGTTGAGTAAAACCGTGAAGGTGCAGACTGGTTTTTGGTCGTGCGTGGGTGAGTCTCTTGTCGTGCGATCCGTGGGCTCGGCGTCTCACGTGGTGCTACCTGTGGTTATGATCTTCCTCTACTGGCCATGGGTGGTGCACTGTATAAGTGCACGGTGGGGGGCGGAGGACTGTGATGCGAGGGCTTGGGGTATGATGTTGAGTATGCTGACGGCAGAAGAAACCCGGTGGTAGAAGCTGTGGGGGCTGCACGATGGTGGTTTCTGTGATCGTTGCTGCATGTGGAGTGGCCGAAAAGCAGTGCATGGTGGTAGACAGGAAAGACAGCAGCAACGGGGTGGCTGAAGAGGGCAGCAGCGGCAACTTAATCTAGGGTTGAAGGTGAACGATAAAAGCATGAGGGATGTGCATGAACTATGAAGTTAACTTTGGAATATATATAGGAAACAGAAAAATAAAACCCTAGAGAAAGCAGGAAGGAGAGACGTGCATGAAGTGGGTCAGGAAGGAAAAAAAAAATCTCATGGATTTGAGCTTTATGGTCCATAAAAAAAATGTAGTGAATAAAAAGAAATAAATGGGTCATTCCTTAAATTTTATCGGCCCATAAAATAGTACTTGAAAAATTTTAACTGGATTTTTCACATACTTAATCTAAAATATGTAAAAAAAAAAAAAAAAACTTGGTGCTAGGCTTGAGTGTTACAGTTTCTTTGACGGTCCCTTGATAAATATATCGGCTACTTGTTTAGTAGTCGAAACATAAGGCAAACAAATCAGTCCACTATCTATCTTCTCCTTTATAAAATGTTTGTTAACTTCAACATGTTTTGTTCTAACATGAAGTATCGGATTGTGAGCAATGGCTATGTCAGCTTTATTATCACAATATAATCTCATAGGTAGTGAATTTTCAAACCTCAATTCTTCAAATAATCTTTTAACATATAACACTTCACAGATCCCATGGGCAACAACCCTAAATTCAACTTCTGCACTACTCCTAGCCATCACATTATGCTTTTTGCTGCGCCATGTAACCAGGCTTCCTCCAACAAAAGCACAATAGCCAAACGTTGATCTTCTATCTGTTATACTCCCAGTCCAATCTACATCAGTGTATATATCAACTTATTGATGTCCATGGTCTCCAAACAATAAACCTTTACTTGGAGTTCCCTTTAAGTACCTTAGGATTTTGTACATTGCATCAAAGTGGAGTTCCCTTTTAAGTACCTTAGAATTTTGTACATTGCTCTTCCATTCATCCTTACCCTACTGACTGCAAAATCTATGCAGGGTGTGTATGTGAGAGATAAATCAGTCTTCCAACCAGTCTTTGAAACTGATTTTTATTAGTTACCTTTTCAGGGTTAGCAGGCTGTAACTTTAGATTCGGTTCTATGGGTGTCTCTACAACCTTACACCGTAATAAACTTATTTCCCCAAGCAAGGCAAACATATATTTCCTTTGTGAAACAAAAATACCTCTCTTAGACCTTGTAGATTCTATACCAAGAAAATACTTCAAGCTGCCCAAGTCTTTGATCTCAAAGTCATTAGCAAGAACCTTCTTTAATCTTTCAATTTCACTGCTGTCATTTATTGTCAAAATAATGTCATCAACATAGATAATTAAAACAACAACTTTCCCTTCACCTGAGTGCTTTAGAATACAGTGTGATCAACTTGACCTTGAATGTAATCGTGACTCTTTTAAAGCCCTTCCAAAGCGTTCAAACCAAGCTTTAGGGGATTGCTTGAGTTTATATAATGGCTTTTTCAATTTGCACACTTTTTCTCGACCAAGTTTACCTTCAAAACGTAGTGGTAACTCCACTTCCTCTTCTAGATCTCCATTTAAGAATGCATTCTTTACATCTAATTGGTGTAAGGACTAATTAAAATGTACAGCCAAAAATAGTAACATTCGAATTGAGTTTATCTTTGCCACAGGAGTAAAAGTTTCTTGGTAGTCAATTCCATAGGTTTGCGTGAATCCCTTGGCTACTAGTCTCACCTTGTATTTTTCTACATTGCCATCAGCCTTGCATTTCACAGTGAACACCCACTTAGATCGTACACACTTCTCCTACTCAGGTAAATCAACAATCTCCCAAGTTCCATTCTTCCAGAGTGCATTCATCACTTCAAGAACTACTAATTTCCAATCTGAGTGATCTGGTGCTTCATGAACATTCATTGGAATAAATAGATGAGAAATATTGGATGTAAAGACCTTATGATTATCATAAAGTCTATGATAAGACATAAATTTAGCAATAAGATGAGTGGTACAGGTTCTAATTCCTTTCCTAATGGCTATCCGTTCATCAAAGTCTGAAGGTTTATCACTAGGAAATATAGTAGAAGAAAGATTACCAGGAATTTTAGGCTAGAATTTCAAATGACCATGCTTTGGGGATGATGATTGACCTTGCTCTAGAATTGTAGGCTAATGATCTTTATTATTGTAATTATACATTCTTCTAGTCTACATACGAAGCTCGGAAGGAGCAGGATCATCCTATAGCGTTTCTCCCATTGTTTGTAATTCACTGATATTTTGTATAAGAAGATTAGAATTTCTTGTATTTTCTTTATTTAAAATTTCAATTTCCTGAGTATTTAATGGATGAGATGTGTCAAGAAAAAATATTAGATAGAGGGCTAAAAGTTTGCCAAAAATGATCTTCACTCTCTTTCTCCCTTGAAGATCAGTTGGCTTAAAATAAGATTGTTTTTCAACAAAGAAACATCCATACTCATATTGAATTTTGTTTTTTTATTTGGAGCATAACCAAGAAAAACATATTTTTCAGCCCGAGGGTCAAGCTTAGAACGAAGATGAGATGGTATATGAACAAAAACCGTGCATCCAAAAACTTTTAGGAATAGATCCGAGACTACTCTATTATCAGGAAAATGATTTTTCAGGCAATATAAAGGTGTAGCAAATTTTAAAATACGGGTAGACATTCTATTAATGAGATAACATACAGTTAAAATGGAATCTCCCCACAAATATTTTGGAATATGCATCGAAAACTTTATAGCCCGTGCAACCTCAAGTAAATAAAGGTTTTTTCTTTCCTCAATACCATTTTGTTACGGCATATCCCGACAAGTAGATTGATGTTGAATACCATTTTCCTTCAAAAAATTTTTACAAGTATTGGTTAAAGTATTATATACCATTATCTTACGAAGAATACTTATTTTGGTTTGAAATTGATTTTCAATCATGTAATAAAAATCCTTGAATAATTTTGCAACATCAAAATTTTCACTCATCAGGTATATCCAATAAAGGCGAGTGTGGTCATCTATCAAGGTTACAAACCATTTCTTTCCAGATAAAGGTACAAAGAAATGGTTTGTAACCTTCGAGAGATCCCAAACATCACTATGAATTAAATAAAAAGGTTTCGAAGCACGACATGTTTTCAAATTATAGGAAACTCGTTGACTTCTTGATAAAACACAAGTTTCACAATGAAAAGAATTACCATCCAAATCCTTAAAAACACTAGGAAACAAATATTTTAAATAAGGAAAACTGGGATGTCCTAGTCTAAGATGTCAAAGCATTATTTGATCATGTACAAGAATCGAACTAGAGCTACAGCTCAGGCCATGAGCTTGTTTATTGTTGAATTGAGTGTCATCAAAATAATAAAGGCAATCGATTATCCTAGCACTGAAAATCATCATTCCCGAGCTCTAGTCCTGAAATTCACAATGAGAATAAAAAAAATATGACTCAACAGTTAGAATCGCAGGATAATTTACTGATAGACAAAAAATTGCAAGTAAACTAAGGAATATGAAGAACATATCTTTAAATCTATTCTTTCGAAAATTCTAATAGAACCCGTGTCTGCTATTGGTGAAACTTACATCAACAATGCTAACTTGTTTATTACTCAAACAAGGACAATAAGAATGAAATAATTGAGGGAGACTAGTCATATGGTCATATGCACCTGAATCAATGATCCATGGTACATGAGTTGAACAAGTCAAATAAGCACTAGGAATATTACCTGTTTGGGCTAAGGAACCAGTAGAAGTACCAAATATTGAATTAGATTTTAGCAGTTGAAGGAGATGATCCACTTGATTTGAACTAAGAAAGTTGGTCTTTGCTTCATTTGCTTCCAGCTTGGTGTGACTACCTCCAGGTTTGCTACTCTTCTAGCTTGTTGGTTTTCCATGGAGTTTCCAACAAGTGTCTCGTGTGTGGCATGGCTTATTAGAATAATTACCCCATACTCAAGGTTTTTCCTCATACTTCCTTTGAGTACAGTATTGCACTTGTGCAGAGGCATTAGCTGCAGCAACCATATTCGAATTATTGGAGTTAGTAGCAATCAAAGCCGAGTTCTTCACTGCTCCATCAATTCCCTTCCGCTTCAGCATGACATTCCGACGACCATCTTCACATCTACTTTAGAAAACACCTCTCCAATTGGAAGCAAAGGCTGTCCACTCATAATTCTCTCTTTGACTTCATCAAACTCATCATTAAGTCCAGTCAAGAATTTAAATATTCTTGCATTTTCCACCATCTTTTTGTTGTGGTTGCAATCATCAGAGCTCTTCCATTCATGCTTATTGAATAGATCCAAGTCCTGCCACAGCCCTTTAAGGATATTAAAGTATTTCGTAATAATATATTTCCTTTGTTGTGTCTTGACAATTTTTTGCCGCAACTCATAGATATGTGAATAATTTTCAAGGTCAAAATACATCTAAAACATTATTCCAGAGTTCTTAGCAATTGAGTAGCACATGTAGTTGGCACTAATCTCTTCATCCATGGAGTTCACGAGCCATGACATAGTCGTGGAATTTTCAACGTCCCATGTAGAATATGACGCATTTGTTTTGGCAGTCGTCTTGATACCAATAAGGTATCCAATTTTCCCCCTCCCTCAAATATATATTCGCACTTATTGTGACCACCACAAGTAATTTACTTCATTGAGACGAATAGTTGTAACCTGGACAGAATGAGGCTCGGTATGGGTAGATTTGTGATCAGTGTTTATCTTGATCAAGGAAGAGGGTTTGGATGTATTGGACATGATGAAAGAAAGGGATTATGGAAGTGAACAAAGTAGAGAGATGGTAATAAGGCCTAGAGTTGAAAGGCTATGGCTGCCAGAGTTTGATTAAAAAAAAAATCCCTAGAAGAGATACCCAGGTTCGGCTCTGATACCATCTAGAGAAACTGAAGTTTACTTTTCTCATTCATATTGAAAATAAATTTACAAGGGTTTATTTATAGATTACAAT
Organism: Juglans microcarpa x Juglans regia; assembly: GCF_004785595.1. Lineage (NCBI taxonomy): Eukaryota > Viridiplantae > Streptophyta > Magnoliopsida > Fagales > Juglandaceae > Juglans > Juglans microcarpa x Juglans regia. The sequence goes on along the minus strand of NC_054600.1, from coordinate 473,801 downwards.
GCTGGAATAGATAAGAAAAGAAATAACTAGTTGATAACTAATTGATAAGGAAAGAAATAACTCCTAAAAGGAAAAGATAAATCTTCCTGAAAAACTCTCCTAAGATATTCACAAATTTACAACAAACTCCCTAAAATACATTCTTAAGAGTCGTCCAACAGGTTTCTTTGATGGAGTTTGCAATCACCTTTACCCCCAAATCCGCATCTCAACTACCTCATGAAATTTTATCTTTACGACTGCAAGATGAAGTTTGTCAGTTGGTATTGAAACCATAGCAGGCCCAATTCAATTTCTCAAGCTTCTCCATCTCTTTGGCTCCCATACTTCATGTTGTTCGTGAGAAATGGACTCATGAACCGTGCATTGCTAGAAATTTTGGGTGTATGGGTGCTTGGATTGAAACCGGTCTGTGTAAAGGTTGAAACCGCTAATGTCAAAATATCAAGGAAAAGTCGGTCTAGACCACAACATTAGTGAGAGCGTGCTCTTATTGTCCTGATGCCAAAGCTGCTGATAGATTCAACCACAGCAGCGCAGTGTAGTGCAACTGCTGCACATTGTTTAATTTTGCTTTTACAACTCTTTGCTTCACCATCTTCTGGACGCTTGAAATCATTGATTTATGCTTCCATTAGAGATGGATGGGATGGCCCGGGGGAAGGGGTGGGTGAAAGCCAAGGTAGATGCCACACTTGGAAAGCTCCAAATGATTGAATCGATTGTTTTTCGCGTGTATTAGTACATGCATTACCCGTGACTCACCTTTGTCACGCCCCTTTACCGGGGATGGTCCACTCGAGCTGTGATGACTTACTTTGGGTAAGAAATGCTACGTTTTGACGTGTTTCTCATTTGCTCGGGGATGTTTCTCCTATTTTTAACCAAGTATTCATTCATGATCAAATGAACCACCGTTTGGAATCTCTAGTTTTTGTAAACACTATTTAGTGATTACCACTAGCTTGGAATCTCTCTCTCAAACTCATACCTTCATAGCTTTCTCAATAGCCATATATGCTATGAAATAGGAGGCCGAATTCATGGTTGTAACGATTTCTTGCCTTCACTAGCGAAAATTAAAATTAACATTTGATGTCCATTAAATAACCATAGTTTATGTTGACATTCCTGGTTACCCTACCATTCCCTTAATTGGACAAAAGATACACAAAGTATTACAAGATTATCTCAAAAAAAAAAAAAATTGTGATTTATTACGTAAAATTGAATATTAATAAGCAAACAATGTGCTATCTTAATCCCTCGATGCATGAATTCAGGATCCCAAAGCGTACTAAAATGTTAACAAACGAAAATACAAACCATATGACAAAGAATGAGTTTACAATGGGCGTGCCTATTACAATTTAGGGCTGCCACAATGGTTCTGGGAATGCCTTTGGTGTCTCCTCAACTCTAAGCTCTTGCAGAACCTAACCGCTGTGCCGCACGATCAATACTAAGTTCTTGTCGATGTAAACCGTGCCACAACTTGTTTGGGTTATCACCCAAAGATCCGAGCTTAGCTATCTGCGTGTGCAATGCCTCCAAGTTGACAATGGGGATAGTTGTTGGTCGTCCATGAGCACACTGCATAACCAATTTTTCACGGTTATTAAAGTGGACAGCTGATCAATACTCTCTCTCTCTCTCTCTCTCTCACACACACACACATGTACAAACGAAATCAATTTGCCCAATCAACTCAAAATGTTTCTAAATATTATTCACTCACCTGGAAACAAAGCGAGGTCTGCGTTAGCTCTTCCACAATGAGGGAGCATTCCGAAGGTAACAAAGAGTCCCCAAACATAATTGCACCTTAATACAGAGTACAACAAAAGTAACGATTTCTTGACATAAGATGAAGATTTTCATTTTTATAGAAGTGCTACACCAGGTTCTTCTATCCGATGAAAAGAAAAGGACCGGAAACTGGCTAACATGCAGAAACTTGAAAGGAGGTGAAATGGGAGGGAAAAGAAGTCTCAGATGTATCTCTAACGTAAGAGAGACTCACATCACTTACCAAGACAAGTTAGTTTGGGAGTATTTTGTTTAGGTAATTATTCATATAAAGCATAACAACTTACTGCCACATGACAAAAGCTAGAATCATAGTCGTGCTATTCGATACACCATTGTTCATGACTTTCATGTTGGTAATGAGATAAAGCATGTACCTCTGCATGCTTTCATATTAAGGACACGGAGGACTGATGGTGGCATTGTTGATGATCCATCCGTATCAGCAAGCTACAGATTGCACAAAAAACTAGAGTTAGAAAGACAACAAATATGGTCTGAAGAAGGAAAAGAACAAAGGATAACCAAGATAAAAGGAAATGTTCCAGTAAGAGGTGGAGTGCCAGGCACAACCTGCTGAAGAAATTCCAAAAGATCTACATCAGACAAATTAACACCTAAAATGTTTGGTACCTGCAAGATTTGCGTAGAAAGCAATTATCTCAACAATAATAGACATAAGACAGGGCAGCCCTTATTGCACCTCTTAAAAAGTGACCTGCAATAAATTCCACTATGGCTGCAAACAGAATGAGTTGGCACCTAGTTTGTTGCCTTGATTCAATCAAGTTTATAAGGCTCTTGAGCTTAGCTTGAACTTGAATTGAGCTTTGCTTAACCTCCTAAAAATATTTGCTAATAATAAAAGAGTCGTGCTCAAACTCAGGCTGTTTACTTGTGCCAAATGGTGGAATATGCTCAGGGAAATTCAACCCCAAAACTTGAAATTTTCATTGATATGCTCTGTTGTTTATGCACCCATAGGAGAATCTACACTTAATGAGAAAATCCTATAATTAAGACAAAATTGACACAAACATGGAAAGAATAAATTAAGAAGCAAATTGGCCAACATCCCAGCATAGAACTGATGAACCAATCTGTCACCAACCACAAGCACAATCTTCCCACCTAATTCAAGCACATGCTCAAGCTTGGGGCAAGCAAGATCTATTTATACAAAATAATAAACTTAAATATTATCAAACATTGACTTGAAAGCTTACAAACCAAGCACAGCTGGGTCTGAGCTCAGGCTCAATTATGACATAAGCGGAGCCACCAGTCGAGCAAAGCTCAAGCAGTTAACAAGACTCTTTTGCAGCCCTTGTATCAACCAATGACTGTCCAACTTTGGCTTTAACAAATAGTAGAGATGGATAAATTTCTTCTAATTACACGTTTTCAAATCATAGAAACATTAAATGTAAGAAAGTAAATAGACAAGAGCAGTGCTTCACCGCAAGAAGAGTGACAACTATTGGACGCCTGTGGAGAAGATTCAAATTCCTGCCAAAACGGTTTAATTTTATGAACCACAAAATCTAGGTGAGGAAAAAATATTTAAAAAAAGTTATCCCAGAAAGAGGAAGAATAAAAGGACATTATGAACTGTAGAACAGTGAAATTCCTATCTAGCCTCATTAACAGCGGGAATAAAACAAACATGACCATGCACCTTGAGACTGCTTCAACCAGGAATACGTTCGTAGTTCATTTCCAAGCAATAAAATTCTATTAATTTTGTTTATATTTCATAATACTAGACACAGGCATGCTAACACCAGTATTGAGTATCAATAGTTACACATCCGGGGTCGTGTTGCTCTATTTAGATTATCAACAGATACGAAGATTTGTCAATTTGAGAGAACACCTCTTGAAAGACCTTGAATCTTGACCATGTATGTTGCAGATCCAACCCCAATCTTTTATCTGTTCAGCATAATTTTGCAGCAACTGATAGGCTATTTCTGGCAGGATCTGTTAATGCAATATTGATGTTATACTTAAGAATTCATTCCACAGGCCAAAAGAAGAATCTAACATAGAATCAAATTCCGACATACCAACTCTTGCTCAATGTTAAGATAATTAATCGTCTTTGCTTCTCCAGAAAACACCTAAGTAGTCAAGTAGTCTTATTAGCCACAGTAGATGTATCAACTACACAAGTTAAAAAAAAAAAATACCTTATTGCGTAGGTCTTCCAGTCGGATCCTTTCATCTGCAGCATGCTGTAGAAATGGACTACTGCTGAAGTCATAACTCTTAACATAATTTATGCAGAGTCAATGTGTGTGTATACATGTGGGCATATGCATGTGTTGAGATGCAAGTGCACTTATGTTTATATATATATATATATATATATATATATATTTTGATAAATCAATAAGTAGCTTTATTGAATAGAATGAAACTAGGCAATGCCCAAGTACACAGGAAGTATACATATTATATATATAGTTTGAAGAAAAGAGGCAACTGTCTTACTTATTTGGATTTACTTTCCATCAAACATAAAATCATTTAGGAAATTACTATCATCATTACTGCCCTTGTTTGCCTCTAAAGACCACCATGCAAGTCAGTACAATTTTAAAATATAATCAAATGCACAAATTCTTATTGCTACCCCATAAATGAACCTAAGGTGTTCCTAGCTAGTAAGAAACTTATTACTGAAATATGAAAAGCAGATAATGCATAAGCAAGGAGAAAAGGATCCGAAAGAAATAGTCATATATAAACCTGGTCAATAACAGCAAGTGTTCTACCAGCCACAACCGGAATGAATTTCTTATCCACCTGCTGAAGAACTTTGGCTTTACCCAGGCAGTTCTTGTTGATAGATTCAGGAACTAAAGAATCACCAGCAAGATGCAAGAATCCAGAAGAGATGTCAAGTATATGACTTTCATTGTTGGTATCACACGATTTATTTTTGTTCTGAAGAAAAGGATAGAATCCATCATGCATTCATTGGTTATGTTTAAATAACAGTGATGAAAATCTCATCTGTATTTAGCAAAATATCCTAATCTGAAAAGTTACTTAACTGTTATCTGGGAAGAGAAACTCCGCCATTTAGACCAAGAATTCACGGAATCTTGAGTTTTCTTTGAGAAGAAGACTGAAAGAGGAAATAAAATAGTTCCATGCTACATTACCCAATCATAATGACAGAGATGTGTAATAGCAACAAGCACAAGCTAAATGAAACAAGATTAGCAAAAAGTTTTCAATAACAAATTCTGATACAACATTTATTGCCCATTGGCCAATTAATAAACGTTTCTAGCATTATTGAAGAACATAATTTCCATGTCCACAAAATCTTTTCTGTACATATCAAGAAAATAATTGTACCAGAGGCAGCTACTGTATGAATGTGTGTAACTTTGCATAATACATACATACATATGTATATCAACACTTATGTCATGTAGTATCCACACCTACGAAATTAGTCCTTGAATTAACATTATATGCACGTTGGCATAATAAGTCCTCAAACAAGAAGCATACTTGATCCTGGATATTGGCATTACCATTACCTGGAGCCATGTCTTGACTGCCAAAATAACAGGACTGTTCAACAGTGTCACCTTCTTCATTCTCCTTCAAGTTTGCTGAAATGCTTGTCATCTTCTCCATATCCAGTCTGAAGCAAGACTAAGACAAGTAAGAAATTAAGCAACAGGATTTTGCATCAGCACTGCGATAATAAGGATGCAAAAAATTTTATAGTACCTATTGTCTAACAACAAATGCTCCACAGAACTTGGCTTGAAATATAAATGATGAGCACCAGAAGGTTGTTTGGCATGTTTCAGCAGATCATCCTCTGTAACGATTACAGGTGCGTTTTTAGTTAGTTTTGATTTTTTTTTTGCAATGAAAAGGCAACTCAAATCACTGCAAACCTGGATAAGGAAGAGCATTGTGAAAGATTTTGGCTCCGGGTTTTCCCGCTTTCATAATTGAAGGACAATTTAAGGAAAAGAACCTCCTTTTCCCTCTGTAAAATGGTGGAGCTGAAAGGCTTCTTCTCGACCTTTTTTTAGGAACACGATCCTGTTCAGAATCTTGATATCCCATTGGATCTCTTTGGCTTTCATATTTGTCAACACGTGTGTAATCTTTAGCTTCTGATTCCATATTCAACCAGACTGTATCATCTGGCAATATATTTGCACGTTCAAGAGAAAATTTATACTCTTGATTAACTCTAGGAAAGAATTTGCAGGAATTTCTACTAAAACAAGCATAATCATCAAAATCTACTTTGTTATACAGACAAGGGGAGGTGCAATATTCCCGTCTAGAGCCCTTTGGCATGATATCAAAACTAGATTTGCAGTCGCTCTTTTCCTTAGACACAAGATGCCCATAACCAACACTTTCACCAGAGTGAGGACTCTCCCTGAGTGCATTTCCATCCCTTAAATGCTCAAAACCCCAAGGGGTGGCTAGAAATAAGGAATCTGAGGCCAGGGACACCAGCCAGAATGACTAGAGCCTAATTTCCCCAAGTGTTTGACAAACGAATCATATTCAAGAACATCTTCTTCAATGAAATGCTCTGCATAAGATGGGATTGACTTCCCAAAAGCTCTTGATGAAAAATCAAAATCTGCAGGCACATCAACTTTTTTAATTTCTCTGGTAAAGGACTGAGAACATGATGCATCTTCTTGCCAATGGGTCCTTGGAAGTAAATCAAAACTCTGTTTAGTGCCTTCAAATTCCAGAACATCATCACTGTCATGAGCACTTCTTTGCTTCCAGTTGGTCCTGAAGCGATCCCTTTGAAATTCATATCCGTCATCATTTGCAAACAAAGCCCTCTCAAGGGCAGCCTTAGTTGTGAGGAACAAACCTGCAGGAAGGGTTTCTCGATATCCCTGCCAACCAAGTCACAAGATAATGCAATCCCTGCCAATTCATTGCTCACAACTGGATCAACTTTAAGGAACTCAACTCCCCATACTGAGCTTAAACTGTTCTCCACATCAGCATTGGATCTATTCTTCAAGCAATTATCTTCTATGGATAGAAAATTGTTATCAGATGTCAACAGATGGTTCTCATACTCACAGGGTATGCATTTGGCTTCAAGACCATCCCATGATTGGAAAGCATAATCATTTTGACAAACAAATCCCATCTCATTTTGTTGCTCTATAAACTCAGCAGAATTTTTGTGCAGGTTTGCATGAGGAATTCCATCATGTTCTATGTCAGACAAATGGTCGAACTCTTTGAGCATCTCCGAAGGGGAAGAGAAAATGTCAAGAGAAGCTTTATGATTTTTTACCCTAAGCTTCTTTTTTGCAATTTCAGAGGTTTCTGACAAGTCTATACCAAGAGTTAGATTGTCGTTCCAAAATCTTTGAATGGCCTTCTCAGTGAAGGTAAGTATAGGAGCCCAATCCTGGCAAAAGCAAACAAGAAGAATTGAGAGAAGTCAGTGGGGGCCAACAAAAGTAACAGAATTCTTAACTATTCACATGTTCTAGGAGTTTTTATTAAAACGTAGAGGCTAAGAATTTCCCAGTGCGCATTGAAAAAGCAAACTCACAATCTTGCCATTTCTGTCTGGTGGGAATATATACCACAGAATTTAAAAAACCAATTGCTAAACATTCATTTTGTGTGTGTGCATGCATGCATGCATGAGAGAGAGAAAGAGAGGTCTTATTTGGACATTACAATGAGCTTGGGTCCATAACAAAGAAATCCTCTAGCACTTAACACACTTTATAAACATTAAGCCACTTGACCATGTCGAAGTCAAAATAAATATATCCAGAAGAACTCATACAACCAATTAGCAATTAATGTAAATCAGACATTAAGATCAGGCAAGAAAGAGGATTACCTTGAATTCAACTTTTGCCTTTGATGGTTCAAAGGTCAAATCATACAGAGAACGAGGGCAGCTTAGATTCAAAAGATAAGCTGGATAAGCTTGAGACCTACTTCTTTTCTGGTTTTGGGAACTGATTTTCCATGGATCCAAACAGTCAAACTGAATGGCCAATTGATTCAGCAGTTTATGAATTGGACCTTTGCAAATGAACCGAGAGTTAATATCTGCTAATGTGAAGGTCACAACAACATTCTTATGAATATCTTAATCCCCTTCAACCCCATGACACCAAACCTAGAGACTAGTACTCTGCTGACAGGTATACATGGCAGTGGATACAGACATATTGGAAGGCCTGAAAAAAGAAGGCAGTGTATAATAAGAAACAAGGACAATAAATAAAAGATAAAACATGCAATTAATCAGTTCTATAATAAAATATAAATCTTCTACCTTAATTTCAAAACCATCACAGGGGCCAGATATATAGCCAGATAGCTTTAATATATCATCACCAACGTTCAATTCATGAAGAGAGTCAGGAACTTCAACCCCAAACTCACTTGTCAATAGTGACAAAGGAGAAGAAGGATGAGTGTAAAGAAGCTCGTCCCCACTAAATGTAGAGAATAAAAATATAAGAAAAAAAGCATGATAACCGAATTAGCTCCAACTTGAAAATGTGACAGAAAGAAACCTTTCGTTATCAATGACTTTGAAGGAAATCTGTGAGTGGACAAGGGCAATCATAAGGATGCATTTCTTGACTGAGTGCAACACCCTCTTGGGGCTACCAATTCGGCAATGCAAATTGAAAAGCAAATGGAGTTAGTTCAAATAGAAGTGCAAAATTGTTATTTTATCTGAGACAGCTGAAAACCATATTTTTTAAAACTATGGGCCAAAAAAAAAAAAAAAAAACAGAGAACCTTGATTGCATATATTTCCTCCGAACTGGTTGGTTGTAAAATAAATCGCGGACATTAACTGCAACGTGTCAAGCAATTAGTGGAAAGTTTATAGTGTGTGATAATTAACTAACATATAGAATACAAAAATCATCTCCATATATAGTAAGTTTAAGTTACATGGTCATGTGGAAATGAATGGAATTATTATGACGCAATAAATAAAGGTAGTTCAAATGATATAAAAAAGTTCTTCTCAATTGAGAAAGAGAGAGTTTAAAGCGTGAATGTATCTGCGGACAAAGTAGGTATCAAAGTGTGCTGATGATATCAATAACAAAAAAAAAAAAAAAAAACTAAAACAGTATATTACCTGTGGTGCCTACTTCCTTCCTATCACCGTCAATTCCAAGATATATGCACTTGCATCCCTGAACAGGTGCCAAAGTCAATCAGAGCCAAGCTTGCATGAATAGCAGCAAAAATAAGCAATTTAGCTTCTGGAATAGCAAAATTGAAATGGTAATTAACAATTCATGCCTTTATGACTTTACGATATCCATTCGGCCTCCCATAAGCTTTTGTTACAATTTCCAACACTGAAACATCGGAAATGGAAGCCAATGCTTCTCCCCGAAAGCCAAAACTCTCACTTGCATCATCCATATCAGCCAACTGGTGAAACTTTGATGTCGCTGCTCAGAAAAATTGTACAAACACCCAAACATTAAGTTTTTATAAGCTTATATCCAAACATTATTACAAATGCTAGCTACTAGCAACTCCAAATTCATATAATATACATCCTGATTTCTCATGCATGATGCATCTAAATCTATTCCACAAGATCAACCTTTGATGTTCCCCTAATTGATCAAATTTTGGTTATGCTCCAGCTAGATCCCCATTATAAAAAAAAATGTCAATGTATTAGCTAAACGTGTTAACAGTCTTCAACCTCCCATATTTGTCTGATGGATTGAGCCTACTAGTCAGCACAGTCACTTTTCTTTCTTTTTAATTTATGTTGCAATCGAGGCAATTGACATCTATTTTACAGAAAATATTTGTAATTCTGATAAGAAGAAAACTGCAGGCCCGATGATCGAAAGAAACTGCGGCAAACAGTTATTTCCAGATGAATAGTTAATTATCATTACCTTGGAAAGCTAAGTATGCAACCCTTGGTATCAGTTAGGAGAAAAAAGTTTCCTTCCAAACCAAGCTCATTACCTTACATTCTCATAAAATGATAAGAGAAAATCTCGGGAATCCAAGCACATCTTTAAAACACAAAACTTAATTTTCTGAGACTTATGTACTACCAATATTTAAAACTCCTCAAATATTAACAGGACTGGGGACCACAAATAAAGATGAAAACGAAAACAAAAAGTAGGGTATCATAGAAAGATAAACAAATGACTGGTTAACTCCAAAATGACTATCACATAAGCACTTGAAAACCTCGACAACCTCGACAACTATCCACTGTAAAGAATCCTGTAAAAATAAAATTAAAAATATATAATAACTGATAACTTGGTTACCGTATCTTTCTCCCAACAACACCAATCCGTCCCTAGGAATGCCAGATCCTGCAAGTACATTAAACGGGAAGAAATAATATCGAAAGTAAACATGCTATGCAAATTCAACCCACAGAAAGACTTGGGTACTAACCATCATCCACTACTTTTACTGAACAGGTGCCAATCCCTACATAAACTGATACCTGAAACAACAAATAATCGTCGGATGTCAGAATTTTGATGTTGCTCTACAATAAAACAATTTATATGGCACTAGAAATTAGATTACATCCAATCTCCTAAAGCATAGAATAAGTCATACGTCATTGACATATTACCTTCGTCGCGCCGGCATCCAGACTGTTAAAAACCAACTCTTCCACAACCCTTGGCAGGTCTAAGAGGATAACGCCAGAGCGCACCGAACTACGAACTGCCCCGGGCAAGGGATTGATGCTCCTCATTGGAAATCAAACTGAAAATCACAAAACAATTTCGACCATTGTAAATTCGCAATTAAACCAGACCACATTATGGTCTATTTGTTCACAGAATCTCGACCCATACAATTATTGGGTAGCACCAAAATGTAAAGACGGATTGAACTGGTGACCTGAAGAGATAATTATTATTAGGGATTAGGATTTTGTACCGACGTCGATGATTGAGCAGGCCATCAGCACCGTATTGTATTCGCGGGATTTGAAACGGACGACTGGAGAAGCTAAAGGCGGTCGAGGAGATTAATGGGCTCTGACAAGATCACCGGGGAAGAGCTTACTTAGGACACGTGTAACCTGTTGCTTTTCCATTAATTAGGACCGCGTTCAACTGAGTTGAGTTAATTTTTTTTTTCTCTTTTTTTTTTTTAATGAATAATAGTAAGTTAAAATAATAGAATAAATTTTTTGAAATTTATTTAAAATGAATTTAAATATATTTTGATGTTAAGATAAATTTAGATATATTTATGGAAAGATAAAAAAATTATAAATCTAGTGTTTAAAAAGGTATTGAGTTAAAAAAAAAATTATGTATTTTACGTATAACGAGATTTTGAGTTAAAATAAATTTAATAATTTAAAAATTAAATATTTAAATATTAAACTCAGTTTAAATTACTGTTACTCTACTCTCTATAGTAATTACGGGCAAAATAATAGTCTTGCAACAAGGAGAGCCTGAGTGGGGTGTTAGCATACCATTTAGGAAAAAGAAAGTCTGCGGCTCCATTTGACTATTTGCATAATTTTTTTTTTTATTTAGTGATTAAGAAATTAATTTTAAATATATTGATGTATTTTTTTTATTTTTTTAAAATATTTAAATATATTAAAAAATATGAAAAGAAAAATAATAAAAAAATCCAAAAGATAAAAGAGAGGTAACTTTGAACAGATTATTCTAGTAAAGTAGCCTGACTCTATTATTTATAATTATAATATAAAAAAATTAAAAAGTTAAAAAATTAATTATTTTTTAGTATAATTGACGTGAAAAGTTTTATATTGTACTCGTCGCGTTAGAATTAAAATTTTTAAACAGATTTTTTTAAAGAATAATACTATTTGATCGTTTGAAACTTCACATTCAAATGACACGTGGTACTATCGTGTGATGTCATGATATTTATTAACAAAATAAAAAATACAAACACAAAAGAGAGAGAAAATCTAGAATTTCAATATTCCTATTTTTGTATTTTTAGACACCCTTTTGGTTTAAATATATTTTATGTTTTTTTTATTTTTAATTGACCATGTGGCATTACGCGGTGATTATACGTCAAAAAGACTATTTGAACAGTAAATTTCAGATAGCTCAGTAAAATCGATTAGAAAATCTAAAATTAAAAATTAAAATACAATAAACATGCATACATGCTCAAACCCAAAACAAAATTAGTCTACTAATGCTAAATCTCAAAACTAAATATTGTTCTGTCAAATTTTACTAGTTTGGATAGTGAGTTAAAATAGTTTGTGGATAGTAGTGAGATATTTAAGTTGAGATTATGTGAGTTAGAAATAGTTTGAATTAAAATTTTTTATAGAATTTTAGGAAATTAAAGAAAAAAAAAGTTGAATAAAAATATTATAAAGTTAAAATATTGTTATAATATTATTTTTTAATATTATTTTTATTTTGAGATTTGAAAAAATTAAATTACTTTTTGTATTTTATTCAGAAGTTTGAGAAAATTATAATGATTAGATAAACAAATTAAAATTTTATAATTAAAAAGTATTTATATTTATAATGTTTAAATATTTAAATGAGATGAGAAGTTTTCATTATCCAAACCATGCCTAAAAGGCTCAATTGGTGGGTTTCTCCCCTAACAAATCCTATACTTGATATTTTATTATTATAATTATTATGGCATTCAATGTGATGAAGAATACAAACCAAGTTTACTAGATAAAATTTCCTTAAAAATCTTACTCAATATATAAGGTATGGAGCAAGAAAAAATAGATATATGAAGACAATCTTACAATTCTTATTGGAAAGGCGCTAGGGACCGAACTCGATGTTAATAGGAGATTTACACCATTCAATCTTCTTTTGATACGAGTATCTTATCAAGTGAAAAATAAAACTCAATGTAGAGAAACATATCCCATGATGCACTTCTCCCCGTCTCTCTCTCACTCACAGCAAAGGGGAAATTATTTCCTCAAATCCATTCCACCGTGAATAAAGTAAATCGTCTATGTGTCTATTTTCTATTGGAGAGTGTAAAATACAACTTAGCCTCTACCACTACAAAAATAACCATCCAAAATACTACCAAAACCACTGCCCAAAACCAACTAAAAACAAAAAAATCCAAAATCAAACTTCGGCAGAGATAAAGAGACATACTTGGGGTCACCAATAAGAGGAAGAAAGAGAGACAATCATAGATGGTGAGAGTCTAAGACACTAAGGCTGTGAGAGGAGGATATATTAAGAAATGAAAGAGAGAGATAAGCTAGGGGGAGGGTTTTCAATTTTTAAACAAAACTTAATAAGAAACGACATCGTTTTGGTGAGTCTCCTAAACATGACGTCGTTTCATTTTAAAAAATTTTAAAATAAAATGACATTGTTTTTATTAATTTTTTTTAAATCTACATGATATATATGTATGGGCTAATTGGCTGGATGGGGTATACGTCTGGTGGGCTTGGGCCTAGCTCGGATCTTGCCCTCGACTCCCAGCTATAGATAAGGGTTGCTGTCCTAGCCAAGGGATTCGAGAAAGGGAGGGGAGGATCCACTAAAATAAGCTTGTTTTATAGTTTTTCATGGTCTCTCATTCTCACTGTACAATAGATCTCAAAAGACTATCTTCTGGTGGAGATTTCGTCGCTGGAACTCCTTTTCTGAGGTTGAAGAAGCCTTTTTCTGAATAAGTTTGGCCAAAAAGTCTCTAAAGTTGTTGTGTCCATCCCTTTTATCTTCTACCCCTTGTTTTATGTTCTATCATCTTTTCTTTATGTCATATCATCCATATTCCCTCGTGGCACTCTACACTCCCTCATCCTTTTATCTCCTCCTCCTTTTTTTATTATTTCCTCCTGATGAGTTTTCTCCATTGGACTATGCTTAAAAAATATTATGAGCTTGTTATATTTTATCCCTTACAAACTTGATAATATTATCTTATTAAAAAATATCTTATTATTAAAATTATTTATATATAGATCGATTTTTACTCCCATGATATCTTATTGCAAGATGAAATTATAGCATATCCATATTCTAAAGTTACATATAAAAATATCACGTATACCTACACCAAGCATCACTCCAAGGTGCAGGGATACTGGCTGGATTTATCGATTTACTTCACGCCCGAGAGGATTTAAGTGTTGAGAGAAGGGAAGCACTGGCCACCTACAAAGAAAAAAGAAAACGAGAAAGGAAGTTACTTGGAATAGTAAAGGAGTAAAAATGGTGGTGGTGGTGTTGTAGAAACAGAGCCAATCGAAAATACTTTCTGACATCATATATAATCTCATCTTCGGTTTTTCTCATGCCCTGCATTTTCTTCCTCATCTCTCTTTTTCTCTCTCTCCGAAAACCCTAATTCAAAGTCCCCCTTTCTCTTTCTCTGCTTCTTTCAGAGATAAAAAAACAAGATCAGCAGGTAATTTCCCAGCCTTCCCTTCCTCATGGGTCCAACTCTAACTCTGTTTTTTTTTTTTTTCTTATAATGATAATCTAATGTGATGGCGCTTTAACTGTCATTGATTTGTATAATTCTGTGAAATCAAGCTCCTGGCTTTCCAGATAAATGTTGAATTCTGATTTGATTCTTTGTTTTCAATCGTAACCTTAGTAACACATTGGCAATTTCGTGCTTTGCATACAACTTGGTGCATGCATGATTCTGCTAAGGTTTTTCGCGTCAGAATTCTGCTGTGCTTTCGACATTTATGCTTTTCATTTTTGTTTTCCAAGGGAAACAGAATTCGGCTCAAATACTTGTGTGAGATTTAGTTGAGGCAATTCTTTTTATGTTCCTTTTGGAAGCCAAGATATTCAAAACACGAGGTTGTTGATTTCGTTCTTTATGTCTTTGTTATTCATAACAACCAACGAAAGCATCTGTGTATGTCATTCACTCTTGAAAACCGGTTGAATTTTGGATCTGGATGAAGAAGAATGCCCAAACTAGAGTGAGTTTCAAAATTTTCAAATCTGTATTGATTTCATAGTGGATTTGGTATTGGATTAATTCTGAAGGTGTAATGTCTTGATGTTTGTTTTTAGCCTGAATGTAAATGGAGCTGTCGATTTTCATATGCGGAAAATTATACGACATTTGGTTGTAAAGCGAACTAATAAATAATAGGAATAATGGAGGCGAATATATGTGATGTCAATCACTTGGATGCGGATGTTCTTTTGCCTCCTCGAAAGCGTCTGCTTGCTGGATTGAAAAAACAAAGCTCGGAATCTGACGGTGCTTTGAGTCTCTCTCTAATTGCTTCTTCTGCTTCCGCTCCATCTTCTGCTGCTTTGAGTGACTTTGAAACCCGTCTTAACAATCTGTTGAGTTCTCATTCGAATAGTCCTAACCTTACACCAGGGGAGATAGTAGAGGCTTCAAATTCAGCGGCAATCGCTGCATCTAAGGCTGCAGAGGCAGCAAGAGCTGCAGCTGAAGAGAAGGCTGCAATAGCATCAAAAGCAATGGCTGCTGCCAAGCGCGCTTTAGATTTGGTTGCCTCATTTTCTGGAGAGGCAGCCTGTAAGGAAAGATATCTGAAAAAGAATAAGCTGAAGAAGCATCTCCCTGTTCAGCACTTGTACAAAAAATACCAACCTATTGAGAATAACAAGACAGATGAAGAGTTGGCCCGTAAGTTGCATCAAGCTATTAACAGCTCACCCAGAATCTCAAAGAATTCTTCAAGTTCTGACTGGAAGGGTCATAAACACAAGAAACCTAAAAGCTCAGCAAGTTCTAAGAAAAATAGGGTATCCAATGGGGGTGTCGAATTGGAAAGACACCTCCCATCTATGTCCAATGGTCATGCCGTAACAGGCAAGATTAAATCTGAAGGCTCCATCCATGAATTATACTCACACAAAGCAGATGAAAAGTCCTCCAAGTCTGATAAAGCTGGTCAACTAGAGATGGAATATGAGGAAGCAGAATCAAGTCAGCCAAAGGATAAAACTGGAGAAGACGCGAGTACAACTGGTAAAAGGAGGGGAAGAGTGAAGCTAAAAAGGTTGCCCTTAAGTATTTGTAACTTTAGGGATCAATCAAACCCCAAAGAGGAGATGAATGTGAGAAGCTCCCCGTTGTCTGAGAATGACATGGGCATACAGCCCGACTGCCAGCGGTATGCTCTTGTTCTCACTGCAGACTTCGGCTGATGGTGTGATGCCAATCAGGGCTACGCCAGTGTGGAAATGCCAGGAGTTCAATGTGTCAACATGTGTCGAGCAAAATAAATTCCTGCAGTCGTGGTGCTCAAATGTAATGTGGCGACTGGTAGATACTATGATAGAAGTTGATAGCTGAGGTAGGATTCATGGCGTTCTTTTTATAGAAAAGGCTTTCTTTCATTGATGTTTTTATTCATTTTTTCTGGAGTTGTAAGAAACTTAAACTGACCCAATGTAAATTTAGATATTTAATTGCTTGCACCCGTGCTTTACAGAATAGCAAAAGCTTCAAGTTAAGACGCGACTGACGCAATAAATTGGATAGTATCTGTTAACATGTTGCATGTTCATCCTCCTCATAGAACTGATGATAAATGAATTATACAATGTGAGTGTGTATCCCTATGATGTCATTTTTTTTGCAAGTTGATTCTATTTTCATTCTTCCTTTTTATGTACGAAAAGCTATACACGAAATTATTGCAGTGTGGTAATTTGTTTGACATTTGATGGTACTTGTTGATGCTGTTATGGATCCAGAGTATTAGCAAGGGAAATATCGATAATAAAGTTGTAAAAGTTGCTCCATAGCTGCAAGATCCGGTGTGCAATGTTATTTGAGTTTTCCCGCTTCCAAGTTGATATGTAAACATACTTCTTGTAGAAATGGAACTTATTACAGTTATAAAAAGAAACGTTAACACATAAATACTTTTTTATATTAATTAATGTTACGGATATCTACCTTAGTGATGTGTTGAATATGTCGTTAGCGGCCTTGCAAGTATATATATTTTTAGCAATTACTTTTAGCATTGCCTTCCACTTTCACACTTTTAAAATTTATGTTACTTTAGAAACATAACTTCGATAAATATCTGTTAATGCGATGTGTCAGTGAAATCTTGGATACTCTGTGTGTTTATATACATATAAATATGTATAGAAAGAAATGATACTCATCATCTTTTTAATATTCTTTGATGCCAATTATTTAAGAAGATGGTAATCCAAAGGACAATGGATAGTATTAAGATATATATGTATATATATATATATATATATAATATTTTATAGAGACCAGAGTATGATTATTGTTAGTCAAACCAAAAGGGTTGATCCAGGTTCTTTTAATGCTGGAAGAAATAGAAAATGGAGTGTAACATTTAAGACTCAAGTTGTTCAAACATCTATTCTCTGATCCGT
This sequence comes from Juglans microcarpa x Juglans regia, assembly GCF_004785595.1. Taxonomy (NCBI): domain Eukaryota; kingdom Viridiplantae; phylum Streptophyta; class Magnoliopsida; order Fagales; family Juglandaceae; genus Juglans; species Juglans microcarpa x Juglans regia. The sequence continues at coordinate 456,576 of NC_054600.1, read as the reverse complement.
GTGGAAAATGCAGTGATAGGGATCTGTATGGAAGACTGGTCCTATCTATCCAGCGCTCATTCCAAACCATAAGAAAATATCTTTGCTATTATAATAGAAGATATTGGCCACAAGAAACTTTGGCTTTATATAATACTGTTTCTTAGCTGGCTGGCAGTCTTGGTCGAGCGAGTTCTCATTACTTATAGAAAATCTGACATTTTTAGTAAAGATGACATGGAGAAAGCGACGCACTTCCAATTCTATGGAAGATCTTTTACGAGACGTTTTGAAGAATGGTGCATGTTGGGGTAGGGTACTTGTCTATTCTTTCTTGTTTAGTTTCTGAAGCACTGCTAAGAAATCATTAAGATTTAACACAAGGCAGAGAGTTGCACACCATTTACGTTTGAGTTGATTTATCATCAGTTGTTTGATTTTCATTAAAATCTATACAAGAATTGGAATAAAAGGAAATCCCAATTATTGTTTATCAGTGAAATGATTATTTATATGTGGGGGCCATTTCTCACTTTCATCAGATGTGCAAGACTAAGGTATGTTACATCTTTGGTTGGTGGATGGAGGAGGAGAGTTTATTGAGGGATCCACATCTTGGAGGGTGAAATGAAGCAAGTTAGCTTTATACGGGTCCCAGTAGCCTCAACGAAACATTTCTTTCTTTTGCAATCTTATCCATCTCATCATATCGCATGCTCTTCCTTTGTCAGTGAAACATTTATTTCCTATTTTGCTTGCTTAGTTGCAATCCATTTCAGGGTTCACTTTTTCTCATGCAACATTGAAAGAAAGAGTATTGTTATAGCCGCAAAAAAATTACATAAAAGTAATCCTACAAACTGACTTTATTTTATATAATCTGTTAGATTTATTTTACAATAAAAATAATTTTATAATCTGATAAACAATTTTATAATCTGATAAAAATAATTTTGCCTTGAAGCATCATCTTCAAGGCAAAAGTTTCTCTAAAATAAGGGGAGGAGTGGTGGATATTTGGAGCACTGACACATGCCTTCACAAGAATGAATCGAAAAGGTAGGAAAACGACCTGAACCTAAATGGTTGTTCTTAAGATAGGAATTATTTTCCGTGCACGACACAAATTGTTTACACCCAAGGGTTTGAGTAGACTTGGATGAGCATCCCAAGTCCAAGACCCGTACCACTTGAGCTAATCCTTAGGGGTAAGTTACTTATCGTTTGTTTTCAAGAAACATCTCATCTCATCTCACTTCATCACTACAACTTTTCTAAATCTCCACACAAAATAAAATAAACAATTCAACTTTTTCAAATCCCAAAACAAAAATAATATTAAAAAATATATTCTAATAATATTTTATTCAACTTTTTAACTTTAATCTCATCTCATCTCATCTCATCTCTGAAAACAAACGAGCCCTTAATTGCTACTTCAAAGATACTAATTATACATATTTACATAAATATAATGTTCCCGTTAGCTCCCAGAGGAATTATAGTTGCAGTCAAATGTTTCTCATTAAAAGTCATCAACTCTCAAGAATCATTACTACTTTACATCTTGTAGAGTTAGTAAAATAAATAAATCTTAATAGCAGCGTAACATAACAAAAAATTGCAATCAATAGTCATACAGGGGAAGGGAGGGGCTCTGAAATAAAGTGTGGCTCTACCAACATTTTTCATGCCTTGTTCACTTACCCACCTTAATCTGAAGGTTGCTCATCCCTACATTTAAGTTTCCCAGATTGGCCTCATTATTCATCTCACCTTGTGTTGAATTCCTGAGACTGAGCCATGGGTGCTGCAGACACTGCTGAGCAGTTGGTCGCTTCTCTGGTGCAAAATCGAGAAGGGGACAAAGAAACTCTGCAAACTCACCCGCATCATTCTCAGAAAATTTGTACCTATCAACCAGCAATCGATCAAGCGGCCAGAATTTCAGCCTCCGAATTCTCTTTAGATCCCCATGTCTGTCGAAGAAATCTTTGGACCGTGCTCCTCCAATGGCTACCTGTCAACCAAAGCCAAAGACAGGAATCAAAACCATAGTTATTGGATAACTATGTACCGACAGTGGCAGAATAAATGCGCTCACCTTTCGAGGCATCTTTCCAAGGAGTTCCATCATTAGAGCAAGATGATCCTGAAACCAACCACATGAGAGTTCCATTACCTAGCTATATAGGTTCACAGCAACAGTAACAATAACTAAAAATGTATTTTACCATTTAGGTGATCAATAAGGAATAGATGATAAGGTAATGTGATTTAATTGATTGCCATTCTAGATCATTTGGAGTAAGTTATTAGGAGTGTATCAACAACATGAAATAAAGTTCGCCATGAGTTAATACAATGGAAACTATTTCTTGTATATGCTGTTTCTGGGCAGAAACCAAATTACAGCATACTGACTATATGCTGTTTCTGGGCAGAAACCAAATTACAGCATACTGACTCTTCAAATCTATGCTGTTCATAGACAGAAACCTTAAGTCCAGTACAAACACCAAGTACCCTTTCAAAAGTAAATATATACTGTATATGTATGATTTGTTTTTTTTTTCCTATCCACCAACTATGTCCTCTTCCCTGCAAGGATACAGGGACCATTAACAAAAAAAGGAGGGCAGGGGAAGAAGAAAAGGAACGGACGGGGCGCGGGGGGGTGTGTGGGGGTGGGCAGTTGAAAGTTATTATGGATGGATTTCTATGCTCTAAGCTCATTACTTGAATAAACAACGTGATGCCTAGCTAACGTGAGTGAAGAACAATACAACTCAAATTTTATTCTAGCAGCAGTTTCATATTTATATTTTCCGATATGTTCATCTTAATGTTCCTTTATATGCTATTTCCATTCAACTTCTGAGATAAATCATGAAGCTATCCAGTTGAACTAATCTGTCCTAATTGCTATTGTGCAGCATATAGTCATGGATCCATCACTGAAGACAACAGGAAAAACCATCCTACCTCATCCTCGCCAAACCCTTGTCCGCTACTAGGAGCAAACATCATGTCCCCAGTAGCAAGTTCAAACGCAGTGCAAGCAAATGACCACATATCAACAGAAAAGGAATATCCAGCTTGTAGTATAACTTCAGGAGCTCTGTACTGCCGAGTTTGGATTTCTTGTGCGAACTGATTATCAACCCAACATGCATTTCCAAAATCCACAACCTTGCATCTCACATCAATCCCATCCAGATTTCTCTCAGATTTTGCAGCTCCTCCTCCTAGTCCTCCCATGGAAGCTCTTCTTTCAGATATCTTAGCAACTGCTCTCCTCGCTCTTCTTTTCAACTTTTTTTCAATGAGATTCATCGTAGTTCCACCATTTGGATTCCCTTCAGGCCTCTCAAGAATTGGAGTGAGTTCAGACCTAACTGGGTCTTTGCTAGGATCAATGGTGGAAAAGAGAAGAATATTTTCAGGTTTCAGGTCAGTATGGATTATACCAAGTTCTCTATGCAAATAGTCCAGACCTGCCAAAATGCACTTGCAGATCTCCCTAACTTGATTTAATCCAAGGCCCTTGTATCGATTATACCTGATCAGCCGGAGTAAGCTATCGCCAAGAAACTCAAGCACCATGCAAAGATGCTGCCCATTTGGGCCTGTATGCTTAAAGTGGTCAATGAGTCTCACAATGCATCTGGAATTTGAGGGATCGCCACTAGCAATAGCTGAAAGGACTTCAATCTCATGAAGTGCAGCTTGAGCAAATTGTGCTGCACTTTTCTGGATCTTGAGAGCCACAAATTCCTGACAAAGAGAAGGAAAAATAAAGGTAAATGAGCTTACAATAAATGTAAGGAGTTAAGCTTGCCCAAGTCTCAAACTAGCAATAAAATGACATTGCTTGCATATACATTTTGCATCATCGGACTTAACAATGTTTGGACTTGTATGTGTGTATGAAGAAGCTGTCTGATATACCACCAGACAACAGGTGTACCATACTAAGTTGTGTAAGTCGGTCAAATTGTATCACAAATAGTTCTTTTTAACCAGAGTTGTATCACAAGTAGATTGTTGGTTCTAACCACTCAAATTCTCGTATCTACTTTCTGATAAAAAAAACATTCTCGTATCTACTTCAAAACTTGACAGCCAGGTTTATGTCAATTTTTTTTTAATGAATAAGAAAGATTTTATTGAGACAAGTAACAAGGCAAAGATAAACCCTGAGGAGTAGCTCAGCTGGTCCGGCCTTGGGTTTGCTCCCCAATGGTCACTAGTTCGAGTCCCCTTAGAGCGTTTACCTGGTTGTTAACTTCAGGGCCCCATGGGATTAGTCGAGGTGAGCGCAAGCTGGCCCGGACGCCCACGGTTATAAAAAAAAAAAGTAACAAGGCAAAGCCAAGTACACAGGAAGTATGCAAATATTAAACCTAGTTACAAGTCAGGAACAGGTTTATGTAATGTAATTTGCATTGTTATTTGATAAACAGGGAAAGAATAAACATTTACCTGGCAATAATCCGGTCCAAAAAAAGGGCAAAGATGATCTAAGAATCATTAAACTCCAATAACATGTGAAAAAAAGTTTAGTTGAAAGTTAACACCTGAAGATTGCAGTTGCGTTGTTATGCGATAAAAACAGGGGAATAAAGAAGATTTTTCTGGCAAAAATGAGGTCCATGAAAAAAAGAGACAAAGATGATCTAAGAATCATTAAATTACAACAACTTCGATGACCCGATATAAGATTTCACACAACCATAGATAACGACTAACGAGCAGAGAATATAAAACAAGATTGATTCCAAGCGAGATCAAGAACAAAAGCATGGAAAAAACCAAACCCAATAAAAAAGATCACAAATTTGAAAAAAAGGAAAAAAGAAAAAAGAGAATGAAACGTACAGAGGTGCGAGTATCGTAGGCGAGCCAGACGGTGGAGAACTGGCCCCAACCCAGCTTCCTCTGAGCGATGTAGCGGCCTCCCGCGAACTGATCCCCAACTCTGACGGCGTGGTACCCTCCTTTCCTGTACGACTCCATTCCCTCCTCATCTTCCTCCGAACCTGATGAAGACGAACAAGACATGTCTTTTCCTCTACCGTCTGACTTGATTGTAATAGATTAGTTTTCCGGCTATGATTGAATTATGCACCACTACTTTCCTTTTCGTTTTATAGTAACAAAAATCCTGGACGAGAGAAAGAAAATGGACGGATATGAGATTTGGAGAAGACCCAAAACCAAAAGAGAAGGAGAGAAAAGAGAGTGGGTCTCTTTTTTACGTTACTTGCAGGTGGTGATGATGTGAAGGAGACTCCTTCCTTGCTGTGTTACCCTGTTTATTTCTTTTCTTTTTTTGGTTTTCCTTACTTTTTTTTTTTTTTTTCCTTATTATTGTTATTTCTGGTGTGTTTGTGGCCTTCCAACGCCATGTACAATGAATACTCTCTCTCTCTCTCTCTCTCTCTCTCTCCACTTTTTTCTCTTTTTTTCTTTCCAACCCCTCCCTCTCAGGCTCCTTTGCTGGTGGGTCTTTTCCCTTTCTTTTCACCTCTTTGCTTCTTTCCCTTTCATTCTCACCTCTCTTTTTTTTCTTTCAAATTGTTTTGATTTTCTTAGTATATTTACAAATAAACATCGAACAAAATTATAATATATATATAAATAAGAAAATTAAAACAATTTTTTTAGTCATAAACTATGGATTAAATAGTCTGTGTATAAAGACTATATACTAAATTAGAAAGTAAAATGATGTAAATATTATATTATAAAATTGGATTCAATAATTAGGTTAGATTATCATCATCCAAATCCACCAAAAGTAATAAAATGAATTAAAAAAGTAGAAAAAAATTAATTAAGAAAAAAAAAAAAGGAATAGATAGATAATAAGAGGTACAAGGTAGAGAGGAGTGATGGAATTGTTTAGGAGGAGATGGATCGTTGTTGGGAATGATGTGGATCCGCCACCTGCCTTCTTACCATCTAATCTAATTCATATGATTCTTCGAATTATGGGCCTATAATTGTTCTGTGAAGGCCCATTAATATTGCAATTGAGATACAGAAATAATTAAGCTGCAAGACACATAATAATTGGGCTAGCGAGGGCATGAAATTTGGGCTAGAAAGGCCCTTGTTGATTTTATTTATATATTGGGGTATTGGGCCTTAGATTTGAACAGGCTGTTTACTGTTGTTATGTCTTGGCTTGGGCACCATCTTGCACCTATTGAATCAGGACTGGAATAATGAAAACGACGCTTGCATTTGTTCTTTATTCCGAAGAGAGTTTTGTTTTTGTCTGTTGTTCGTTTAATAATAATACCAAAATGGCTAATTAATTAACCTCAAATACAATTGGGGGAGGGAGAAGAATAGATCAATCGAGAGCTGACACTTGTTGCTGTAATGCGACGAACCACCAGTTTACGAATGAAATGGGCTTTGAATTATTAAAATTAAAATTAAAATTAAAATTAAAATTAAAATTAAAATAGGCCCCCCTGAAAAATGACGATGTCCGAATTCATTAATTTCGATGCGACAAACAATAAAAACAGAGAGAGAGAGAGAGATGCGACACTAGAAAGGATAAAGATAATGACACTCTAAGAAACTGGAAAACGACCTTTTGCCAACCCTTTCATCCTATGATGTATTCATTCGACTTGGGACCCCTTCCTCTCTCAATTATTATTCCTATTTTAAAAATAAAAAATAAAAATAAATGAGGGTGCAAGAAAATGAGGTAAGATTTTTCAAACAAAAACTCGATTGGTGTGACAACTGACAACAACGCTCACTAAATAAAATAAAATAAAATAATAAAAAGGCAATGATCAAAAGTTCAAACTCGTATCTTTTGAGTGAACCACCCAAAAAGGCTGTATTTTTGTGGTATGAATACAAAATATAATAAAATTAGAAAATATAAAAGAGAAAATATAATAAAATTAGAAAATAATTAGAGAGTTACTCTGAAGTAGAATTCTAAGTAATATATCTTGAGTTTTATTTATAAAATATAGATTTACTTTAGATTATGGATATTAGTAGCTTAATAATTGATTGAATTTTCTATTAAAAGCACCCGTACGTGGCTTTTTTACCATCTAGGCCCCTCCGATTTTCGTAAGGGAAATGATACTCCCATACACAATTTCTAACAACAAAGTGTATCCATTTTTTCATCTTTTAAGATTTGTATTTGTTTATATTTTAGTGTTGTGTTTTTTTTTTTTTTTTTAAAAAAAAAAATACATACAAAAATGCTTTAAAAAAAAAGAAGCCTCTATCACCACTTTTTCTATAATGCTACTGTAATGACGTTAGATAGAGAAGCCGCCTCCTCTTACCCCTTCCTATCATTTATTTTTATTTCTAGAAAATAGAAAATTCTGAAAAAGATTTTTCTTTTTAAAGAAAACATTTCAAGCACGTCTCAATTATACTATTATTATATTCGACCATCTTCTAGAGTCTGTTTGTAATTAAACTGATCTCGAATTATTTTACTATTATTTTTCAGATAATTTATTACTATTTACAAATTAATTCGTTATTATTAACAAATAATCTAAAATGACGCTAATTATTTCGAATTTCTCCATTTCCGTACATTCATCGATTAATGTTTTATTAATGAATAATTTCTTCTCCTCAATGCACAAGGCTTTAGTCGGATTCTCCAATCTTGTAAGGTTTTCAATTCAATGCACTTTGCCATTTCCACGGTTCCACCTATTCGGTCAATGCCGAGTATCATGATATTCATACCATGATTGAACAACTGAGTCCCCGAAAAAACCAAAAAAGCCAGATTCATTGCTCAAACCAAGCCTTAATTACATGAATTACCTAATAATCTACAACAACAGAGTAAAATAGAATAAGATTACAAAGGTATCAAATTTAATTGATTCCAAAATAACATAAAGCCAGTTGTAATGAAATCAGACTTTGGGTGCAAGAATCTCCATGATTGAAGAACAGGTTCCGGTGACTCCAATAACGACTCCCAAAACCACAATTGCCCCATCCAAAAACATCCCATTCCAACCCATTTCTTCCTTGAACACCAACAAATGAAACAGAGCTGGCAACACAAACCCCAGAACAACACACACGCTGCTGCCCACTAGTGACAAGAAATCTGCAAAATTAGGCACCAACAAAGCCAACATGCTCACCCCCAAAACTATAATCCACCTCCCCGACAAGAAGTACCTTGAGCCACAGAACCGCCTCTCAACCACCTCATACACCGGGTTCATCATCAGTGGCAAGGTGAAGAATAGGTTCACGCACAGTCCCAACTGTACCAAAGTGCTAATCCATCCTTGCCCAAATTGGTGGTAATGATGTCTTTGGTCTCTTGACCGAAAGCAAAGTAACCCAGAGCTCCAAATGATCCATACAACAGAGAAATGAAAGCCATACACAATCCTAAGACCTTCCCAAACTTCTCCTTTTCTTTAGCCTCCGACTCCAACGGCAAGATCATTCCAATCCCTTCATACGCGTAAACAGCCACACCCAGACCATAAAAGAAAACGGAAAGGCCCCCAAAAGCCTGCAAAGCGGGTCTTTGCTGAAGAAAAATCATCACGTCCTCCACCATCACCACGCCCATAGCTCCCAAATCGACCACATCGGCGAAAATACTCAAGGGAGCCAAAAGGGTCAGGGTGGGAATCGAATTCAACCCCAACTGGAAAGGAAAACAAGCCCAGAGATAGAAGGTCTTCGAGGTCAAACCAAGAATCCGAGTCGTTAAAGAGGGATCGAAAAGATAAGATAGAGTGTTGGCTATGAAAATCAAATAGCTAACGCAGAAGCCAGCTTGGGCGAGAACGATCATGACGTCAACGGAGAAGCGACCAAGGGGACCACAGACGGCGAAGCCGAGGTCGCCGAAGGAGGAGATTTCGGAGAGGCCGAGGAGGAGTGGGTCTTGGAGCTTGCGGCGGGTGTGGACGAGGAGCATCATGCAGTGGTGGGTGAGGAGGGCGACAGAGAGGAGCATGAGGAAGCCCAAGAGCCAGCCGGTCCTCTTGAAGGTGTAGGGAAGGCCGAGAACGCCTGCGCCGACGATGGCGATGAAGACGTTGGCGAAGGTCTTGGATTGGGAGGAGAGGCGGCGGGGTGATTTGGGAAGGAGAGGGGTGACCGCATCCTCCCGCGGAACTTGAAGGACATGTGAGAATGAGATGGCTTCCTTTTCTAGTCCCATGACAATTGATGGGGGTTGGGGGTGTGGGGGAGCTAATTGGAGCACAAAAAGTTAGTAGCTTGCTGGAGGTGTAGGAATGGAAGAGGAGATGGAATCGATCTCGGACGGAGGATTGAGTAGTTTTAGGTGGAGTTGGTCTATTGTCTCTGATATTTCTTCGTCAAGACCCAGCGAATGGGGATGTCTTCTACTTTACTTGGCTTTAAAACTTTAAAATTGGTGGGGAATCGGAACTTGGGGGAGTGTCCAACATGGCAAAAGTGACATCATTCTGTCGCAACTCCTCGACGACTGACTGCAATATTTATGTCTAACATCCTAAAAATAAAAAATCACATTTAATTCTTGAGAATTTAATGTATCTACGCATAATAACTTTCTATTACTATCACATTTATAATAATAATAATAAAAATAAATATTTAGAAATACATTTTTAGTACCCAACAATATGACATCTAAACATGCCATTTTTTAGTATTTAACTCATTATATTTACAGAAGAATAATAATAGGCTTATTATCTCTTAAGTCTTATCACTCATTTCTTACTCTATATAGTGTATTTAAAATTTTTATTTTTTTATTATTTTCTTTTAAATACTTTTTTAACATCCTGAATTATTAAGAAAAAATTAAAAAAATATAACTTCACTAATAGTCATTTTCTTAAGTATTAAATAAAAAATAAAATAAATAATAAGAAGTAATAAGCTTATCATTATCCTTTACGAAATAAGCTTGTCTTATTTTCTACAAATTCTAAAACTCAAGTGGGTAATTTTATGATTTAAAAGAGTAATATTTTTAAGTTGGGCTATCTATTTCAGCTATAATATTTCAAGATTGCATATAACTCATTTTTTTAAGAACCAAAGTGATGACAAACTGTTGAAAATTATTTGATAAAAGATAATTATTAGATCTATGTAGAGATATTATAAAATTAAGTTTTTATAATTATATAATTTGATGTGATAAGTTAAAATTTATTTTATAATAAAATTTATTTCATAATCTGACGTAAATCGTATCCATTCATAAATTTATTTTGATAAGAAGTCACTCTAAACTAAGTTTCTTTTTTCCATAAAAATCAAACATAATTTTGACGCATCCCGACATGCATGCTAACGTGAGTTGAGAGCGACTCTTCCACCAATAGTCGGTCTCTACTTTGTACTTATGGGCCATAGAGAAAGGAGGAAATGACAATTATTTCATCAATAAATTATTAACAATTAAGAGCATCGTGCTCGAGCTACCTGTAAATCATGCAAAATAGAAAGTCAAAAAGGTTTAGCTCCTATTATTCCACCTTTCATCTCAAGAGAAGGAGCTGTTTTTAGATAGTCAAGCATTTTCAAAAATATTTCACTAATTCAGAATGTTCATTAAGTAAAAATGGTTTCACATCTCTTTAACGGATTTAAAAAGATCTTTAATTGTAACACCCAGGCTCAATATCAAGTCTAAGCTAATCGCATGTTTTATAAAATTTCTCTGTTAAATTAATAGATGTGAAAAGCCCATTTGGTATGCAACAAATAATATTAGGGTCAACTGCAAGCTCAAAAATTTATATTATTAGAGTATGGATTCTTATTGAGGTTGATAATTAGGTTAAAATCATTTGATTAGGAAAAATCTTTTTATTTAGTTATGGGATGAGTTTGTTATTTTAGAATTTGAGGTGAGACCCATTAATTTTTATTAAGCACTTAACTTAGAAAATTTCGGACAATCAAAGATATTTTTGGATTGTTTTAACCGGCCCAATTTATTAATTCTATACAATATCCAAGACGTGAGTCAAATACTTTGAAATGGGCCCAAAAAGCCCAAGCCCGTGAGAACCCAGGGATTAGTTCCACGCCCATGCACTTTTCTTCCTCTCATTTTTCTTTGGGGTTCCAATCATATATATATATATATATATACACACATATTTTCATTTCAGGCATGTAGAAACTACCCAAGTCCTACCCTACTGCACCTCCCCAAGTCGCCAGCCCCACATTTCAGTAGACCCATACTCCTCCACCGCAGCATTTGGACAAACCCAGAGAAAGAAACCCATCTTAGACACATGTTCAACATAGCCACCGTTGTACTGTAGCCCTCCCATCCATCGTAAACAACCATCACCAAAGCCTAAAGCCACATCGTGCACCACCACCCCCATCTCATGAACTCAACCGTAATAGCAATGTTGTCGTTACCGTTGAGAACCTTCACTCCTATGTGAAGTCCAGCGACCCACGTTCAAAGGCTCCAGCCACCATGTCGCAACCTCCTCCCACTACCTAGCTTTGGTGCAATACCAAAACTCTTCCACAGGGCTGTCTTATGCCACCAGACCACAGTCGGCCTCCATTGTCTTTTGTCTCACCACACCGAAACAAAGCAACCCTATTTCGCCGAGCTCTCAATCTCGTTAGGTGCCACCAGCCACGACAATGTGAGATATAGCAACGTCGATCAGACGGGCCACATAAACCGCCGACAATGCCATCCCAGGTCCGCCGTTTTCCTCTTGGTAAGCCCACGCCAAACCTTCCCCCACTGTCTCTCTATCCCTCTTTCCCTCACGTTAGTTCTCTCTCTCTCTCTCTCTCCCACCTCATAGCTCCACTGTCACGCAACAAAAGGCACGGCCAACAGGAAGCTTCTGTCACCCCAGATCCGTCGATCTCCTCCCTTGTTGTTGCGAGTTGCTCTCTCTCTCTCTCTCTCTCTAGGTGAGCATAATCTTTGTCGCACGGTTTTATGGTTGTAATTTCATAAATTTATTTGTAAAGTTCAACTTCCCAAGGAGCCCATGCATTTTATGGTTATTTAGTCTTTAGGTGTGTTCTATAATAAGTCTATTTTAATTAAACAAAGTTTTGCCTTTTACTTTAATAGATTATGTTATAATTATGTTAAGAGAATATTTAAACTGGAGATGTATTTTATATAGGCATGGTTGTAATTAGTAAAAATATTAGTCATACATTTTTAGAAATAATTTAGAGTTTAATATTTAACGAAATGAAGTGGATATCGATAAATTTGGAAAGTGATAGTATTTTAAGGTTATGAGAATTTTAATTTTTGAGGAATTAAAATAGGTTATTTAATTATTTCAAATTCAAGCTCAATTACGAAGTACGGATTCAATTGGAAATTTACTCTTAAGTTACATGACTATTTTATAGTGATGATTGATATTCATTTAGCACTATTGTGAAAAATTTTAGAAAAATTAAAAAGTTTATGCAAGCGGGGTTCTTATAACTTTGCAATAAAAGAAAATGGACTAAGGTTGAATTTATGGAAAATGTGCATTATATGTTTTGAAATGAAAAGCTGAAACAACCTCAGTCATGTGTTTTGCATTACTCATGAGACTTTGTATAAGAAGAAAATAATTTCTGTCATGATTGGTGTAGACATGAGCTTATTTTTTACAATCTGTTACTGAACTGTGCAAAAAAAGTAAATATGAAATTTGAAAATTTGTGCATGTGATGTGAAAATGTTCTGAATTTGTTTTTAAATATGTGAAATGATCTAAATTGGTTTAGTACTTTGTTTTGATATGATGTGGCATCTGAAAAACCTTTGGCATGACTTTCTGATTCTGTTTTCAGTTTTGTTCAGTTAAGGTCTCGCCACGAGTGATAATAGTGGTATACGGCCCTGCCACAAGTGATTATAGTGGTATACAGCCCTACCGAGAGTGATAATAGTGGTATACGGCCCCGGTATAGATATAATGATAGTTTATAATCCTACTACGGGGGTTAAATATGGTCTCTGTCCCGGTATGATGATCTGATATGATATGAAAATGATGTCTCATATTATGATATGCCAAGGGATTTTATTTTTTAATAAGAATGTTTATGAAAGTTTCGCTCTAATATTTTTTATAACATGTTTTGATTATGCATTTTAAAAGCAAATATTCTTATTCTGCATTTTGAAAGTAAATATTTTGTTCTACTTTCTGAATTTTATAAATTCTCATGTTTACATACTAATATATATTTTCTGTTTACTGAGTTATTGATAACTCATCCTTTATCTCTACAATATTTTTCAGATAATTTTAATGCCTCGACTAGAAGTCAAGGATCGTAGAAGAATAATTACCAAATGGTACAAGTATTTATTAGAGAGTCTTATTTAGTAGGTTTATTATTTTATGTTATTTTGGTATTTTGAGTTATGGATATTTTTGAGTCTTTGTGAAAATTTTAATTTATTTCATTGAGGTATTTTTTTGGTGTCTTGTGGAGGAACATATATGTTTGGTTTGAATAAATGAATTTATATTTTATGGAGAATTTAGAATATATAAATATGTTATGAGAGATGGTTTTAAATTATAAGAGCTAACTTTTCGAATCTCCAGGAACGGAGCGTTACACTAATACTCATCAGGACCAAAACTCAAATTATAATAAATTTAAGACATATACAACACCGTACAATTTTATAACTTCAACTTTAAACTAGTTTTTTTAAAAGATTAATGCTAAATAGATTTATGATGTACAAGTCTCATGTAGTTATTTTAAAAAATGAAAATCATTATAAAAAAATTTAAAAATTTTAATGTGGTTCTCACAAAAGAATTTACAAAACTTATAAACTCAAAAGCTTGTATAGATTATTGTCTGTTTTAAAAAGCAAGATAAAAGTGACGGAAGCCCCATGAAAAGAATAGAATTTTAATTTAATTTAATGTTGTCAACCCAACTCCTCGACAACCTTAATCCCCAAAGCATCGGAGGGTGAGCGCGTGAGTAGGAGAGTCTGTTGAAGTGTCTTGGCCCAACGCTTCGTAAGCCCACCTTGATTTTTTGTTTCATGTATAATGGTTTGTCAGGACAGGAGGACAACTAACAGGATGAGGGCCCAAGGAAAAAAAAAAAAACATACATAGATGAACAACTCTCCTTCATTTGATTTTGCTCCATCCAATCAAAAAATGGAAAAAAGGAAACTTCAAATCTTGACTGACAACAAGTATCTCAAATGCACAATACGATTTTTCGAAGAAACCAGCAAATGTCGGACCACAGTTTGGGGTCAGGGGCCAACACATGGTGAGAAAAATGCCCCATAGAAGAAGTATACATCAATTCTTGTCTTGAAAAAAGTCTTCTGAAAATCTTGTTCATAAACCATTCAAGACGCCCTTGAGAAGATCAAGCCCTTCAGCTGATATACTCCTCCTCTTATGGATTTAGGAATTTCAATCTTAGGAGGTGGATCTGAGGAGAAACACACCACAATAACTGTCAGGTTATCACAGGTGTTACGTTGGAGTGCCTCCTTGACAAGTGCTCTTGAACACTTCTCAGGATCATTATGCACCATTAGTTCCTTCCTCACCATCGTAACTGCACACTGGCTGCTCATCACATCCCACAAGCCATCGCAACCCAATACCAGAAACTCGTCTTCTTCTGTCAAGACAATGTCCTCTAATTCTGGCTCAGAGCTTAACGGGCCGTTTGAACATTTAGAGCCCTTGATATGCCAGTCTCCAAGGGCACGTGCCACTGATAGTTGACCATTAAGGTAGCCATCATAAATGACACCACCCAATTTCTCAATTCTAAGTCTTTCAGAGGTGCAGTTGGGTTTGTGGTCTTTGGATAGCTCAATTGCTCTTCCTCGCTTGCCCAACACGGCTCGAGAATCCCCAGCATTAGCAATTAACATGGTCCTGTGGTATTTAGTGTTAAATAAATATTTGCAACAATGTAAACACCACTAAAGTAGAACACTAAACCTTATCATGTTGCGCCAACTTCAATGAAAAAACCAATACCTGAACCCGTCAAGACCGATTTTATTTGCAACAGTGATAGGTAGTTTCGAAGTACAAATCCTAACCTTCCCATGATTAGGGCAGTCAAAGCCGTGGTGCCAGAGGAGCTATCAAGAGTTGCAGCATCTGCAAATGCATGATCCGCCTTCACAAAAGCACTCTTAACTGCCTTTTTCATTCCAGATGGGAAATGAGAATCTTCAACAATATAGTTAAGTATGCTCTTTCTGATGAATGACGCAGCATCTATACCGCCATGTCCATCAAACACCTGTATATACCGCACCCATGACTTTAATTAGTCATTGACTTACAATGTAGAGTGATTGAGGAATTTTATATAGATGCTCCTTGGTGTGTAGGCCCCAACAGGTTAGACATGAGCAACATCTGGGAAAGATAACAAATATGTGCTAAAAGTAGTTAAAAAAAGAGTCACCACTGAGTCTAGTATTTCTTGGGTTCAACCCCTCTTAGGAAGGGAGGGAGGGATTTCCCCCTCTTGTATCTTCATATTGCTGTATTATCAGTAAAAGAATGATAAACTATCATGATAAGATGGCTAATGTCATGGAGCTTGGCAAATGAATGCCTTCATCCGCAAACCGGATGCATGCATTTAAATTACAATGTTCCAAAACAATTAAGAACTTTTTGGATGCATTACTATGAGATATTATTCCACTCATGAACGTGTTAATGTGTTTCAGCCAAGTAATAGACACATACTATTCAAACAAGTTACACACCCCATAAAATGCACCACAACAAGAGAAATTTGCTGCAATGCCAAGATGTTCATGAAGGTTATCTACACAGATGTACTCATCCTCCATGTACTGTTTTGGCCCCTTCTCAGAACAGCTTCCCGAGCGACATATAGGTAAAAATCCAGCTTTCTCATCTGAAGGTGACTTCAAGCCTAAAATCCCAATATCTAATTCCTACATTAAAGGAATATAAATAAATAATTAGTGAAATCTATTTTGAATGTGTCATAGGAAGACAACAACTCAACTCTTCAAAGCCTCGCACCTATATTCCACCTAACCCAATCCACATGCAAGTACAGATACAAAGAGCATATTAAAAGGATGATATAAAATGTATACAGGTTTTGACCCGATGTGAAACAAAAGACATTATGGTATAAACTTCACAGAGAAGTGAATCTTGTTGATTCTAGAAGGATTTCTGATAATTGAATCTAGCATGCACCTTGCATTGGAGTGTTGAGTCTTTGCTCTAGCAAGGTTAGTTATCCAAAATATAATGTTTTACTTCACAAATGCAAGAAAACAAAACCTAGGAAGTATCTTTTGCTGGTTCTTAGAAGGGAAGATTACTCTGTGACTTTATGAAAGTTACATTAAATGGTCAATCGTTAAGACATCAGCCTGACTCTTAAAACTGGCATACCGAGAATACGAAGGAACCTATACCCAATCATTTTGAAGTTGAAATCATTTTGAAAGCAAAAACATTAATAGGTGTTTCCACTATCAGCTACTTCTATCGGATGCCATATAGAGCTTTAGCTCTTTCCTAATTTGAAAATTGATTAGAAAAGCAGGTCAATGGACGTGCGCATAAAAATCCTTGACTTGCCAAAAGACAGATCCTTCTAAAACATAACATATTAGTATATTACTCTGGTGATTTCAACAAAGAATCAATCCCCTATATATCCATAAGCACGATTCACATTTCCTTTCCCGATAAAAACACATTGCAGAATTAGAAGTCTTGCAAATCCACATACAATTTGTATCAATGAGCAGACTTTAAGGACTATCAAATTGTATAAATATTTAATATACAAAATAGTTTGGAGGACAAGAGGTTTTGCTCACCGATTCAGCCAACAAAGCAGAGCTAGTGCAATGCCGCATAACAGAGAGGTTTCTCGGGGTTTCCTCGTATTAGTTTGGGCCATGCTTTCCATTGTATCATCATTATTATAATTCTGACCCTCCATGGTAGTCACACCAGTTTCCTTCAAGCACCCACCATCCATTACGGCCATCTGAGGCGATAACTCAGTTCCTGTAGCCATTGATCTCTCCCCTACTCATAAAGAACTCAATCCATTAATTACAACCAAAAACGCAAAACAAAGAAAGAGCTCCAGAAATTTTCATTCCCTGGATTCCCAAGAGTTTTCTGAAAATCATTTCTGTCAGATTACACCCATTGCTCACAATTTTAAAATAAAAGTCCCATTTTAGACAAAAACCCGAAGGCCCATACAGTACGAACCAGCTGTACTCTCCTCCACCTGCTCAAGCACTTGTTCCAAGACTAAAATCCTGCGAGGTATGTATACAAATCACAAGAAACGGCTTTCTTGCTGCCAAGAAAACTGTAGCCCACCAATATTTCTCGGACTTTCCAAGGATCCAAACGCATCTCCATGCCCAAGTCTTTGATGTCCCAAAAGAATATGGATAAAAACTTACAGAATCCAGATGAAATATATCGCAGTGACCAAGAATTCCAAAAGCTAAAAACAAAGCAAATGCACGAGGGTGATCTTTAGAAGCCAAAGCACAGTAATGGGAAATGGAGGACCGTTAGAGATTAAGTGGTTCCATTTATATATATATGAAGAGGTGAGAGGAAAATCCTGCTTTCGCGGTCGCCATTGTAGCGGTTGAAAGGGAGATTAGGCTAATGACAGGTGGCTAATTGCTCTCGGTAAAATGTGCACTACTTGTTGCAATATCTGCATGCTAATGTCTTTATTAGTTTATTTTCGGTAGGAGCCTGTCCCTCTATTTTACAATAATTTTCCCAAAGTGTAAGAGATCCTTCCATCATAAAGAGCGCAATCTTGTTTTGTACTCAGGCCTTTACATGCGATATTGCCTCCAACAATTGACAATTGCCATCGAGAAACCGAGGGAGAAGCTGGATCTCCAAGTGACTCGTGACAAATGGCTTCCATTACGTACTTAAAGCAGAGCAAGAGACGTAGTCTTCAGCTTATATAAAACATCGGGGCCCGGGCCTCCCTTTACTACGTAGCCTTGCTTGCTTTCTTCACCGCCACAAAAATTGTTTTTTGGAACATTTTTATTCTTTCTGACGGTATCCCAAAAAAATCACTAAAGATAATTTTTGGAGATAATTTTGAAAAGGGTTAACATTTCAATTATCATCACCCTCACATCATTTTATAATATAATATTAAATAATTAAAAATTATTTTTTATATTTGACTTATAAACTTATTATCTAATATCACATTATGATATAACGAGAGAATGATAAAAAAATAAATGATAAATAAATTTTTCTTTCAAAAAACCGTCACAAAAGATTAAGATGTCCGTTTACTTCCAACATATAAACATTACGATCGAATATCCATGAACAAATATTCCAATGTATATAAACCGTTGTTACATAACATGCAAATGTTTAAGTGGTCGTTATTTGTACCTTGTCATTTTGTAAATAAAATTATTATTTTTTTAAAAGAAAATTATCATTGATTTTATTGATAACCCTCATTTATAACAACGAATAACTTATATAAAAAAAAAAAAAAAAAACCAATGAGTTTACAAAAAATCCTAAAACCAAGCTCCTATGAAAATATATAAACCTAACAAAAACTAATACAATCATACTAAAAGTTTAATGCCAAAAAAGAATGGATACCTACACCATCCATATGCAAGAGATCAACCACCATGTGTTTAGGTAATTCAAAAAGGCAAGAGAAATTACCCGTGTTACCCATAAAACCAAAAAAAGCAAGGTTTTCTGTCAAAGCATTCATTTTTCTATAAATATAATGAATACTAAAAGGACCGACCGAAGTATATATATAGTTTTTTAAAATATTATATATATTATTTTATATAATAGTTATATAAATTAATTATGTAATTTTCATATAAACTATCATCATTGACCACATGTATTTAAATTTTGGATGATATTGCATTTTTCAACTTCATTTTCTCTATTTTTTGTTTTTAACTTTATTATAATGATTGCTAAATCTCACATATGGATATGGAGAATTTTGATAATTTCTCCAAAATTTTTTAGGCTATTTTCAAGTACAAAATGCGCAAATAAAATTAAATAATTGGTATTAAAAAAATGTAAAATTTGTGGGGTTTTTTGTATAGTTGGACTGAAAATATACATTAGAAGTGATTTTAGGCTTTTTATATGTTTGTCCCATTTGACACTAGCCTAGACCGAATGGACCTACTGAACCGATAGCTAATGGTCTGGTTTGGTCTATAGGGTTAATCGGTCTGGTCTCCGTCTGGAAATAGGGTGGACCAAAATTTTCAGTCTGATCTAAAAATTCTCTTATGAATTGATCAGGCCGGATCAAATGGATTTCACTCTTAATAAAAAAGAGCCTCCTTGCAACAAAAGCTCCTTGGTGGGCTAAAATGAGGTTGGGAAGTAAAGAGACAAGGCGAGTGGCAAGAATTTTAGAAATAATATTATAGAAGACTTGACATAAACTTATAGGCTGAAATAAGAAAAGGATGAAGGGGTATCCATTTTAGGAATTAGAGTGATGAAAAGAATGCTTGAAAAAGGAAGGTAATGCTCCACCATAAAAAAATTCAATGATAGCCTCGTAAAGATCAGGATAAATAATATCCCAACAAGTTAAATAGAAAGAAGAAGAAAAATCATGTGGACCTAGGGATGATTCAATAAGAATACTAGAAACCACTTGCTTAACTTCCTCCAACGTGGGAGGATAAGCATGGAACTATTGTCATCTTCTGAGAGAAGAGTGGGGATAAGGTCAAGAAAGGGGGTGGCTTCCTGAACAGGTTCAACTATTAGTTGAGTTGAAAATAGTCTACAACTACATTAAGAATGGTAAAATGTTTTTAAGAAGAAGAGCTATTGGGAAGAATGAGAGAAGTAATTGAAGTTTTTCTCCTCTTACGAGAAACCATTTGAAGAAAAAATTTCATGTTTTTGTCCCTTTTTGCTAACCAATGAGTTCATGACTATTGTTTATAAAAAAAATTTATTCTTAACGCAACATGTTATCATAGTCTTTTTCGGGATTGTGCAAAATAATCTGATCTGACTTGAGATGAGAATGTTGTGAAACTTCAACAACTTGAATTTCGCCTCTTAGATCAATAAGAAGTTTTTGAAAAATGTTGCCAAAAATAAAAAAAAATTATAATCCTTTAAAGTAATTTTCAGGCGTTTTAATTTAAAATTGAGTTAATTAAGGCTAGAAATATGACACGGTTAACTCCAAGTAGCAGAAACAAAGTAAAAAAATAAATGGGTATTTTGCGCACATCCTTTGGGAGTTAAAAGAGGAAAGGCTGAATATGAAAGCGTTCTTATTCTCAAGAAGAATGGGAGAATGGTCGGAGTGATTTCTCTCAAGATGGGTGAGAATAACATGAGGGAGTGGCTTTTGAGAGAAGAGTGGGGATAACGTCGAGCAAGGGAGTGGCTTCCTGAACAGGTTTAATTGTTAGTTGAGTTGAAAATAGTCCACAACCGCATTATGAATGATAAAATGTTCTGAGGAATAAGAGCAATTGGGAAGAGTGAGAGAAGTAATTGAAGCTTTTCCCCTCTTAGGAAGGGTCGAATTTGAAAGCATTCTTATTCTCAATAAGACTGGGAGAATGGTCAGAGTGGTTTCTCTCAAGATGAGTTAGAGTAACATGAGGAAATAATTGGACTATGGGTGATTGACAAGGGTCCAGTCAAGTCTTTTCCAAGTGTAAGCACCATCACATCTATAAGATCAAGTGTATTTAAAATCCAAGATAGGCATGTCATAAAGGAAGTTATAATCGAATAAAATAAAATAAAGTCAGATTTGGTAGTCTGAGAGGTCGGGACATGTCTAAGTTTTTCATCATCTAACTTGATGATATTGACTTCCCCTATCATAACCCAAGGAGAAGCCAGGGTATTCAGATTGGAAAGGTTGTCCCACAAGACTCTTCTAAGCATATAATTAAACTTGGTATAGGTAAAAACAATGCAAAAATAATATTAGTATCGCACCGATCAATAGAAAAAGTTAAATATTGTTCCGCATATAAGATAATAGTGTTGGAAATATTTTGAAAGTAATTAATTGATATTATATTTATTAGCAATAATATTTTGGCATTGATTTTGGAAGTTTTGAATTATTTGGGAAAGAGAAAATATATGAAAAGTTTATAAGGGCTATAATAGTTTGGGTCCATATATAAATCATAAGTCATTCAGTGGCTTACTGGTATTGATGCCCTCGGTCTACCATGGGGTTCGAATCACCCCTACAGGAAGGGATTTTTATTGATTTATGGAGATGACTTCATGTGGACCATGGAGAAGAACCAAAGCGCAAGGCGCTGCAATGTGGATTAGGAGTTGTGCGCGAAGCCCAATGCGCACACGCTGTGATCAAACTCGTGCCAACCGGTTGGATGAGAAACGAGGTGACCATTGGACCAAGTCCAAGTGTTGTGTCTTATGGCAACAGATACAATATATATACCTATTCTAAACAATTTTCAAAAAAATGAAAAGTAATAACTTTTCGTTCGTACCTTTTGGCCATCTATAAATAGACCCCTTAGCTTGCCAATTGGAGAGTTCTGAAGCCAATTTAGAAACTCTCTCTCTCTCCCTCCCAAATATTTCATTTCTTCAAAACTTGTTAGAATCTGTTCATTCTCAAGAGAACAGATTTCTAATTTCTTGGTACAATAGCAAAATCTGAGGGTATTCGAGGTCTAATTTCGTGTGTATATAATGAAGTTAGATAAAAAAAAACTTATTTTGAGCTTAATTGTATTTTGGAGGCAAATTCACTTGTAACCCGTGTGCATTCCGTTATTGGTGGGGGCGAATATTGCCTTAAGAAAAGCAATATAATAACGCGCCTTGAAGCAAATTTCTCTCTCACTATTTTTTGTTTGGAAGCCTTTTTATATATCAACAATCTTAAGATAATATTTTATTATAAATGGCACATAGATTGAGAGAGTTTACTATGGATTTTGTTAAACTTGAATGTTTTGATGGAGCCAATTTTCGACACTGGCAAAAGAAGATGCAGTTTCTCTCGACCAGTCTTAAAGTGTTGTATGTTCTAACCACTTCTAGGCCGTCTGCAAATGAGGATGAGACAATCACTCAAAGTCGGGCAAGAATCAAATGGGAACAAGATGACTACATTTGCAACGGTCGCATTTGCAATGCAATGTTTGACACATTATTTGACGCTTACCAGAACAAAGCAACCATCAAGGATCTGTGGGATGTACTTGAAGCTAAGTATCTTTTAGAATATGCTACAAGTAAGAAATTTCTAGCTACCAAATTTTTTAGTTATAAAATGATAGATTCTGGGCCTATTTTTGAACAATTCAATGAAATTATGTATATTCTTGATCAATTCACTCAACACAATGTGAAAATGGATGATTATATATCGGTTTCATCCATTATTGATAAACTTTCTCCATCATGAAAAGACTATAAAAGAAGTCTGAAACATAGGAATAAGGAACTATCTCTAGAAGATCAAGGCCAACATCTTCATATAGAAAAAGAAATAAGACTTAGAGACAATAATGAAGAGCGTGACTTTTTGACCTCCAATATGCATATAGTAGAGGAAGGAAAGACCCAAAAACCTGGACAACTTAATCAATCCGGATATGAAAATCAAAAGAGAGAATAATTTTGGAAAAAAACAAAGTCAGTTCCAAGGCAAGATTTAGAAGAAACTGAGGGTAAGTTTCTTCCATTGTGGCAAGTGGAGCCATTACAAAAGGGATTGTCGTTTTCTTAAAATGAAACAACAAAACTTTGACTCCAAAAAAATTTTGTGGCCATGATTTTTGAAATTAATATTCTCGAAGGAGACAACTTTTAGTAGATTGACTTAGGATCAATAAGACATGTTTGCAAAGACAAGAGTTTGTTCAAAAGGTACGAGGCAATGGAAGTGGAAGTGGATGTATTGTCTACATGGAAAATTCATCCATTGCTATAGTTAAAGATAAAGGCGCAATAAATTTTGAGTTTACTTCTGGAAAAGTGCTTACTCTCAAGGATGTGGATCATGTATCAGAATTTAGGAAAAATATTGTATCTGGTAGTTTTCTAAATAAGTATGGTTTTAAATTAGTCTTTGAGTCTGATAAATTTGTGCTAACCAAATGGGGTGATTTTGTGGGGAAGGAATATCTGAGTGAAGACATGTTCAAACTCAATATTAATAATAAAGTGAATGTTTCTGCTTATATGCTTGATTCATATTCTTTATGGCATTTTTCGTTTAAGTCATATTCATTCTAGGAGACTATATGACATGGTTAATTTAAATTTAAGTCCTAAATATGGAAAAAGATATGATAGATAAATGTAGAATATGCATAGAAATAAAAATTACAAAAAAACCATTTTCTAAAGTAGATATAACTTCATCATTATTACAATTAATAGATAGTGATGTATGTGACATGCATAGCACGCCTACTAGAGGAGGTAAAAAATATTTTGTGACTTTCATTGATGATTTCTTTAGATATTGCTATGTTTATTTGATGCATTCAAAAGACCAAGTTTTGAAAAATCTTAAAGCATATAAAAATGAAGTAAAAAATCAATGTGATATCAAAATAAAGTGTCTTAGATCCGATAGAGGAAATGAATATCATGTTTCTGCTTATTGTGAAACTGTAGGTATTATTCATGAGGCTATTATGGCTTACACTCCACAACAAAATGGAGTGATGAAAAGGAAAAATAGAATTTTAGTAGAGATGATTAATGCATATCATAGTGTTGGATATAGGTTCCTAGTTGTGAACCTAACAGTTTTGTTGATGTCAATATAATGATTGAATCTAGGGACGCTGAATTTTTCAAAAATATATTCAATGCAATTTCACTTTTATAATGATAAAATAGTGGAATTAAACAAATCACTTAAAAATAATAGTGAATCTGGTGAACCATTTGAACCAAGAAGGAGTAAACGAATCAGAATTGAAAAGTCATTTGGATCAAATTTTGTTGAATACTTGGCAGAGGGTACAAGAGATTCATCTTGTAACCAAATCATGATTACACATAATGTTGAAAATGATCATTTGACGTATGAAGAGGCTATGAAGTCTCAAGATGTAGCGTTTTGGAAAGAAGATATTAATGATGAAATGGATTCAATCATGGGTTATAATACTTGAAAATTAGTAGATTTACCCTTGGTTTGACACCTATTAATTGCAAATGGATTTTTAAAAAGAAACTGAAAGTAGATGAAATAATTGAAAAGTCTAAGGCAAGACTAGTAGCAAAGGGTTTTACCCAGAAGGATGGGTTAGATTATTTTGATACCTTTGCACCAGTTGCTAGGATTGCTACTATCAGAACTTTGATTGCCTTAGCAGCCATCTACAAGTTTGAAACCCATCAAATGGATATTAAGATTGCCTCATTGAATGATGAATTAGAAGAAGAAATTTATATGGAACAATTCGAGGGGTTTGTCATACCTGACCAAGAACATAAAGTTTGTAAATTGGTTAAATCACTTTATAGACTTAAACAAGCACCAAAACAATGACATGAAAAGTTTGATAAAACTGTAGTAAACAATGGTTTTAGGATTCATGAATATGATAAATGTGTCTGCAACAAGTTTAATGGAAATAAGGGTGTTATAATATGCTTATATGTAGATGACATGTTGATTTTCGGCACTGATAATATGAGCATTGAAAATACTAAGAAATTTTTGTCATCTAATTTCGATATGAAGGATTTGGGTATTGCAAACGTGATTTTGGGTATTAGAATTATAAAAAATAATAATAGAATAATTCTAACCCAATCACATTATATTGAGAAAATATTAAAAAAAATTTATCACTTTGATTGCAAACCCTTGGCCGCACTTTTTGATTCAAATTTAAAATTGTATCCCAATATTGGGAGAGTAATGGATCAACTTGAATATGCTAGAGTTATTAGTTGTCTAATGTATGATATGACATGTACTATATCTGACATTGCATTTGCAGTGGACAAACTTAGTAGGTACACAAGTAAACCTAGTCATATTCATTGGATAACTGTACAAGGAATTTTAAAATATTTACGAGATACCATAAATTATGGTATTGAGTATAGTCGATTTCCTTCGATAGTAGAATAATGTAACGTCTCGCTCCCGAAGGTTTGGAGAGTTAGCTCTTAATATCTAATATCAACTTAAATAACACAACTATAAAATTCAGAAAATTCCATAAAATATTAATTTATTTAATCAATTCGAATATCTAAGTTTCTCCATGGGGATAATAAAGAAATTCTTAATAATATAAATTAGAAATTCTCCAAAAACTCAAAAATATCATTAACTCATCAAATCAAAATACCCGAAAAATAAATCAATTTACTAACAATGACTCTCAAATAAGCACTTGTACCCTTAGACACTTATTCCACTACGATCATCACACCATGCTAAAACATCCTACTCTTGTTCTCCAGCTGAAGTATCAAAATTATCTGAAAAATATATGAAGATAAGGGGTGAGTTATCAACAACTCAGTAAATAGAGGACATATACTAGTGTGTAAACATGAGCATTTACAGAGTTCAGAATGTAGAACAAAATATTTTCTTTCATAATGCAGAATCAGAGTATTTGTTTCCAAAATGCAAAGTCAGAACGTGTTATAAAAAATATCAGAGCGAAAAATTTTAAAATATTCATAATCAAAATCCCTTTGGCATAACATAAACTGAAACATCACATCTTATCTTATCATATCAGAACAAATACCATATTTAACCCCCGTGGTAGGGTTGTGCAAACCCCGGTAGCTAACCGAGCAGAAACAGAATGTGAATCTTCTCCTTATTCATTCTCGGAGCCCCGAGTGTGTATATAGGAAAGATCACGTAGAAAACCACTTTGTTTCCAAAGTGGGTGCAACAGAAACATAAAAGTTGGTACCAACCCAAACAGAGGCCACAGTTTTACACCTGTGGTAAGGTCTGAACGGAACAGAAACAAAAACAGAATGTTATGCCAGAGGTTTTTCAAAAATCACATCAGATCATATTAGAGTACAAAAAATCTTCAGAACAGAACAAAATCATATCACAACATAATTTATGCACAAAATTTTATATTCGCTCTCTTTTTCAAAGTTCAGAAACAGAATGTCAAAAATAAGCTCATGTCTACACCAGTCATGACAAAAAAATACTTTCTTTTTAAACAGAATCCCATGAGTAATGCAGAACAAATAACTGAGGTAGTTCAAATTTATTTTCATAACCAAATATGTATATTTTTCAAAAATCAACCTCAGCTTATTTTATTTTAATGCAAAGTCTAGCATAGGAATCCCGCTTACCTGGACTTCTTAGTTTTTTTGAAATTTTTCTCAAAATGTCGAACAATAATTAATCGTCACCTATAAAATAATAATGTAATTCTTGTAAATTTCCAATTAATCAGATATGTTAATATTTAATCTTAATCTTTTAAAATAACCTATTTTATTTTTCCTCAAAACCTAAAATTCTCATAATTTCCAAAATACCATCATTTCCCAAAACCATCAATATCCACTTAATCGAATTCGTACCAAATAAGAATTTAATCGAGCAAGTATTAAGATAATTATAGAACTCAATAAAATTTAATATTCAAAATATCTAAAATACCAACAACATTTTATAAATAAATAGAATACATTGGCTACTAAATTTCCATAAAATAATTCGTGAAAAACTCATCTCTTAAGAAAAATAGGTTTACTTCCTTTAATTAACAATATTATCAAAATACAATATAATATTTAATGAGACTTAAAGCAAAACCCATTTAAATATAAACCCAAAAAAAACAAAAAATCTCTCACCCGAAAACATTAGGTTAAAACTAGTAAGTACCCAACCTAGGTTAAACTTTACATATATATACGTGTGTGTGTGTGTGTGTGTGTGTATATATATATATATATATATATATACACCTTAAGAAGAAAACTAGCTATGAACATACACATTAATAATATAAGTGCAATGACGGCAGAGACTCACCGAGAAGGTAACGTGCGATGGCGCAGTGTGCGATGAGAGGTGGTGAATTCGGCGGAGCATTGAGAGAGAGAGAGAGAGCAATACGGTGAGGGAAACGAATAGTGAGGGAGAGATGGAGAACGAGGGAACGGAAACTCACAGTGAATGGAGGAGCTGCGTAAGGTGCGGAGATGAAGATGGCTATCCTGGCAGCGTCGAACGTGCGGGAAGGAGTTGTGCAAAGAGCTGGGAGATGGACAGTGGCTACGTTGGCAGCTGGGTGGTAAAGACGAACTCACGGTGGCCAAAACGAAGTGCTCTGTTTTGATGAGCAAAAACAGAGGTCTTCGGTTCTCAATGCCGGTGGCTGCCAATCTCGCGTGGGCTGGGCATGGAGGTGAAGGGTGGAGGTTTGAAGGGCTGATGATTGAGTGGGTCACGGCGGCTTATGGAGGTGTAGACCAGGTTCGTTGGGAAGGCGGCTGCGATGGCTTCACGCGGCATGCAACGGGGTGCACGTTACGCGAAGTAGGAAGGCAGAGGCTTCCTGTAGGTTGGCGGGGTGTTTTCCGAGTGGATGAGGACCGGGTTGGGCTGTTTCTCTGGTGGAAAGGAGTGTGAAGCAGGAGAGATAGACCACGACTTGTTGAGGAACCCTAGTTTATCAAATTGAGGAACTGCTAAACGTGAGTATATATATGTATATCTATTGCACAACTGTTGCCGTGAATATGTGGGGATAGGGACGTTCATGCCATGGAGAAACGGACGAGTAAAACGCACTAGATGAAGTCGTGCACGACGAGAAAACTGTGGGGCTATCCGATGATCTGTGAAGTTGTCATGTGAATCAATAAATGTTTGAAACAAAACAAACACAAAATGAGGAGAATATAGAGGCGTACGTGCATGAGATGATAAGTGCATAAATATATATCAAAGGGCGATACGAAAAACCCTAGAGTAAAGAGGGAGACGTGTTTGTGCATATATAGGGATAAAACCAACGTAAAACTGTGTAGATTCGTGGAGTCTGAAACTAAGGTAACACGGGCTTGGGCTTTATGGTCCAAAAAAAATGTAGTGAATAAAAAATAAATGGGCTTTTCCTTAAATTTTCTTGGCCCATAAAATAGTATTTTAAAAAAATTTAAACTGGATTTTTCACATTCTTAATCCAAAATATATAATAATAAAAAAAAAAAACCTTAGCGCTAGGCCCGGGTGTTACAAAGGATACATGAATGCAAGTTGGATAACTGAGCATGATGATCACAAATCAACCACTGGGTGGATGAGCAATTTCCTAGGGATCAAAGAAGCAGACATGCATGACATTGGCATTAGTTGCAGAGTTTATAACATTGGCTTCTTGTAGTAAAGAGGCAGAGTGGTGCTAAGAAATTTATTGATAGAGATTTCAATTTGGCCAAAACCAATGCCACCAATATCTTTGCATTGTAACAATTAGGCTACACTGTCACAAGCCTATAGCCATATATATAATGGCAAGTCTAGGCATTTTGATTAAGACATAGCTATGTGAGGTAATTACTCACAGATGGAGTAATTACAATTGATTTTGTGAGATCTTGCCAAAATTTGGTAGATTCGTTAACTAAAGGACTTGTAAGGGATTTGATGTGGAAGACATCAAAGATGATGGGTTTAAAGCTTATACAATGAAATCACCAATAATGGAAACTCGACTCAACTCTTGAACATATCAAGACTTGAGTTCAATGAGCAAAGTACATTATATGTTCGTGGTTTGCAAGCACACTGATATTAAAATTAGTTTTCAAACTAATTTACCATCTTAAGGTTTGAAGTGTTTGGTACTGTAATGAAAAGGAGAGACTGAGCAATAAACTCTTAATAGACTTAGAACAGAGTTCTGTTAAAGTGTTTAGTTACGGGAAACTTTCAATAAGTCTACCTATATGAGTGTCAGGGGTGGTGCTGCCTTCTATGCGAATTAGGCTTTGTCTCTAAAGCGCTGCAATGCGGACTAGGAGCCATGCACGAGGCGTTGCAATGTGTCAAGAGGCACAAGCGAAGCGCTGCAATGCATGGAAAAAATTAAAAATCCCCAATGTTGTGCGAACACTGTAAACTAGTGTCAACAAGTTGGAGGAGAAACATGGTGACCATTGGACCAAGTCTAAGTGTTTTGTCTTATTGCAACAGACACAATATGCATCTCTATTCCGAACAGTTTTCAAAAAAATAAAGAGTAATAAATTTTCGTTCAATTTGTTAGAATCTGTTTGTTCTAGAGAGATCAGATTTCTAATTTCTTAGTAAAATAGCAAAACTCGAGGGTATTCGTGATTTAATTTTATATGTGTATAACATAGTTAGACAAACAAACTTGTTCTAAATTTCATTGTATCTTATAGACAAATTCGTTTGTAATTCATGTGCATACCGTTATTGATGATGGTGAATATTATCTTTAAAAAAATGGCATTATAACGCTCATTGAAGCAAATATTTCTTTGGCTATTTTTTATTTTGCTGTCCCTTTTTGTACCAACAAGTAGTAATAGAGATATCATCTTTAGCACAAACCCAAGGAGATGATATATTTCTCAAAGTCTATCCCGAGCGTTTAACCCTGATTATTTCTTTCTCCAAGTCTATCCCGTGCGTTTGTTTGGATGCGTACTTTACATTTGGACGTTAAATAATTTACTTTCAAATACTAGTATATTTTAACGTTTAAAAGTAAAATGTTATCGTAATCGTTATTTATACATTGTTATTCTATTAAATATTAATGTTCAAATACAAAATAATTACCTTCGGAATCTATATATATGTCGAAACATATAATTTATATTCGGGAGCCAATTAAGTAGTTTGAAAATGAAGTCATCTTTCATGTTGTTCAAATATTTAATTTACATATGGAGGCTAAGTAATCTACACTGGAACTAGTGTTGCGTTTAGACCTTATTTATTTTTATTATAATTATAATGTTAGAATTCAAACATATTAAGAGTTATTTGCAAAGATAGCATTTTAAGACATTAATTTAAGTTTTGTTTGGAAAGTAAATCCATCTCAACTTATTATTATAATTTTTTTAAATTCTAATATAAAATATAATAAACAATTTAATTTTTTTAAATATTAAAATAATAATAATAATAAATAATATTTTAATAATATTTTATCATTTTAACTTAACTCAACTTAACTCAACATACAGATGTATTTTAAGGTACGACAGGTTTTGCAAGTGTGGAGTGTGCCATCAACATGACTGCCAGCTCCATACTACCCAATTTCCCTTTTCCTTTCCCTTTCCCATGTACATGATTGTGTGTACACGCCAAAGCATTAACCTGTACACTTGAGAAATATCTACATTTTTTTATTCTCTTTTTTTCGTGTGGGGTTTCTTTAAAGGCCCATTGAAAGTTTCAACGAATGACTTTGTTTTTTTTTTTCGACACCCAAGTAAGAGTAATATTTTCTTTGTTTGTGAAAACATGCTTTTACATATATTACTATATCAAATCTTAAGTGCTCTTGTTAGGTGAGCCTTAATGTCTTCAAAAATTAAAATATCAAGTCAATTTGCTCCTTCAATTCTAATTTCAGATTTTGGAGTCTCCACTCCGTTTCATATTCTAAGTTATCGTTTAGTTACGCAGTTTAAATAAAATAAAATAAAATATTTTATTAAAAATTAAATAAAATATTATTTTATAATTTTAAAAAATTAAATTATTTATTATATTTTATAAAAAAATTTAAAATAATTATATAAAATAAAATAAAATAATTTGATTTTATATAATCAAATCATAAATAAAATCTTGGTTGGTTTGAATGATGAGTGTAAAATGTCCGTTGAATGGTTGGTTTGACTTTTCGATTATTCCAACCTTTTTGAAAGAGTCAATGAATAATAAATAAAAGTAAAATAAAAACATACAAAAGGATAGGTTCAATCGATATGTACAACTTTTTCTTCTAGTGGCCCATTGGGATCAATTTTTCAAAGCTGTTAGTCGAAAGACAAGACTTGACTTGACTTGATGTAGATAAACATGAACCAAATTTGTAGTTGTCCTCTACTCTGTCGGATTTGATGATGTCTTCATGGTGTGCTATGGCTGAGCTTTAAAGAGTTGACACATGAAACATGAAACCCCCCACCCACTATTCTTATTTTTGGTCGTCAACTTATAATAAAATATGATGCAGTACGCCTGATCTTTTTTCAAATATGTAAAAGGATGCAGTCCCAAACAAGCTAGGCACGTCATGATGTTCAGGAGACACTAATTATTAAGTGGCTTTTCAATTTTCCTGTGCCACACATGGTGATTATCCAACACATACTCCCACTTCCTGTACATATATATATATAATATATATATATATATATATATGTGTGTGTTAGCGCATTAGCATGGTTGATGGTGAAGTTTCAGATCAACGCGCACAAAAAAAAAAAAAAAAAAAAAAAAAGAAAAAAAAAAAAAGAAAAAGAAAAAGTATATGCCTTTTTAGGCTACCCAATGAGTGAATGGCAGTAGTAATTCGATCGAAAGCATGACGTTATAATTAGAATATGATTTATTAATTATCTAGAAGTCAATTATATATATATATATTCTGCAAGGATTATCTAATATTCCTTTAGATTGAATCATAGTTATATATACATGAATGTATTAAGGTGTTTTCTTAGAGAATTTCTTCTCAAGCCTAGAGGATATATATATAAGACAGATAAATATATACATGATCATCTATAATATTATAAGTCATAGAATTACAAGTTTATCATGAGTATTTAACTTTTTTCTACATAATTCAAACTGGCGATAGTAAATATTATAAGATATACTCAATGTATCTCTTAATAACCGATTGTAGAAGATGACATTCAGCACTAAATCCCTTCATAGAATTAGTGGGTTATCCACAAAT
This sequence comes from Juglans microcarpa x Juglans regia, assembly GCF_004785595.1. Taxonomy (NCBI): domain Eukaryota; kingdom Viridiplantae; phylum Streptophyta; class Magnoliopsida; order Fagales; family Juglandaceae; genus Juglans; species Juglans microcarpa x Juglans regia. The sequence continues at coordinate 424,523 of NC_054600.1, read as the reverse complement.
GGTGGAATGGCAAATCAAGTTGGAAGGAGCTGAGACTATATCAGCAGGTCATTATGAATCCCATTAGTACTCATGTGATTTACAAAAATATTGCGATGGAGAAACAGTAGCCATCAATGGTGCTATTCTCAATAATCCAAATGATCGATCAATGACAACTGTCCTCCAATTAATATTTATAAAACCTTGCAAAAAAACAAAACAATAACCATATATTCAAATATACCAAGTATGCATGTGATCATCCATCAGATCTAAAACACACGACATTGCTGGCTAACTCCATGCAAGCTTACGCATGCAGCATTGAACAGCACTGCACATAACAAGTGAAGGCTCAGTACTACTAGCTGCATCTTTCCAAGGTTGGTAATTAATTAGTTTTCATTCCACTTTTGATCTTTTCTTTTCTTGCAACTTTTGATTTTTCCACAAGAGTAAGCCCCAAGGTGTGAGTTTTAATTTGTTCCATAAAATATGCATGGTCTCCAACAGATGGAACAACTATCCTTCGAGAGAGGTTATTATAATATTGTATTTTTCCAGTGCGGAGTAATCTATCTTTCGCTTGAAAATTATTAATCACCAACGGATCATATAAAATAATCTAATTCACATGGTAGCCTTTTTATTAGGAGAATGATAGTGTTGCTACGGATTTACCTCCATTGTCACCATTGTACACGATTTTGCCCAGAAATATGCCCAGTACCCGCTAGAACTTCTGCAACTTCTGCCTACTGATACTCTCTTTTATTTGTGTAGATAAAATAAGTTGAAATGAAAGTTAAAAATTAAATAAAATATAATTAAAAAATATTATTTTTGTTTTGAATTTTGAAAATTTTGAATTATTTATATTATTTTGTATAAAAATTTAAAAAATTATAATAATTAAATGAGATGAGATAGACTAAAAAGTTTCGTGAGAAGAAACGATGGCTCAGTCTTCAAACGGCACATTCTTTCCTAACCAAGATTATCACGGTACCACTTCTCTTCTCCGTTGCACAAAGATTATCTCCTAAAAATCATCTCTGACGAATACTTTCCGAGTATAGCCTCTCATACTTCCTTACTTGCACAACTCATTTATTGCTTGTAATAGTATATCCAATGACTGTAATATAGTGAGATTTCTTATAATAAAAATAAGAATATTGGTCCTTTACTTTCTTCTTATATAGTAATAAAGTTTTTAAATTTGAATCTTAACTCAATATTTTATTTTATTTAGTTAAATATTTGATTTGTTGGATCACCTATTATAAATAGTCTAATCTACACATGAGGAAGAGTGTTAAGAACATAATAAAAATAATTAAATCTATCTATTTTAATCAATTTAAATTTTTGAGATAAGAATGATTTCACCATGCACCGTTCATGTTAGGTAAGCTTCTCCCTCCCTTCCTCTCTCTCTAATCCACAAGTTTCCCCCACACAGTGTTGTGCAAAACACACTCACATCAACGATGACAAACAAATAAAGCAAGCAAACACAACACACAATTTACGTAGTTCGGCAACTTGCTTACGTCCACAGAATTGCAAAAATCTTATTAACTATAGGAGATTACAATCACTCAATCTCAACTCACTTTCTCTAGAGTTTTTACTCTCTCACACAATATGCAGTTGCTTGACTATTATTCTCTCTAAAAAATATGCTAAAAACATACACAATAAGTAAAATATTACATATTTATAGTAAACGGCACTGGAAACCTTAATCTGGCAAAAATATATATTTCGCTTGAGCGGCGTGTCGAGCGTAGTTTAAGTGAACACTAAGGCTTGTGTCTCACTCGAGCCTACTGTCGTGCGAGACTCAAGTGAACTCATGGGTTGAGTTTCGCTCGAGCCCACTGTCGAGCGCACCTCGAGCGAACTCACTGGTTAAGCTTCGCTAGAGCGGCGCTAGGTCGAGTGACAGTCGAGCAAACTCTTTGTTTCTCAATTATCAGCTCCAAAACTAGTCTCTACCCCAACAATCTCCCACTTGGAGACTGGGTCTCCACATGCCAGCCACTATTTCCAGCCAAACCCTATCATCTTTGCAGCTCATAGCTTCTGTCTTCAAGCCAGAAAATGAACTGATGTCGAGCCCGACTTCAGTCTTCTGCGTACATCGCCCTTAGTTAGCACATCTACTAGGCGATTTACAACTCCCACCGCACTAGGTCTATCTGGTCTAGAACCGATGTTTCCCTGGATATCACTAGACATTGATATTAAATACAAAGATTTAGATCTCTTACCATGTGCTAAGACCAGCGCACCCTTAGTATCTCCCAAGCTCCTCCAGAGAATACTACTGTATAACCATTGTCATCAAACTGTCTTACAAAGATTAGATTTTTCTTCAGATTTGGAACATGTTTGACTTGTTGTAAAGTCCACACACCTCTACTTGGAAGCGTGATGCGCACATCATCCACTCTCACTACATCCAATACCTCTCCACCAACCACGTACATCTTCCCAAGATCACCAGCAACATAGTTTTGCATGATTTCTCGATGTGAGGTGCTATGGAACGAAGCCCCTGAACCCAACACTCAATCATCAATCAGACTGTGCACTGCAAGAGTTAGGGCATCATGTATTTCTTCAGCCACTATATTCACAACATCATCCTCGCAACTTTCTTGATTCCTACAGTTTCTTTTGATGTGGCATACCTTGCCATAACTCCAGTACGTGATCTACTGCCTAGATCTCGTCTTACTCTTCCCCTGCTCTTGGAGCTTGACCTGTCATGTCCTCTGTCCCAGTTGTCAACACTTAGGGCCAATCATGAACCCAAGAATTCATTCGAGTCTTTTCTATGTACCTCTTCAGCAAAGATCACGTCACGTATGTCGTCGTAGTTCAGTTTCATCATGTCGGTTGAACTACTCACAGTCATCCTCATGACCTCCCAACTAAGCGATGCCAACAAAATCAACGTTCTGATCTCATCATCAAACTCAATCTCTACAAAAGACAATTAATTTATGATCTTATTAAATTCATTCAAGTGTTGGGCCATATGCATACCTTCTAAGATCCTCAGATTGAACAATGCCTTCATCTAGCGCATTTTTTTATTTGCCGACAGTTTTTCATACATACCTGACAAAGCCTCCATGAGATTCGCCGTGGTTCTCTCCTTATTGACATTGTGTGTCACTGTTTTGGACAAGGTCAGTCGAACAATCTCTAGAACCTGTCAATCTAACAGGGTCCACTCAACATCATCCATGCTCTCTGGCTTCTTTCCTAACATTGGAAGATGAAGCCTCTTTCTATAGATATAGTCTTCGATTTGCATCTTCCAATACCCAAAATCAATGTCGTTAAACTTTTCAATCTTAGGTGCTTTCATTTTGTTTCCAACCATCGTTCTCCTTCAGATCTGACATTGGCTTTTGATATCAGTTCTTGTTCAAAACATACTCACACCAACGATGACAAACAAATAAAGCAAGCACACGATCAAGCAAACACAACACACAATTTAAATGGTTTGACGACTTGCTTACGTCCACAGAGCTGCATAAATCTTATTAATCAAAAGAAATTACAATCACTCAATCTCAACTCACTCTCTCTAAGGCTTTCACTCTCTCACAAAATATGCACTCATTTGACTATTGTTTTATCTGAAAAATATGCTAAACAGCGTACACAATAAGTCAAATTTTACATATTTATAGTAAATGGCGCTGGAAACTCTAATCTGACAAAAATATGTATTTCGCTCGAGCGGCGTGTTGAGCACGCCTCTAGCGAACAACCAATGATCATTGGCTCGAGCAGAGTGTCTAGCTGGCTCGAGCGAAAACTAGAGTTTGTATCTCGCTCTAGCTCACTGTCGAACGAGACTTGAGCGAACTCACGAGTTGAGTTTTGCCCGAGCGCATTGTCGAGTGCAGCGAACTCATGGGTTGAGCTTCGCTCGAGCGACAGTCAATGCCTTTTCTGGGTTTGTACAAAACCACATTATCTTCAGCACCAGCATATGAACCAGCATATGAAGGTGAAACAAAAAACAAGAGCTAAATCCATTGTTTTCATTTTATTTATTTATTTATTTTTGTTCAAGAATTTAGTAATTCTCTCTCCCTCGACTAGTTTCACATTTAAAAAATCTTCTCACTGATTTCTCTTAAGATCGCATCCTCCACGGTGCCGCATCCCTTTCTCCCTGGACATTAATGTGCATCTCACCAATTAAACGCCCTCCTTTTCACAATCATGCTTCGCCGTCATGCATGGCCAATGCGCCTCCAATGTCGAGTCTCCAGGTAGCATCCATTTTCTTGTCAGATTTCAAGTCGAGAGAGAGAGTCACCTGATGTGGGTGGTGCACTGTGGAGGCCTGACTTCGCACTGTGGGGGTCGGGAGTTGTAGAGCTGTGCGTGATCTATGGTAAAATTTTGGACAAGACGACGTAGAAATGGCTACTGAGCTTCAGACCCAGAAATTTCAAAATTTCTTAATAAATAACATGCCACGTCAACTTCCCTTTTAATTAATGGCCAGGAACCTCATTCACACCGGCAGCCGTCCAGATCAATGGGTACGGAGTTCTTGTTTCCCCGTGTTTCATGAGTATAATCTCAACCCAACGCGTCTGATATAGACTTATAATCATGTGAGTCACCCTGCCCCTACCTGCATGATTGTATTTGCCTTAGGCTTTTGAAGTCTATATAGGTTTTTTTATATATAAGAATAACATTCAATTTCATAGCTTGTAAACAACTCATGTGCAGGGGTAAGTACTATTCTTGAAAGAGCAAGTAGTCATGTTTCCATTAGTTTTTTTCATGGCCTCATATGTCCATAATATAATACATATATACATATTTATATATATATATATATATATATATATATATATTTGTGTTTTCTGTGTCGGTACCTTTTTAACATAATTTTGGTAGGAAGCAGGGCCTGTATGTAGTAGTGTTTCTCCTCTAATTTTCATCATTTATGACTAGGACGTTGTTTGGTGTCTTTGCAGTGCAATCCACCATGAATATATTGTGGATTTTGTTTATGTTGTTCTACAATTGGCTTTTAATCACCACTGGTACTAGTGTTTCTAAAAGACCCGATGTTGTCAACATTGGGGCTATTTTGTCCTTCAATTCTTCCATTGGCAAAGTGGCAAAAGTTGCGCTAGAAGCTGCAGTAGAAGATGTCAACTCCAATCCAGTTGTTCTAAGTGGAACAAAGCTGAAACTCGCGATGCAGGATTCAAAATCATCTGGCGGATTTCTCGGAATTGTTGAGGGTACATCCTCTGTAAAATCTCTTGCACGTTTGTTAATTCCACTAGTCAAATTATAGAATCTTATATAGACTACAATTTTTTTTTTTTCCTTTTACAGCTTTACGGTTCATGGAGAATGATACAGTGGCCATAATTGGTCCCCAGCACTCAGTAATGGCTCATGTAATTTCACATATTGCGAATGAGCTCCAAGTCCCACTATTATCCTTTGCAGCAACGGACCCCACTCTGAATTCACTTCAGTTCCCTTACTTTGTTCGAACAACGCAAAGTGATCTCTTCCAAATGGCTACAGTTGCAGATATTGTACGATACTACGAATGGCAAGATGTCATAGCAATCTATGTTGATGATGATCATGGCAGGAATGGGGTTGCTGCATTGGGGGACAAGCTAGCTGATAATCGCTGTAAAATCTCATACAAAGCACCTCTGAACCCCAAACTAAGCCGGGAAGACATCACCAAGACACTGGTTAAGGTGGCTTTGATTGAGTCTCGGGTTATTGTCCTCCATATTTATGCTACTTGGGGTCTAGAGGTGCTTGATGCGGCATGGGATATGGGGATGATGGGAAGTGGATATGTGTGGATAGCTACTGATTGGCTCTCTACAGTACTTGACACAGAGTCTTCCCTCCCTTCTGAAGCAATGGACAGGATTCAGGGGGTTCTTACATTGCGTATGCACACTCCGGATTCAGAACTCAAAAGGAAATTTGTTTCCAGATGGAGCAACTTAACTGCTGCAAAGTCGGACAATGGTCTTTTTGGACTAAATAGTTATGGTCTTTATGCCTACGACACTGTTATGCTTCTTGCGCAGGCACTCGACGCATTCTTAAATCAGAGGGAGAACATTTCATTTTCAAATGATCCGAGTTTAAGCGAGTTTCGTGGAGGGAACTTGCATTTTGATAATATGAGCATCTTTGATGAAGGGAATCATTTGCTTAATAGTATTTTGCAGGTTAACATAACTGGAGTAACAGGCCAAATCAAGTTCACTTCAAATGGGAATCTCATGCATCCTGCTTATGAAGTCATTAATGTCGTTGGCAAAGGGATGAGGACAATCGGTTATTGGTCCAATTCTTCCCGTTTATCTGTTGTGCCTCCAGAAAAGCTCAACACAGGAACCCCTTCCGATCATCTTTATGGTGTGATATGGCCTGGACAGACAACCCAAAAGCCTCGTGGGTGGGTATTCTCAAGCAACGGAAGGCAACTGCGAGTTGGAGTACCAAACCTTGTCAGTTTCCGTCAATTTGTCTTCCGAGTCGGTAACTCAGACATCTTTCATGGGTATTGCATTGAAGTATTCCTTGCTGCAGTTGAATTATTACCTTATGCACTGCCTTATAAGTTTATTCCATTCGGAGATGGACATAGCAATCCAATAAAGACGGATCTTCTATACAAGATCACAACGGGGGTAAGTTATACGATCAGTTTCGAAGTTTATTACACTTGGTAAAGTTTTACCTTTTTCATACTCCTAGTTCACTGGTTTTCATGTTGCATGTACGTAGGACTTTGATGCTGTAGTTGGCGACATTACAATTACCACCAATCGGACAAAGATAGTGGATTTTACACAGCCATACATCGAGTCCGGGCTAGTCGTAGTTGCCCCAGTTCGGAAGTTGAACTCTAGTGCTTGGGCTTTTCTGAGACCATTTACTCCGATGATGTGGACCGTCACAGGTATATTTTTCCTTGTTGTTGGAGCAGTTGTTTGGGTTCTGGAGCGCAGGACAAATGATGATTTCCAGGGTCGTCCTAGAAAACAATTTGTCACGACCGTATGGTGAGTGCCTAACAAATATTACATTAATTTCTATAACTACAGCTTTTTTTAAAAACATCATTTTGGCTCCGTAGATCCTCAAGTACTGTTGTTTATTTTTAATTTCCTTTATTTTGGCCCAATATATAGATCTTTAATCTTGATCTAATCCCCTCGCTAATTGCTAATTATCTCGGGCATCACTTTGCAGGTTTAGCTTTTCAACCTTGTTTTTTGCTCATAGTAAGTCAAATCTTCTAGCTTATCTTCGCTAATTAATTGCAGATTTAGAGCATCTTATAGCACAAGAATTTACTCCAATATTACTCCTTATAAATTTCCTGCTTTACATAGGAGAAAAGGTTGACAGCACCCTTGGTCGGTTAGTGCTTCTCATATGGCTATTTGCGGTTCTCATACTGAATTCAAGTTACACTGCAAGTCTGACCTCAATCCTCACGGTGGAACAGCTTTCTTCCCCCATCAAAGGGATCGAAAGTTTAGCAACAAGCAATGATCCCATTGGTTACCAGAATGGTACGTTTATTGACAGTTATTTAACAGAAGAGTACCACATACAGAAGTCCAGACTTGTTCCTCTCAACTCGGCAGAAGAATATGAGAGAGCCTTGAAGGATGGTCCTCAGAAGGGTGGGGTCTCTGCAATTGTTGACATGCGTGCATATATGGAGCTCTTCCTGTCCACCAGATGCGAGTTTAGCATAGTAGGTCAAGAGTTCACCAAAATGGGGTGGGGTTTTGTGAGTATCATCTTTCCTTTCGATCTCATTAATTTTTTTCTGACTTTGGTAGTATAAAAAGATAAATATCCCCTGTTGTGAAATGCTTGTGTGGTTCTTTCACTGACCATTTATGGAGCTACTCGTGCGGCACATTGAAAACATAGAGCAGGAATGCTTGCTTGATTTCAAACAGTATACGAATGCGAACCAAATGAAACATAGAAAGGGCATTTGTGCATGATCACACCTTTGAAACAACGCTGAGGACAAAATCATGTCTTCTGCATCTTTTGCTTTCTCATCTATGATTCTTTTTAAGGCACTAGACATTAGTGCATTCTTATGCGATCAGAACTTATATATATATATATATATATATATATATATATATATAATTAGATTCGGACTGCTTTACTTGAGATTGATTAGAGATGTATAGCATACAACATTTGATATACATTTCTGATTGAATAGGCGTTTCCAAGGGAGTCGCCACTGGCCGTTGACCTGTCAACAGCCATCTTGAAACTGTCTGAGAATGGGGAATTACAAAATATTCATGACAAGTGGCTTACAAGAAAAGCTTGCAGCTCAGAAGGTGCAAAGCAAGACGTAGATCGCCTTCCGCTTAAAAGCTTCTGGGGACTCTTTCTACTCTGTGGGTCAGCTTGCCTGCTTGCTCTGCTTTTGTATGTCATCAAGATGGTCCGCCAGTACATGAGGCGTTCTGGACAGAGCTCACAATCGCAATCTGCACCAATTCAATCATTTCTGGCTTTTGTTAAAGAAAAAGAAGAGGATGATAATAGAATGGAATTAGAGGATGGACAAAGCAGGTCCAAGCGAAGGCCAAGGAAGATAGTCTCAAATGCAAGAGTGCGTGAATTAGATGAATCTGTAAACGATTCTGATCATGCTTCTGTTTGCAGTGGCAATGTGAATGAGGTCCACTACGTAGTGTGATTACGATGGCAGGCCTGCCTCGTAGTTGCATCGAATTGCGAGTCTACGACACGGACGTGAACTTTCATATATAAATTAATGAATGCTCATGTTAATTATGTTATTATATAGAGTGATCATCAAACGTACGTATAATATTAATGGTAGCAACTATATATATATATACACATGTATGTATATGTATAGATGAAGCTTATCAATAATAAAGATTTATAAAATATTTTCATTTGTAGGAGATAATAATAATGTGAGTGCAGCTAATTGGGCAATATTGCCCTGAATTATATATTTTTCTTGTTTATTGTTGCGAGTTCACACAATTAATCTCGGTAAAAGAAAAAGAAATGCAACCTGCAGCCTCTATCTAGCTGACGTTGCACTAGATGATTTATCATTTACAATTTAGATCTAGTAATCATTTTAATTCATCTCATGTCATCATATATCAATACAATTTTTTTAAATTCTCGCATAATATATAATAAATAATTCAATTTTTTCAAGTCTCAAAATAATAATAATATTAAAAAATAATATTTTATTTAATTTATAACTTTTATCTAAAATCATCTCAATCTATCTAAGTGGCTAAATTGGCATTTTTATGTTTTTACATTTTAATAAGCTCAAGTACTATTACTCTTATCTTCTACGCACATGACTCACGTACGTCTAAGCCCAAAAGTAAAAGATCAAATTGATCTAGCTAGCCTACGGATTGCATGCAGGCACATGATGATCATCACTCTAATTTACGTTAGATCGATCTTAATTAACAGATCGGCGTACGTGTAATCGGTGTAAATGGTTTATGTAGGCTGCAAATTTATAATTTTGGTAATTTGCAAAGAATAAAACTAGTCTGTCCCCAATTATACTGCTCAGTTTGACAGTTTGTCTTTTTTTTTTTTAATTAATGATTAAGGAAGTAATTTTAAATGTATTAAGATATTTTTTTTTGTTATTTTTTTAAAATATTTAAAAATGATAAAAAAATATAAATAAAAAAATTAGATAAAAAAATATTAATTTTACACTAGCGGTCACTTGCAGTAGTAAGTTGCAAGCGGCATGCTAACTTTACTCATTTGCAAATAAAAGAACGGATGATGAGATGGATTAATTAATTGCGGTGATCAATATTATGTAAGTATTTCTTGTCAATTTCCTTCAATTTTAACATCGATCACACGTACGTACGTACATTAGTTTTCACCTAGCTAATTGATTGGTTGATTAATCCCTTAATTATTAGGAACCGATGATGGTGATGATGATCACTTGGGTATTTCTGTTCTTCCAATATTATAGATCACAACAACTCACCATGAAAGCATATCAGGTACTGCATGCAGGCCACGTTTTGCTATATCTGCTGATCATGATTCGTTGCTATTGAATTAATCATGAATGGTTATATATAATGATCAGCTTGTTGCATGCATCATTTTTTTACTTTAAGTTCGGAATTCGTACTCTAAATTATATACACATTAAGATTGTACAAAAAATCGAGAAACAGACCTAGATTGACTCAAACTGGCCGCCGGAGCTCAGAAGCGGCCGAAACCAGTGAAAAACCGGTTCACATGCAGCAGTAAATAGAGAAAATTGATATCGACTGGTTTGACGTCGGTTCGAACCTGGTTCTAACTGCTGAACCGGCTGACTAAAGAAACTATTTTTTTTTTATATATATATATATTATGTACTCTCTCAGACGATGCTCGGTCTGAGATCTGACTGTGAATTGCTAGAGAAATGAAACATCAGTTTTGGCTGGTGTTTCTCCTCCCCGTAATCGGTTTCGACCGGTTTTCTCTCTCAAAAATCAAGTATCGATTTGTGTCGGTTTTGTCAAAAAACCTAATTGAAGGGGTCGGTTTTCACCCCTAATATACATGATTATAAATAAATATAATATTTAAGATAATATTTAACAATTGAAATTTAAATGATAAGAAATAATATTGGTACGATAAAAAGCCAAATAAATCATTGAATCCAAAGGGAAAATTGGCTATTTCCGGTCCTTTCCTTAACGGGTTAGGTGAGAGTCCTTTCCTCTTGAAGGGTGAGGTTGTGGAGTAGGGTTTGCAAAATTAACACAGAATTGTTCAATAGACAGGTTAGTAGCAGGTATGGCTAATGAATTGAGTAGCTTATGGGAAAGTTTCAAACTAACAAATACACATAAAGAAGAGACAGCCTTCATAGAAGATGAAACCAAACATGCTGATGTGAGAGCATAGAGATGCCTTATGTTGTTTACCTGGAGGAATGAGTTAGTGTTTAGGAATATTCTCATTGATTCTAAGATTGTGGAACATAGGGTGAGTCAAATGACGATACATAACAGCTTCCAACTTGAGAGAACACAACCAGGGTTTAACTACAAATACAAGAAGCGTTATTTGGGAATGTCCGCCACATAGTTTTTGCAAGATCAACTGAGATGTGGTAGTAGATAAAAATCTTTGTAAAATAGAAATAGGAGTTACTGTTAGAGATGAACAAAGCAATTTTTTGACTACTATGAGGAAGAAACAAGCATGATCTCTTCCTAACCCTCTAATAGCAGAAGCCACAGTCGCTGAAAGCAATCACTTTGGACTTGAATTGGGCATGAGAAAGGTGATAATGGAAGGAGATTCTCAATTAGTAGTAAAGCAGATCTAACAGCTGAAGCAAAAGGACAACTACTTCGGGATGATCATATCAGACATTAAAATGTTAATGGCACAGTTTCAATCTTGTACCTTTAGGCATGTGCTTAGAGAAGGCAACTCAATTGCCCATAACTTAGGAAAGAATGTTTTAGCACTCGTAACAGGATGTGTAGTTGACATGGAGGAGCCTCCAAAATGTCTCCAATTCTTGTATTAGAACAGTTTATCAATGATTGGATTTTTTTAAGAAAAAAAGAAAAGAAAATCATTGAATCTAAATTATTCCTGGCCTGCGAATATTCGGATAATTTATAAAGACGGTAGCTTTAATTTTTTGTTTGATGGTCACGTTTCATACATGATAAAGAAGAAACGTCAGGTTAAAAGTTACCCCATTTATATTAATAATGTCTTCGCAAATAGACTAGAGCTAAAAGGCAGCTCTAGTCTTATCCACACCTCCCCAATTAGTTCCAACCACACACGTACACATACACATGACTATCGACAAAAAAAGCATTGAAAGCAAACTGATATAGATGTGAGTAATTAATTTGGAGATCAGGAGATACACATGACTATCGACAAAAAAAGCATTGAAAGCAAACTGATATAGATGTGAGTAATTAATTTGGAGATCAGGAGATTCAGGACCTTGACCTTCGTAGCATTTAGGTTCGTTTGTTTTTTAGAAATGAGATGTGATATGATGAGATAAATTAAAATATAAATTTAAAAAATTAAATAAAATATTATTATAATATATTTTTTAATATTATTTTTATTTTAAAATTTAAAAAAATTAAATTATTTATTTTATTTTATATAAAAATTTAAAAAAATTATAATAATAAAATAAAAAAAATATTTTTTAAAAATAAATGAGACCTAGATAAGTGAATACACGATATAAATGCCTTCAGCAACGTCTCCACCACTCTTAATAATAGTGGCACTGTCAATCATGCAAAATAAACCAAGCACAGCCACAGGAACATTTGATAGGGCCCAGCTGCCAATTACGCAAATTCATGATTACATGAGTGTAGGACCATGAGCTAACAGCTAGCTAATTTATTGCCGGTATTAATATTGCGTGCAGAAGAAGTTATAGTACGAGCATAACAGGCACCATTGATCATCATCGGCCTTCGTCTTGCGTGTTATGAATCGACGGCCACCTCGTAGATTTCCTTGCTCTTCAACTCCTTACGTACCAATATTAATTCCCCACAGGCCAAATCCAGGTACTTGCTATTAATAATTAATTAATACTGTATTTTAGGGTTAGTTTATTTTTAAAGAGAAGAAAAGATGAATTAAGATTAAAATTAAAAAGTTGAATAAAATATTATTAAAATATATTTTTTAATATTATTTTTATTTTAGAATTTAAAAAAATTAAATTATTTTTTTTTATTTTATATGAGAATTTAAAAAAATTATAATAATAAAATAAGATGAAATATTTCTTAAAAATAATGAAAACTTTTGTTCGTTCATGCATGCACGCTTGTAATTCTTTCCGGCCGGCCGGTACATGACTGTCGCCTTTCGATCGGTTTTAGAGTTTCAGATCTTATATAAGCTAGCTAACTATGGAATCATTGCTTATTAAAAAAATTAAAACTGATAAAAAAGATGTAAATTTTATTATTCTGTATTATATTTTTAATGTTTATTCTCACGTGTGGGCCAGTTTCTTTTCTCGTGAGTAGACCCAATTGGGGGAAAAAAAAAAGATTTTTAGAGGTTTTGGCGCCTAGACCTAATTACAGCGATTTTGAGCTTTACAACATGTGTTTTCTTTTTCCGGCAAAATAAATCGTTACAAAAACACTTATATTTGCTGCAACTAATTAAAATAAGGGGTCTACTTCCTACTGAATCGGCTCTCTCAACAAAATTCTGCGGCGATCGAAAACTCACCTCAAAATCTGCTCTACTGTGGTGATTCTTTTTACAACACTATAAAAATCGCCAGAACTCCATATTTTTCTTGTAGTGCAACATGTAGAATATTTAATTAAATAAATAGAATGTAAAGTCAAAGTTTGAACTTAATTAGGATCTCGGTTTTGATATTATGTAAAATTACTACTTATCCTAAAAATTTAAGCCAATAGAAAGAATTAGATTTTATTATTCGTATTATATTTTTAACACTAGCTAGGGACTTATTTTCAACATTCGAACCACTAAATATTACTGTCCATTTCATTGGAGTACTGGCGATGATCAATTGATATTTATGCTAGCTACCACTTTCTATTACATTCATATATATTATTATAAGCTAGCTAGCGAGTTTGATGAAAAGGAAATTAAAAGAAAGGAAGAGTACAAGATTTTCAGAACGTGTATGAACGGTGGGGTTTAATTTATAACTTATTCATGATCATGCAGTTATCATAATAATATACATGAACTTTAGTTCATGTTATTGATCAGTACTCCAATTTAAAGTTCATGTTATTGATCAGTACTCCAATTTATTATATATATATATGCCGCATGTTTTCATCTTTATGGCTAAAATCGATGCTTAATTGGTGTCTTGGCATGCTACAGTGAAATCCACCAGGAATATGTTGTGGCTTCTGGCAATGCTTTTCTGCAATTGGCTTTTTATTAGAACTGGTACTAGTAGTACTGCTTCTACAAGGCCAGATTTTGTTAACATTGGAGCTATTTTGTCCTTCAATTCTTCCATCGGCAAAGTGGCAAAAGTTGCATTAGAAACTGCAGTTGAAGATGTGAATTCCAATCCAGCGGTTCTTAATGGAATTAAGCTGAGTCTTACGATGCAGGATACAAAACTATCTACCGGGTTTCTGGGAATCGTTGAGGGTGCTTCCTGATCTTCAGCATGCATCTCTCGCGCGCGCGTTTGTTATTAATAATTTTTCATTTCTTTTAGACAAGCTGTCAGAGCATCTGATTCAGAATTTTTCTTTTATTTTCTTCTACAGCTTTGCGGTTTATGGAGAATGACACGGTCGCTATAATTGGCCCCCAGCACTCAGTTATGGCTCATGTAATTTCCCATATTGCGAATGAGCTCCAAGTCCCTCTATTATCCTTTGCCGCAACAGACCCCACTCTGAATTCACTTCAGTTCCCTTACTTTGTTCGAACAACTCAAAGTGATCTCTTCCAGATGGCAGCAGTAGTAGATATTGTAGGCTACTACGAATGGCGAGATGTAATAGCAATCTATGTTGATGATGATCATGGCAGGAATGGGGTTGCTGCGTTGGGGGACAAGCTAGCTGATAATCGCTGTAAAATCTCATACAAAGCACCTCTGAACCCCAAACTAAGCCGGGAAGACATCACCAAGACACTGGTTAATGTGGCTTTGATGGAGTCTCGGGTTATTGTCCTCCATATTTATGCTACTTGGGGTCTAGAGGTACTTGATGCGGCATGGGATATGGGGATGATGGGAAGTGGATATGTGTGGATAGCTACTGATTGGCTCTCTACGGTACTTGACACAGAGTCTTCCCTCCCTTCTGAAGCAATGGACAGGATGCAGGGGGTTCTTACGTTGCGTATGCACACTCCGGATTCAGAACTCAAAAGGAAATTTGTGTCTAGATGGAGCAACTTAACTGCTGCAAAGCCGGATAATGGTCTTTTTGGACTAAATAGTTATGGTCTTTATGCCTACGACACTGTTATGCTTCTTGCGCAGGCTCTTGACGCATTCTTAAATCAGAGGGAGAACATTTCATTTTCAAATGATCCGAGTTTAAGCGAGTTTCGTGGAGGGAACTTGCATATTGATAATATGAGCATCTTTGATGAAGGGAATCATTTGCTTAATAGCATTTTGCAGGTTAACATAACTGGAGTAACAGGCCAAATCAAGTTCACATCAAATGGGAATCTCATGCATCCTGCTTATGAAGTCATCAATGTCGTTGGCAAAGGGATGAGGACAATCGGTTATTGGTCCAATTCTTCCGATCGTTTATCTGTTGTGCCTCCAGAAAAGCTAAACATAAAAACTAATTCCGATCATCTTTATGGAGTAATATGGCCTGGACAGACAACTCAAAAGCCTCGTGGATGGGTATTCTCAAGCAACGGAAGGCAACTGCGAGTTGGAGTACCAAACCTTGTCAGTTTCCATGAATTTGTCTTCCGAGTCGGTAACTCAGACATCTTTCATGGGTATTGCATTGATGTATTCCTTGCTGCAGTTGAATTATTACCTTATGCACTGTCTTACAAGTTTATTCCATTCGGAGATGGGCATAGCAATCCAGTAAAGACGGATCTTCTGTACAAGATCACAACGGATGTAAGTATGATCAGTTTCAAATTAATTAAACTTAAAAGATACTTTGTTATGCATTACGCTAATTTCCTTTTCTAATTAACTCGATGACTAGTTTTCCTGATCATCTATATTGTATGTGTATATATACAAGGACTTCGACGCTGTGGTTGGCGACATTACAATTACCACGAACCGGACAAAGATAGTGGATTTTACACAGCCATATGTGGAATCTGGGCTAGTCGTAGTGGCCCCAGTTCAGAAGTTGAACTCTAGTGTTTGGGCTTTTCTGCGACCATTTACAGTAATGATGTGGTGTGTCACAGGTATATTTTTCCTCGTTGTAGGAGCAGTTATTTGGATTCTGGAGCGCAGGTCAAATGATGTGTTCCAGGGCCATCCTAGAAAACAATTTGTCACCACTGTATGGTGAGTCCCGCGCGCCCTAAGAATGTTAAGATCAGTAGCAGCTTTTATATGAATGCACTAATACTAGATTTCAGGTGCACGCAGGATAAGTACTACTCATATTGATCTTAAACTATATATGATATATCCCTCTAATTGGATGGCTCTTTATAAATTACTTGGTCCTTAAATAATTGTCAAATATAAAATGTTCAAACTTTTCATTCAAATGATCTGAATTTTACACTTGAGGGTCGTTACATATATATAGCTACCCTAGTCTAGATTCTATATGGAAACTGTGAATGCTAGGAAGTGATATGCTAATTACAAAAAATATGGAACAATTACAAGAATCAAGGAATTGCTGATTTTGTGCTCCTAATATGAAAAGATTCTGTTAATACGCCCCCTCAAGTTGGCGCATAGAGATCCGTAATGCCCAACTTGCAAAGAAAATGGTGAAAGAGGTCTCGTCTTAAGGTTTTGGTGAAAATGTTGGCGACTTGCTCATGAGAGGACGTATGAACAGCTGTGAGGAGACCTGATCGGATTTTGTCACGAACGAGGTGACAATCAATCTCAATATGTTTTGTGCTTTCATGAAATACAGGATTGTGAGCGATGTGTAGAGCCGATTGATTGTCATAATGTAAGCTGAAAGGCTCGGGATGAGAAATACTAAGATCAGTGAGGAGCTGTTTCAGCCAAGTGAGTTTGCAAGTGGTGACGACCATGGCACGATATTTTGCTTCAGTAGAAGAATGTGCCACTGTTGTCTGTTTCTTTGTACGCAGGAAATACGGCTAGAACTGAGCTGGATGAAGTAGCCTGTGGTGGAGCGACGAGTGGTGGAATAGCTGGCCCAATCTGAATCAGTGTAAGCAGTAATATGTAAACTGCTGGAGGAAGAGAAAAAAATGTCTTGCCTTGGATTGCTTTTAATATATCGGAGAACATGAGTGGCGGCTTGCATGTGAAGAGCTCAAGGAGCATACATAAACTGACTGAGGATGTTCACTGCAAAAAAAAAGATCAGGGCGGGTTATGGTCAAATAAATGAGACGTCCTATGAGTCATCGATAGGCACAAGGATCTGGAAGGAGAGTTCCATCATAGTTGGTGAGCTTCAAATTTTGTTCCATGGGAAAGGGAGCGCTCTGGGCACCAATTTGTCCACTATCAGATAGAATATCAAGAGTATATTTTCGTTGATTGAGAAATATGCCTTGAGGTGAACGAACAACTTCAAGACCAAGAAAATATTTGAGAAGACTAAGATATTTGGTTTTGAAGTGTGTAGAGAGAACATCTTTGAAGATCTTAATATGGGTGAGAGCATTGCCAGCAACCAGAATGTCATCAACATAGACAAGAACAATAGTAATACTGGTGGAAGTGACCAAGGTGAATAAAGAATGATTTGCCTGAGATTGGGAAAAACCTGCATCAAGAAGCATAGCAGTTAGTTTAAAAAACTAGTTGCGAGAGGCTTGTTTGAGACCGTAGAGGGATTTACGGAGACGACAGACACGGGTCTCCCCTTTGGGACAGCAACCGGGAGGGGGTGTCATGTAAACTTCCTCATCAAGATCACCTTGCAAGAATGCATTGTTGACATCAAGTTGATGGATGATCCATTGTTGAGTAGCAGCAGCAGCCAATAGACACTGAATTGTAGTCATTTTGGCAACAGGAGCAAAGGTCTCATGATAGTCAAGGCCTTCAACTTGGGTATAGCCTTTGGCAACTAGCCGTGCTTTGTATCTTTCGACGAAACCATTGGCCTTAAGCTTCATTTTAAATACCCATTTGCAGCCAATGGGTTTCTTAGCAAGAGGTAGTGGCTCAAGAGTCTAGGTGGAATTAGCCTCAAGGGCACTGAGTCTAGCAGACATAGCTTCACGCCAGTGGGAATGGCGAAAGGCAGTGGAATAGCAGGAAGGTTTAACAGAAGTAGTGAGAGCAGTTAAAAAATTAAGGTGCGAAGGTGAGAAACGAGAATAAGAAAGAAAAACAGATTAGAGATGAGCAGTACCTGAGGTCTGTGCAATAGGTGAGGATGTTGTGAGCTCTGTGTGTAGGGTCAGGCAGACATAATCTTGGAGATATGCGGGTCGAGTAGTGGTGCGACGAGGACGAAAGGAAGTGGGAGGGGGAGGTGGATCGGGGGTATTAATGGAAGGAGTGTGAGAAGTGGATGGTAAGATAGGCTCAGGGACAGGGAAATGTATGACGGGTGTAGATGTATGAGAAATGTCAAGAATGTCTTGAAATGGAAATTGGTGTTCATGGAAGGTAACATCTCATGAATAGAAGGTGACTTGGGTGTCTAGATTATAAAGCTTGTAGACTTTATGATTGATAGGGTAGCCAAGAAAGACACATTTAGAGGTGCGAGGAGAAAATTTGTCACGGAAAGCATGGAGGGTTTGAGCATAATAGAGACAGCCGAACACGCGAAGATGATCATAGGTGGGTGGAATATTGAAGAGAATTTAAAAGGGGGATTTATTATCGAGAATACGACTTGGGGTACGGTTGATAAGGTAAGCAGCAGTGAGGACACATTCACCCCAAAAAGTCAAAGGTAAGTGAGCTTGAAAATGGAGACTACGAGCAACATTCAAGAAATGCCAATGTTTACGTTCCACAATGCCATTTTGTTGTGAAGTTTCAATACAAGTATGTTCATGAATGATACTGTGATCATGGAGGTAGTTTTGAAATTTGTGGGAAAGAAATTCTTGTCCATTATCAGTTCGTTCTAATTATTTTAATCATGATATTGAAATGATTTTGGATAAGTGCAAAAAAATGCATGAGATGAGTGTAAGCTTCAGATTTGTAACACATGAGATAGATCCAAGTAGTACGTGAAAAATCATTAACTATGGTAAGAAAATAATGAGCACCACAAAGTGAAGAAATATGATATTCACCCCATATATCGCAAAAAATGTGATTAAAAACAAAATTTACTTTTATTAACTTGAGAAGAAAAATGAAGTCTAATGTGCTTAGAACGAGCACAAACATCACAATCAGAAAGAACATAAGGATTATTGAAAAGACTAGAAATATTTAAACGGGAAGTATGACCTAGGCGTTGGTGCTATAAGACTTTATTAGCAGCATTTTGTATGGAGAGAGCCATAATGGGTTGGGGTCAATACAGATAAAGCCCATTGCAAAACTCACCCACTTCAATCAGCCACGTCGAGTGTGGGTCTTGAAAAAAACAATTGGTAGAAGAGAAAGAGACAATACAAGAATTATTAGTAGTAAGCTGAGGGACGAAGAGAAGATTAAATTGGAATTGAGGGACATGATAGACTTTGTGCAATAGAAGGGTTTCGGTCAAATAGCAGGTGCCGACACATTCAATTGGAAAAGTGTGGTGAGTGGGTAATCTCACAAGTTGCTCATGGGAAGGAGGCACCAACTCGGTGAAGAAGCTTTGATCGTGGCACATGTGATCACTGGCATTGTCCACGACACATGCACAGTTGTTATCAAAAGAGGGAGAGGTAGAGATATTACCCACAAAATTGGCTGAGGAGGGTTTCAGACTAAGCAGATCTTGAAGCTTCTGGTACATTTCTGAAGACAGGCCGAGCAGCGACGAGGAGGAGGAGGAAAGGGATGCTTGGTTGACCACCGGTGAGAGAGTGGAGGGAGGTTTACCGAGGAGAGAGGGCTTGGGATGATTCCGTGCATCACGACCTGGTGGGTATCCCACAATCCGCCAGCAGCAGTCACGCGAGTGGCCTAGTTTGCCACACTCCGAGCAGCAAATGGGAGGTTTGGTGGAATGAGTGGCGAAGACTGGGAGGTCTGGTGGTGGCCGAATCTAAAGTAGGCGTTGCTGCTCTTCTTGAAACAGAAGAGAAAAATTTTGGTGATGGGAGGAAGGGGATCCATGGCCAAAATTTGTGTTCTTAGTTGGGAGAAGGAATCGTTGAGGCCAAGCAAGAACTTGTTAACCTGTTCATCCTCGGCTTGCTGTTGGAAGTCTTTGAGATCATTGCTCTTTTGTAAATGGTTGAGTTCATCCCAAATTTGTTTAATTTGGTTGTAGTACTCGTGAATAGAATGGGTGGTTTGGTACAGGGAAGATAGTTCACGTTTGAGGTGGTAGATACGAGCATTGTTCTCATGGCAGAAATGGGATTACAGGTCGAGCCATACCTCGCAAGGATTGGTGTGAAATTCAAGGGAATTTACTATGGAGGGGCTAATAGAGTTTCGAAGCCAGGTAAGGACCATGTCCTTGATTTGATTCTATTGAGTATAATTTGTTGAGTTGGTGTCGGGTGGGGAAAGAGAGCCATCAACAAAGCTGAGTTTGTTCTTGGAGTTGAGAGCTCAGGTCATGGCTTTTTGCCATTTGGAAAAGTTGTCTCCTGTAAGAAGAGCAGATACTAGAATAAGACTAGGAGAATCTGAAGGGTGAAGAAGGTAAGGGAAGGAAGAAGGGTTGGAGGAAGGAGGGTCGGAGGAAGAAGCCATGGAGAAAGGATCGGTTAGGATGATACCATGTCAAATATAGAAAATGTTCAAACTTTTCATTTAAATGATCTGAATTTTACACTAAGGGTCGTTACATATATATAGCTACACTAGTCTAGATTCTATATGGAAACTCTGCATGTAAGGAAATGATATGCTAATTACAAAAAATATGGAACAATTACAAAAATCAAGGAATTGCTGATTTTGGGCTCTTAATATGGAAAGATTCTGTCAATAATAATCATGATCCTCGGCCTAATTGCTATAATTTCGTGATTCATTTTGCAGGTTTAGCTTCTCAACATTGTTTTTTGCTCATAGTAAGTAAAATGCTCCATCCATGCACTTATTGTTCATTAACTTTTACTAGAAATGAATTCAAAATTAATTAATGTTCCTCAATTATATATATGATTAATAGGAGAAAAGGTTGAAAGCACCCTTGGTCGCTTTGTGCTTATCATATGGCTCTCTGCTGTTCTAATACTGAATTCGAGTTATACTGCAAGTCTGACTTCAATCCTTACAGTGGAAAAGCTTTCTTCCCCATCAAAGGGATTGAAAGTTTAATTACAAGCAACGATCCCATTGGTTACCAGCATGGTACGTTTGTTGAAAACTATCTAACCGAAGAGTACAACATACAAAAGAACAGACTTGTTTCTCTAAACTCTGAAGAAGAATATGAGAAAGCGTTGAAGGATGGTCCCAAGAATGGTGGAGTCGCTGCCATTGTTGACATGCGTGCATACATGGAGCTCTTCCTCTCCACCAGATGCGAATTTAGTATAGTAGGTCAAGAGTTCACCAAACTGGGATGGGGTTTTGTAAGTATCATTGCGCAAATATATAGATGATCATGCATGCATGCATGTGTCATTAATTATATATTCTTTATTTTGAGACTATATGATCAATTGGTTATGATAAATTTATATTTCATCTTAATTCTCTCTCTCTCTCTCTCTCTCTCTCTCTCTCTCTCTCTCTCACACACACACACACACACACACACACACACACACACACATATATATATGTTAGCTAGCAACTGGTTATTTTAATTAACATGAGTAGTACTAATTATGCTTATCAGCTTAGTTATATATGATAATAATGAGGTCTAATTAATTTGTTGTTTATCTGATTTGATCACTGATTAGGCCTTTCCAAGAGATTCGCCATTAGCCGTTGACCTGTCAACTGCCATCTTGAAACTGTCCGAGAATGGGGACTTGCAAAAAATTCATGACAAGTGGCTTGCAGGAAAGGCTTGCAGCTCAGAAGGTACAAAGGAAGACGTGGACCGCCTTCCGCTTAAAAGCTTCTGGGGCCTCTTTTTACTTTGTGGCTCAGCTTTCTTGCTTGCTTTGCTTTTGTATATCATTAAGTTGGTTATCCAGTATGTGGGGCTTTCTCGCCGGAGCTCGCCTACTGATAATAATTCACGGCCCGT
This sequence comes from Juglans microcarpa x Juglans regia, assembly GCF_004785595.1. NCBI lineage: Eukaryota > Viridiplantae > Streptophyta > Magnoliopsida > Fagales > Juglandaceae > Juglans > Juglans microcarpa x Juglans regia. Next base: position 402,402 of record NC_054600.1, on the reverse strand, counting down.
TCCTTCATTTTTCAAATTTATGGTAGAAAAAGAAGAGGACGTTCATGATCATCATCATGATATAGAAGAGGAAGGAAAAAGCGAATCCAAGAGAAGGTACTGATCATATTGAAAGAATATGAAGAGCGCATGCATGCATGAATTAAGTTTGAATCTATAAATAATGAAAGGTTTTATATATAAGCTCAATCTGTTAGTGTTGATAACTTTTACACCGGCTATATATGAAACCTAGTTAACGGTGCAAACCCAAATTGATATGGGGTATCTAGATTTAGATTTTACGTTGATTGTGTTCAAGTACTACATTAATAAGATGAATTTGTACAAATATGAACGAGAAAACTTAATTTCTTCCTTGGCTGAACTAGGACAATATTAGTTATTTCCATCAAATCATATGTTTATGATGATCATTTGTGCCTTGTTAGTGCCTCGTTTGGTTACACAATTCAGATGAGATGAGATAAGATATTTTGTTAAAAATTTAATAAAATATTGTTATAATATTATTTTTTAATATTATTTTTATTTTGAGATTTAAAAAATTTGAATTATTTATTATATTTTGTGTGGAAGTTTGAGAAAGTTGTAATGATTATATGAGATGAGATAGTTTGGTTTTAAGTTTTGGAAGTAATTCTAATTTCGATTTTGGCCAAATTCTTTGTAGGATTCTTATTTATTTATATACTTATTTCTCATACAATAATTTAGATTTTTCCATTTTTGAGAAAATCTTCATGATTTCAAATTTTGTAGCTATTTAACTTCGGCTTGTGAGTTTCATAAAATAATTTCAAATTTTACTATTAATCAATATTATTCAGAATTGTTTTCTCTGTGTTTTGGGCGAATCTCTTGTCTTCTCTGTGTTAATCATTTGTTGGAACTAGCCGTCAAAATTCATATCTATTATGTCCGGCATTAGTTAATTAGTATTATTCATTCTCTTAAAGTTTAGTCATGCATGTTAAGTGAAATTAAAATATGCATATATCCTGCATGTAAGTGACTAACTTGTCAAATTTTCTCTAGAATATATATAATTGGCCCTAGCTAGCTAGCTTGGCGTTGCAAATTATATGCATGCATGTTGTAATATTTTTGTTGGTTCTGATCTAGTTAAACATATACATATACATATACATATATATATATAGGGAGTCTATAAGGATATATAATGTGAACAATGATATATAACTCATGTTAATATTATACGTAAGAGTGATATTGATCTCTCTTATTTATAGGACTATTCATCCGCCCCGACCTGAATTGGATACTTTCGACCTAACATGAAAGCAAGCAGTTCCGCTTGGTTATTTCTAGTCGAGTTTTCAAAATTGAAATTCCGACCCGAATTTCACCCGAATTTCAAAACAGGACCCCACAAATTTCTGACAAATTTCACTCAATCACATGTTACATTGTTAATTAGCACAACAAATGAAAAAAACTCAAAATCTATGTGTAAGATGTACAGTTCACATCCCATATAAAGAAATAAAAAAATGTTAAAATCTTTGCATTTAAGTCTAAGAGAGACAGTAAAAAGAAAAAGAAAAATACATAGCCAGTTTCGTGGGAAGAAAAATCTCAGAAACTACGAGAGAGATTATTCATTTCCTGTTCTATCCAATTTGCATGATTCGATTGGTGCGATTTCTACGAAAGCAAGCAAACCATTTTCTGAATTCTCTCTTTCGATTCATCTTACTCGTTTGTCTGTTTATTTTTTGAACAAATTCTTAAAGATCTTCCATACCTGTAGAAATCTCAAGATGACAAGTCGAGTCTACCCTTCTTCCAAGCTCACTACCATTAACAGCACAGCCACTGCCGGTGCTAATAACATAACAACCCCAGCCGCCGCCTCCCTTGTCAAGCCCCAACTCCAGTAACCTTACCGACATCCACTATTGTACCACAAGCACCGATGCCGATGCCGATGCAGCTGACGTGGCCTATGTTGCTGTTGCTTCTAGTCACTCCTTGTCCTCCTCGTGGTGACTCTTCTCGTTTCCATTCTTGGCTTTTAGTTTGACATTAACATTCAACTGTGGTGTAGAACGAAAATGGAAATCGGTTAATAACCCAATTCCGAACCCTTTTTCCATAATGGCTACAGAAGGTTCCGAATTCCAATCCAATCGTTTTCGGGTAGGTTAATTTGATTCGGGTCAGGTCGGAATTTTTAGTTAGAGTCGGTCATCGGCTATTTTGTTCACCCCTACTAATTTATATGGTTTTTTATTTAGAATTAGAGCGATACTCCAATTTTATTAAAAAATATTTATTTATGGCAGATTGGAAGTTACAATTAGATCAAACATCTTAATTGGCAATTACAACTTTGTGTAAATCTAACTTATATGATGAAATCATATTTTTTTTTCTTTTTTTTTTCTTTTCTTAAAGAAGAGAAGAGGTCACATGTCCAAGAGTAACCCTCTCCCAATTTTATTAAAAAAAATCCTCACTTATGGCAAAAGAAAACCGTGTTAACATCCAAGACCCAAGGGACTTACAAAAGACAAACAAACCATCCCAAGTATCAAAACGTTAAGTAAAAACATCACCTATACAAAACCATCAACAACAACTAAAAATAATCCTTATTTATCTCGAAGATAAGCCATTTTCAGTTTATCAAATCTATACAAACCTCTTAAGTCTCTTGAAAGCTACCCATCCATTCGGAACACATTAATTTCTCCATTTGCACCACTTTGTACCAAAGAATTCACCACTTTATTAGCTTCTCTAAAATAATAATAAATATTGAAATCAAACTCATCTAAAAGAACCAACACTTTATCCCAATAATCCCAAAGATACAAAACTGTACACTTTTTAGCCAAAATCCAAATAACAACCACCAAAGAATCACATTCAATGTCGACCGTTAAACAATCCATCTGCTTGCACAATATCAACCCCTCTAACACCGCCCTTAATTCAGCTTCATTATTGGAACAAAAACCAAAAGATTTACATAAAGCAAACACAAAGTTGCCAGTACTATCTCTTAATACACCTCCCCCACCACCGTTACTTGGGTTGCCTAAACTACTACCATCTAAATTTAATTTAAATCTATCAGGGCTAGGCTTAGACCAACGAATAACTCGAGTAGTAACTCATCGTTTTTCCACAACCAGAATCTCTAACCGATTCAATTTAGCAATATCAGAATTAGTCAAACGGATGACCTTAGTAACCTTCTCAGCCACCACACGAACCCAATATTTAATTGAGCTCCAAACAACACCCAAACTCCTATATTTCCCTTCCATCCGGGCTACACACCGCCTCCTCCACAACCTCCAAACCACAATAATAGGAATAATGCCAAAAAGAATACCAACTTGTGATTGCCGCAAAGCTCTATTGAACAAGGTTTGAATTCTTTGACGCCATCTCTGTTGGGCCAGAAACGGAATGGAAATTTCAGTCGAGACTTTACACCACAAAGCTCTTGCAAACTGCCCACTATTCAACACATGCTCTAAATCTTCAACCATGCCCCTGTCACAACAATTACAACAAGAAACTAAAGGAATGCCAAGTTTTTGAACCTGATCATCTACACTTAAGCAGCCAAAAACGGCCTTCCACATGATATCTTCTTTGGAAGCATCTTGTTCCATACCCATGGAGACCACTTGAAGCTCATCATTCTGATGCGAAGTAGGTCCCAAGCTGATTTAGTTGAGAAGACTCCATTTCGATCCGTCAACCATATCAACACATCTTTATTATCCTTCAAAGACCCCACAAATGCCATTACATTTGTTGCCAACTGATCACCTAGCATGTCCTGCAACCGGTTAACATCCCAGGCATCTCTAATTACTAAATCTCTTATTTGAACATCCGGACTAAGAACCTGATCAACCAAGCCATGAAGAGGACCTCCCTCCAAAAATTTATCTTACCAAAGAGAAAGATCACCCTCCTTCACCCTCCATTTAGAATTATCCAGGAGATAAGGGATCCCTTCAATAATTTTCTTCCAGAATAAGGACCCTACTGAACCCCTCGAACATAAACTCAAGTGTTTATTCTTCGCATATTTTGTCCGAAAAAATCGTGCCCATAAGGACTCCGGTGTCAAAAGTTGCCACCCAAATTTAAGAAATAACGAGCGCTACACCTCTCCCAATTTGCGAACCCCAATGCTCCCTCCTCTACTGGGACACCTAATTTATTCCACGCTCTCTATCTTTTCTTCCCTTTGCCATCCTTATCTCCCCAGAAGAATGCTAAAAACAAACCCTCGAGGTTCTTAATCACCAACTTTGGAATCTGAAGAGCTGATAAGAAGTGTATTGGCATACTAGAGAGAACATGCCTTAAAAGAATAAGCCTCCCCGATTGCGACAAAAGACGGTTTTTCCAACCTACCAATTTATTTTCCACTTTTGCCACTAGCGAATCAAAATGTTTAATTTTAAGTCTGCCATCAACTATCGGGACACCCAATTAAGAATATGAAAATTGGCCCTGAGAAAAGCTCGTCTCCATCAGAATTTCTCTTGAGCGATTAACCAACAACCTCTTAGAAAAATAAATAGCTGATTTATCAAAATTTAATACTGTATACTTGTGGCACTATTATTATAATTATTATAGCACAATATATATATATATATATATATATATATATATATATATCCCTTCTATCTTAAAAGTGGCTATTTGAGATGAACATGAATGAATAGTAATCTGTGTTTGACACTTTTTTTTCATTTTTTCCACTTATGCCCCTATTTTGTTTAGTCTTATTACATTTTCTTCAATTCTTCTATGTACAACCGGTATGCACAACCACTGGGTAACTGAGTTTGCCACATCGGTCAGAATTAAAAATAAAAAATAAAAATCAGGAAGACAACTGAGCAGGAAGAAACATTTGAGAAGAGAGACATGCTCAAACCCAAACCCATTTCGAAACCCATCTGTAAACTGAGAAGAAGACTGCAGCATTTTGACTGGAAAATCTGAGGTACCATCTGGTTCTGAAAGAAAAACTCTGCGATTTTGGGTTGGAAGAAAGAGCTAAAAATATAGACTTGCGATCAACGATAACACAGACAAAGAATATTAATCAAATGGAGACTCTCAAAATAACACAGACAAAGTTTGCTGAAGATATGTCCGCTGTTGAATCCGGAATAAGAAGAAAATCAGGAACTTTTATTAATCAAACCGAAACTCTCAAAATTTCTTTATGCCCCTCAAATAACATTCAGATCAAAAGTGAATAAGCGATCACCACATGTTGAGCAACGCAGAAAAGTCTCTACAATTCCTAATGTGAAACCTTAAATGAAATCTGGGAAATGAGAAACAATTAAGAAAAATAAGCTCATTTTAATCAACGATATTCGAAGGGACTGAAAAAAAAAAAAAAAAAAAAAAAAAAAAAGGACTTTGGCTGAGATTGGAATAACACAACACTTACCTTTTCTGATTAGTGTGTACAAAAATTGGTGTTGATAGAATATCAAATTGGGAACAACAACATAGTGTCTAAGAAGTGAGCTAATCTCTTTGGGGAGAGGGAGGTGTGAAGACGAGAAGAGAATTCTTGGAGTTTTCCATTTTTCTCATGCCTGCGGTCGAATTTAATTGTTGCAAGAAAAGGATCTGATGGCAAGGGAGATTTCGAGTGGGAAGGTGAAAGACGGAGGGAAGATGGAAAAAAACTTTGAAATGAAATGAAAAGGGGAAGACGGAGGAAAGAGTAAATAGTGTCGTTTACATGTTGCTACGTGGGACGCGGTTTTCCCACGATTCCTCTTGCCGGTTTCCTATAGAGTTTTTCCATTTTCTTTCCGTCGTCTTTCTTTTTCTGCATATTCTCTTTTCTCTTCTCTCTCTGAAACCAAGCTCCTTCTTTCTCTCTGTCTTCTGTCTTCTTTACATCTTCTCTCTTCTCTTCATTTTCGTGTCTACGTCTTCTCTCTTCAGGTTTGTTTTTTGCAACGTTGGATTTTTTTTCTTTACGCCATTGAATCTGGTTTGAGGATTGTAAATGGATTTCTAGTTTACAAATTTCTAAACAAAATAGATGGATTTTTTTTTCTTTGTATGTAGTGGTAGATGATCTAAGATTTTATCGTCTCTTCGTCTTCATCTCTGTGTCTTCTCTCTTTAGGTTTATTTTCTGCAGCCTTAGTTTTTTTTCATGTCGTTGAAGCTGGGAGGGTTGGGGCAGGGTTCTCGGTTATGGGGTTTTTCTCATCTATCGCAAATCTCTTGAATGTGAGGCCTTGAAAAAAGGAAAAAAAAAAAAAAGTGTGTCACAATGCCTCATTCTCTGCTCCCTCTCCCTCCCGAGTTCTTTCTCTCAACTTAGACCCCCTCTCTTTTCTCTCTCTCCACCTCACGGCCTTTGCTACCGTCAGCAACCATGGAGCATGTCGTACAGCAGCCCTTCTTCAAGCAGCAGTAACAGCTCTCTCTCGATTTCTCCTCAACCATCGTGCATTCACCAGTCCCATCGAGTTGCTAACCACTGTCTGCAACAGATCCAGATTTCGGTTCCACCTTGGACCACCGCAGATAGTGCCAGCATCACCCACACAATAAGATCTGCCGTGAGATCCAACCCCCAACACCCTTCTCTCTCCCCTCTGTTGCTCCCCTTCTTCTCTCCGGCCAAGAGCCACTACTGCTATAAACAGAGGCATTTGCAGCAGTAGTGTTTGCAAGTAAGCTCTTTTCATCTGTCAATAATTCATACTAATATTTTAATTGCATTTTTAGCTTTTCGTGTGTGGGTAATTTGGCTTAATGAGTGATCTGTAATTTGTTGCTTGAGGTATACCATGCTTGAAAGGGATGGAATTCTTTATCATCATATACGTACAACCATATAGAACAAAAGATGGGAGATCTTGGAATTGGTTCAGAATACTCAAGTTTTAGTACTTGCTAGGTAAATCAATTTTTGTGGATCTAGATTTTCACTGTGTTGTTTTTAATTTCCATTTTCTGATTGGAAGGGTATGATTTGTCCTATCCAATTTTTCAGTTTCCAAGTTAGTGGGTTTGTTTAGGGAGTGAGATGAGATGAGAATTTTGTGAATAGTAGTAAGATAATTTGAGTTAGTATTTTTTAAATTTTAGAAAAAGAGAGAAAAAGTTGAATAAAAAATATTATAAAGTTAAAATATTGTATTATTATAGTTTTATAATATTATTTTTGTTTGAGAATTTGAAAAAATTGGAATTGCTTTTTATTTTTTATTTGAAATTCTGAAAAAATTGTAATGATTAGTTTGAAAAAACTGTAATAATTAGTTTGAAAATTTTATATTTGAATTATGTTTGGCAATAAGATGAAATGAGATTATGTGAGAATTTTGTGTCTCATCTAAGGCTCCAAACCTGTAATCAAAATATTTTCTTCTACTTGTTCCTTTACGGATGTGCATTTTATCAATATGAAGACTAGAAAAGAAAAGCTCATGGAGAGATGTAAGTGAATGATCATTACAATAGTTCATATTTACGTATTAGAATATCTTTGCAGATACTTTTTTGTAATGGAAAAATCTAATTATAAGTGATTCTGCACACTAATACGCGTACTTATTCAATATGATTAGTCAGAAAATAGATTTTATTGAAAACAATACTAATTTAAATTTAGAATACGAAGGAAATAATATTAATACGTAAATTGCTACGTAAACTTACTTGTATATAGTAAAACTCTTTGGCAATTTCTTGAAGAGTTATGAGAAGGACATAATAAACATTCACTGTAGCCTTTTGGCATCATTCAAAGGCGGGAATCCATCTACACAGGTTCGATGAATATTGTCTTATCCATAGTTTATATGTTTTCTCACCGTTCAACCATTTGTGCTTCCTTCCTAATTGTTGATTAACTAGCTAGATTATGTTGGCAGGCTTTTGACACTGGGGTGAAAATGATCGGTGCAACAAGCCACTTTGTGACGCAAAAACTTTGAACATATGGTGATCGCAAGATTGTTAACAGCCATTTTACCTCCATTCGTGACTCAGCTGTATTGGGAGGACCATCATGTACATGTACTCAGCTCTATGCGTTTTTTAAAAAATAATGAAGAACATTGACTTGGAAGAAGCTAATAGAACTGCTGACTTCTATGTATCCATAAATTTTCTTAGATTGCTACAGTAATTGGTTTCTAGATTATACATGCTTTCATGTCCGATAATGTTGTTGATTCTTTCTAGCTATCTGCAGGATAAAAGTTGTGATTGTTGGTTAGTTTTCATAATTATACATGATTTCTCCGTCCAACTCTGAACAGCTCAAAATTATCCATCTATACCTTGCAGGTTGAGGAGTTTCCCACAGAGATAACATGCAGATTTTTGTGCAGAAATCAGAGTTTTGGCTCGTTTGCGCTTTTGTATTTTTGGGCGCCAACTGGTTTGTGTTAATTTTTTTTTTTTTTTTTGTTTTGTCGTAGACTGGGTTTTGATGAGTTGTTGGTATTTGGTATTTAATGTTGTCTGTGAATGGTATATTTATGTAAGATTTTTAAGGTTTTTGGTTTTCGAGTATTTTGGCAGTATTTCTCTGATGATTATCAATGGGTCTTATGCAATAAAATTATTGGGTTTTGTTGGCATGTTTATGGCAGTTTCGTTCCCATTTTAAAAACATATAATGTCATGATAGGGTGTTCGGATTTACAAGAAAGATAGTTTGGTAAATTAGGCCAGGATGTGATTTAACATCGGGTTTAATATGGATGGCTCCAAAAGTCAGGGAAAACATTTTCTTCTCCGTTTCTTCATACCCTGTTATCTGATATGAACCCGTGGGAAAGACTGGTTGGAAACCATCTTCTTCCTGTTCCTGAGATTGAAAGAAATGCATGAGCTATGGTAACCACGCCGCTTCCATCTACTTCTATGCGAGTTTAGATGAGGAAAGCGTTTTTTTAACAGAAAATGGTAGATTAACTCCTGTCTCTTAGGCTTACATATTCAAAAAAAAAGGAAACTGAAGTTGTATCCCGCCTTCTCTATGAAAGCCTTAACCTTCGGTGAATAGTAATGGGTCTTCACCTCCATCTTGGTGCCCATCAGTATCTGCGCTTGTTTTCAAAAAATAGAAAATGCAGCTCTCCCAAGTTGTGTGATTGTGTTAAGCTTTATAGAATGCTTAACTTTTGTTCTGCCACAAAAGAATCATGTAGGTTCTTGAGACAACATGGCCTATTGGGATTGGTGGAGCTTCTCACCTGCACTTTTAGAAGTTTAGCATGTGTGTGTGGGGAGCGGGAGATGTAGAGAGGATTTAAGGATTTATATGTGGGGAGGAAAACTTGCCCTTTATTTCTGTTTTAGATTTTATTTCCCTTCCAGTGCTATAATGTGTAGTGCAAAGAAGGACAAAGGAATGGTGTATTCGCTGAAGATCATGGACAAAAAGTTCATTACCAAAGAAAATAAAACAGCTTATGTGAAGCTAGAACTTATTGTGCTCGATCAATTAGATCATCCTGTCATGGTGCGGCTATTTTTCACATTTCAAGATACTTTTTCACTGTGTAGGTATTTTTTTTTCATGTGTAATACAAGCTAGCTATTTAGCTAGGAGCCCCATATGTATCGATTTATATATAGATACGTGAGAATTAAGAAGAAACCTAGCTACGAGTGACCTACGACAATAAAAGCACAATATTCAAAGTAATTTTGAACAAATTAACAATAGAAAATTCAAATGATCAACCAAAAAAATTTAAGCACATATATATTACTTAAAAGGATGGCAGTTCTGAAATTTCATATATATCTCTCTTCACCAACAATATTATATCACGACTCTAGATAATATTGATGTTCTGCTTCAAAACAGGTATATGTTGTTCTTTTTAGTGAGAATTGAATTAATCTTAAATGTCATGCCTATTTAAGTTGTCTTTAGCTTTCACGGCTATTGCTGAGTCGTTGTTTTTTTGCTTCTATGCATTAAACTACTCACTAAGCGGTTTTAAGTAAAAATTCATTATTTTTATCTTTTGTTGACATTACTAATCTCCAAAATAAATTTCTTTCAACTAGGCAAACGTGCCTAGCACGTTGCCCCACTGCCAATATATATATATATATATATATATGTTTGTGTGTCATTTGTAAAGATTTATGTGCATGGCTGGAATTTAAATGGAAAATAGAAAGCGAGAAAATCAAAGAATTAATAGAGTAGAAAAAGCTCTTGATGGATGCCCCATATTAACAATAGTACTACCGGCCGATTGATCTGATAATGCTCTAATTATAATAACAGATTGTACTCATGATTAGTTAATTGTCATGCGCGCGCAGCAGATAATTTCTATATAATATTAAAGTTTCTTCTTATTTTTTATTATATATATATATATATATATATCTCACATGTACGACCCTTTGGGGTTTGGAACCGGACAAGATATATATGATATCGGCCTTCACCCAGAATCGGCCTCAAGATCAATGCGCGCATATGTGCAAATTGGTAAACATGAACTAATTAAAAGCTTGGATCCGTACAATTAATGATATTTAGTAAGGCATACATCATGTATATAGAGTTTGTCAAGCTAGCGGATCGATATTAATCGATGCTAGCAGCTTGTAATCCAAATTGAAATACCGAAATGCATGTACGTGCCGAAACAAGTTCAAGCAATCTATTAATAGTAATTAGCATATATTAACACAAACATACCAATGGCAATTGAAGACTTACCAAGCGTATATGAAGACTTACCAAACCAAGACCCCTCCATCACAGCCTCCTCAATCACAGCGACGACTACCAATCACAGCCTCCTCAATCACAATAACGGCAACAATATCTTCTGAAGATACTCCAGCTCCCTCGTACAATGGCTACTTTATTATATTTTTTGTCAACTTACCTTGTATACTTAGTCTTCCAAAGGTAATTGTACCTGTGGTGTTGATGTAATGAACAATACAAGTAGCAATGGTAGACTCTAGGCATACTTACGATGACTGAGACTTTATATCAAACAACTTAAGCTCCTATTGTCTTTATGGTATCAAAGATCGTGTGAGTGAAGAGAGTCTTCCTCCATGGCCACCATTGCTCTCAATGTTAAAAATTTTGTCACTTTACACCTCAACAACAGCAATTACCCCATTTGGCATGAACAACTCTAGCCTTGGCTGAGAGCCAAGACTTAGTAGATCACCTCCTTCATGAGGACTCTGCTCCTCCCGAATTCAACCTCCCTCTTGATGGAGCATCAAACTCGAGAAAATAAGAACAAACCTTAGAGTACCTTCAATGGCACAAACCAGACCGCCTACTCAGAGGATGGATAATTGATACCCTCTTGGAAGAGGCACTTGGTCTTGTTATCGGATTGGACTCTGCCCATCACGTATGGATGGCACTCAAGGTAGCATAAGCTCATGATTCACAAGAACGAGAATTTCATCTTACCCAGCAACTTACATACCTCAAAAAGGATCCCTCAACGCCACTTGCAGATCATCTCTGAACTTTCAAAAATCTGTGCAATAGCTTGGCATCAATCGGGAGATTAGTTGCTGACAAAACGAAAGTGTTTTCTCTGTTGAACAGCCTCGGTGCCCGCTATGAGCCGTTCACCACCTCGATGCTCAAACCTCCCATGCCCTCCTACGAAGAGATACTCCCACTCCTTCAAGGGTATGAAATCCGCACTAACCTCCATGATTCTAACAATTCTTTTGTTTTTTATGGCAATCGGGCAGGTACGATGACCTCTAAGGAGCACCGTGGTGGTGGCCATTCGCAACAACAGACCTTCTCCTCTCATGACCGTGGGTTTCACCCAACCAGTCACTCCAGATGCAAGACCCAACACGGATTGGTTCCTCACACAGGGGGTCCTTCAGATGGCACGTCTTCAACATGAGAGCCCACTGAACGGCCCACCAAGGCTTGTGACCCACCACCTACATGTCAAATTTGTGGAAAAATGGGTCACGTTGCACTTAAATGTTGGAACAAATTTAATCACTCGTACCAACATGCCCCATACCCCTGAACAAAATGGCACCGTAGAACGTCGTCATCGTACCATTCGTGAACTTGGTATGATAATGCTTTTTCAAAGTGGTGTTCCAAAACATTTTTAGGTTGAGGCTTTTGCCACTGCTGTCTTTTTAATTAATCGTCTCCCCACTTCTACTCTTAATTTACAATCCCCTTTCTCAAATTTTTATGGCACATTTCTTGATTATTGATCTTTGCGTGTTTTTTGTTCCAAATGTTATCCCAAGTATTTGGGACACTAAGCAAAATAAATTTGATCCAAAAAACCCTACCATGTGTCTTTTTAGGCTATATTGACCACCATCGTGGGTACAAATGTTATCACCCACCTACTTGTCGTACTTACGTTTCTCGCCATATTGTTTTCGAAGAACTTAGTTTTCCTTATAAAAATCCTGGGAACATTCACCATTCACCTTTCCCCTCAACCCCACCTACTCCCTCCTCTCTCTCTGACCTAAATATTCTACTACCCTCACCCATCTGCTCCCCCACCCCAACCCACCACCCCATCTCCCTGCTTCAACCCCTCCCCACGGCTCTCATTCATCTCCATATCCATCTCTAGGTCCTTTGCCTACATCGACCCCACCTTCACCACTTAAACATACCATGATTACCCGATCTCGTGCTGGTATTCACAAACCCAATCCAAAGTATGCAAATCTCCATGATCTTAGTCACATACCTAATGAGCCCAAAACCATTCAATTTGCCCTCCATTACCCCTGATGGACTCAAGCCATGCTTAATGAGCTAAAAGCTTTGCATGATAACAATACCTAGACTCTTGTTCCCCGTGAGTCCTCTATGGATGTTATTGGTTGCAAATGGATTTTTAAGACCAAACTCAATGCAAATGGCACACTTGGTCGGTCGAAAGCTCGTCTAGCCGCCAAAGGCTTTCACCAAATAGCTGGTATTAACTATCATGAAACTTTTTTTCCGGTGATCCGACCAAGCACTATCCGGACTGTTATTACTATTGCCTTGATCAATCATTGTGACATTCGACAGCTGGACATCAAGAATACATTTCTCCATGGTGATCTCCATGAACCCGTCTACATGAAACAACCTCCAGGTTTTATCCACTCAACTCACTCTTCTCATGTTTGTAAATTAAACAAAGTTTTGTATGGCTTAAAGCAAGCCCCACGTGCATGGTTTGATAAGTTCAGTAATTTCTTGCTTACATATGGTTTTAATTGTAGCACTGTTGATTCCTCTTTATTTATTTATCGTTCCACTCATGGTTGTCTTATATTACTATTGTATGTTGATGATATGTTACTTACTGGTTCCTCCTCAGATTTTCTTTCTGAATTTATTTTCACTCTTAGTCTTCAATTTGTCATGAAAGACCTAGGTCCTATTCATTATTTTTTAGGGATTCAAATTACTCAAACTGCTGACGGCCTTATTCTGACCCAAGCAAAATATGCCCGTGATATTCTAGACTGTGCCCAAATGAGTGACTGTAAGCCCATGGGCACTCCCATGATGGCTAAAACCAAAGGGCTTACATCCACAACACCATATTCTGACCCTGCTCATTATCGCAGTCTTGTTGGTGCTCTTCAATATCTTACCCTTACTCGTCCTGACCTTGCATACAGTGTTAACTTTGTGTCTCAATTTATGCACTCCCCTACTAAAGCTCATTTTAAAATGGTCAAACGTATACTTAGATATGTGAAAGGCACAGTTGACTTAGGTCTTCATTTCAGTTCCAACTCTACACTTAATCTTTATGCTTTCTTTGATGCAGATTGGGTTGGATGTACACTCATCCGACGATCCACAACAATCTATTGTGTATTTCTCGGTAGTAACTATATTTCTTGGTCCACAAAAAAGCAACATATTGTCTCTCGCTCGAGCATCGAAGCCGAATATGGAGCTATGGCCCAAACCACCGCTGAACTCACTTGGATCTCTTTCCTTCTTCGTGATCTCGGCATCACGCTACATGCACCACCTATGTTGCTTTGTGACAACCTCAATGCACTTTACATGACCGTTAACTTGGTTCTCCATGCTCGAAGCAAACACATTGAGATCGGCTATCACTATGTACGTGAACGTGTTGCTCTTAGGCTTCTCCATACTCGCCATGTTCCAGCATCTTCGCAACTTGCATATATTTTTACCAAACCACTTGGGCACCTAGCTCTATCTCCTTTGTGCACCAAACTTAGTCTCGTACCTTGGCATAGTTTATAGGGGCATATTAACACAAACATACCAATGGCAATTGAAGACTTACCAAGCGTAGATGAAGACTTACCAAATGAAGACTCGTCCATCACAACCTCCTCAATCACATCAATGAACAGCCTCCTCAATCACAGTAACGACAACAATATCTTCTGAAGATACTCCAGCTCCCTCATACAACGGCTACTTCTCCATTATATTTTTTGTCAACTTACCTTGTATACTTAGTCTTCCAACGGTACAATACCTCTAGTGTTGATGTAATGAACAATACAAATAGCAATGGTATGATGTTTTAAGAGTATCTTGTAGCATGTTGTTTTGTCAACCCAAAGGTGACTTTACAATGATGCACCTAGGCTCTTACAATAATTAGGCTCATATGGTTTCATGCTTAATTAACAACTATCTAATAAATAGCCTATGTTATTTAGATAGATATGTTGTCATCCATTAACTGCATGCATTATGATTGGATAATATTAAAGAAAATGTATTGTTTTACGTTTCCACAGTTTTGAGTGTCTCATCTCTTTGTGAAGTCATATTCAATTTTTTAGAAAAAACTAATGAATATCAATTAGTGTGCCACTTTGGCAGCTACCGCCCATTTTTATTTCAAAAAATTTCTCTTAATGAGAAAATAAGGATAGTCTTAATGCCCAAAAATTCAATCACAAAATGACAATTGTGCAACAAAATCATAATTATCAATTTATCAAAATCAAAGTCAAATTTCAAATGTGATTGAGCAACAAAAACAGTATGGACAGATTAGGCATATATGACAAGTTATAAACAATATCCAAATAAGCATATATTTATAAAAGAATGCTCATAACAAATTACAAAATTAATATGCATCCGAAAACACTCTTACAGAGAGAGTATATATATATGTATAGATCATATAAGAGACTGAATATTCACTAGAAAATTTTATTACAATAAAAAATTACTGTAGCCCCTCGAAAAAATGTGTAACCAATATTCAAAATTATAAAATAGTGTCTTCTGATGGTACTAAAATTTTTCAAAAAATATAGAAAAATTTAATATAGCGCGCTAATAAATATTAGAAAAATAAACAAACAAAAAACTGACTTTACGAGACCACACGCGCATGGACTTCATCTTGGCTCTTCAACCTCCAACTAGTTTTTCCTACACCCGTGGGTCTGTTTTTTGGATATATGGATCCTCTAAATGAGTTTTTCTCAATTCCTTGTGATTTTAGGGTCAAAAACCAAAATTTTTTTAGGGAAAAAAAAAATGGGTATGAACCCTAACTTTTGTAAAACACAAATTTGGGACAAAAGGAATAAATAGAAGCATCTGTAACTAGTAGACAACATCCCAGAAACTTGCTTTGATAAACATTTAATGAATTAAAACAATATTTCAATTATTAATAAGGAAATCGATTTTTTTTCATCAAATAGAGTCCAAAAATTAAAAGGTTTAATAGAATCCTTAAAATATAATAAAAAAAAAACCCCGATTAATATATCAAAAGAACAAAGAGATTGAGAGGAATAAAAGCCCTAACATTTCGAAATTTCTCAACAAACTAATTTCGACAAATTTGATTAATGGTATTCGGATTGTATAGGAAAAAAATTCGAAAAATCCAAACTGACGAACAGTTTTTTTTTTTTTTTTTATATACAAAGGATTTTGATCCTAGTATGTTGGCTCTGATACCATTTGTTGTATATAATATAAATCATACTAAGAACAAGAATCACAATCATCAAATCACAATTTAGAAAATATACATGTGGAAGACATCTTGAAAGCAAATCTTGATACTCCACAAATATTAGCAGCCAAATCTTCCCCTCCTTGCTCCCCACACAAGTATTAGTCTTCAATGTGGCAAGCTAATACACACACCTAGAGAGAAGAGGGGAACCTAGCCATATATAGAAAACTTTTGGAGTCCTCCTATTAGAGACTCAAATTTTCAGAACAAAAACCCTTAAGCTTTTCAATAGGCCGTTAGAAAATTTTCAGAATAAAACTTTTAAGCTTCCTAACCTACATACGTAATTTACCACATTAAATAAGATATAATCCTATATTACTAAGGTGCAAAAAACTTCCAAGTAATCATTCAACATATTGAGTTTAACCAAAATATCATTATGAGCTACATGTCTAATCCGTTTTTATAAAATACAAAATATCATGCAATCAAATGAAATCCATATTTTGAAAATATTATGACATATATAAGAGCTGACAAAAAGTTTTAATTAGGCTGGCTGCAATATATATGCGCGCTCATCTACGATCATGATATATATTGGCCTGAGATTAAGAAACCGGGCGAGCGATCAATATCGATCGATCGGGATTAGTCATTGTTCATATATAATATACATATATATCTATATAATGCATGGCAGACGTACGGCCAGTACCTATATATATATGGTGCGGATGAAGCTAGCGAGCTAGCAAATAATTAAGGTAGATCATTTATGTGGAAGGCTGCATATATAATGAGAATCATGCTCATGCATGCAGGCTTCGTCAATCAAGTACTAATTAAATGTCCCATGCACACGGCCAAGTGAGTGCATGCAGCATGCATGCTAGCTAGCTGATCTTTTTCGCTTATCCATGCATGATTTTAATTAGCATTTTCATTAATGATAGCTTGGCTCACTCAAACATAATCTTAACTGCCAAAATAACGAACGATATTCCTTTGGTACTCCACATTAATTTGAATATTAATTGTTTGATTCTTCAATTTATTTAGGAATCACTGACTCAACATGACTAATTACTATTTTTGGACTTCCAATAACGCGCGATCGAGATGCTACTCGATCGACCTAGCAGATTAATTTCAATGAACGCTCAAGAAAAACAAAAGTTAATAAATTTTATTTGATCGAGGGATCAGGGAGCTGGCCAGCCGGTAGGCCGAGATCATGATAAGGTATAAAGATATAAATTTAAAAAAATAAGATAATGTGTAACATTTAGGTCGGTTTAGACAGTGGAACTATTTCGTCTAATTTCATCTTATCATTTTTATTTTTTTTTAATTTTTATATAAAATATAATAAACAATTCAACTATTTCAAATTTCAAAATAATAATAATATTAAAAATTAATATTTATTTTATTTAACTTTTAATTTTTATTTAAAATCATCTTATCTCATCTCATTATCTAAATTGCAGTGTGATATGTGTATAGTGTTGTTGACCTAATTATATATATATATATATATATATATATATATGTTGTTAATTAATTGAAGTAGTGTTACGACACAGTGATATTTGATTATTGTCGTGATGCGTACGTAAAAGCTAGCATGACCGAGATCAACACGCGGGACACAGGTACTGCGCGATCGAGCTAGGAGGCCTCTGGTCATTTTCTTATCAATGTGCCACACATGATGGTTGACGGTCAAGGCTACAAAAATATCTATATGAATTATTTATATATATATATATATATATATATATATATATATAAAGTAGTGTTTTAAAAAGTTAGTTTAATGTTCTAAGTCCAAGTACGTCTTGCCCTTTGGGGATGCCCACCCGATCGAGGTCGGCCACACGCATCGACCAATTCATGTGGAGTACCTGTACTACTACTTATAAAGATTCTTAATTATTAATTAAATATCCCACGACAAAAACAATGAATGATCCCATGGTGGTATATATATGCCTCACATGGGATCGATATGTATATATAGTCCATGATGATGATCGTTGACCTTACTTGAGATTTTGACCCCAAGAAACTAAAATTGGGAAGCGCGCACTAATTGATTATAATGATCCTAACTCTCCACTAGTTTGCGTTTACAAATTAAAGTGGGTATAGTGGAATTGATATAATGGTTACCGAGTGCCGATTGAGACTATATATCCATCGGTCATTATGGATTCCATTGCTGGGATATGGTATTGGATCACGAAATACGCACTACTACTGCTTGAGAAGGCCAGGTATTCACATTAATAATGAAAACAAATGACATTCTAGTCAATTGTGGCTGCGCAGTGATATCATTCATGGAGGCTAGCTAGCCTAGCTCTATCTATCCATCTATATATATATATATATATAACTTTCTTACTCATCATTTCTACACACTACATACTACATTTTTTTATTTTTTTTTTAAAAAAAAATTTAGTCTTATTCTTCCTAAATATATTGAATTATTCTGATCATTATCCATATATAACATATTTAGTAAAAAAAAATGTATTGTGTAATGTGTGATGTATTGTGTGTAAGATGATGAATAGAATTTTTCATATATTTAAGTACAGCTCGTTAGCTCAATGTGAAAGATTATAAATAAACAAGAATATGGTACTACATTTAATTGGTAAGTTATATATATAGAGCAAATCTACTCACCAATTGTTGGTCCAGATTGGGTTGTGACAATTTTTTTTTTTTTATTTAGTGATTAAAGAATTATTTTTTAATAATATTATGATTTTTTTTAATTTTTTTAAAAAAATATTTAAAAATATAAATTAAAAATTAAAAATTTTAAAAAAGAAAAAATTACTCTTATCGGGATGCATATCGTGCTACAGTACCCTGCTGATCAGTTATATATATATATATAATAGCAGGCCATGCAGCTAGCTAGCTAACAGGATCTATATTATCTAACTCCGATCGATCAAGCATGTTGAATTAAGCGCATCCATAACAGGTGATCACTGATCAGGGCTTAGAATTAAGTAGTACTACTTGCTGCATACATAATCTCTAGCTACATGATAATATATCGCTAATAATTGCTAGCTCTTGCAATATTAATTCCCATCTAATAATATTCCAGCTGCATGGTTGTTACGTACGCTTATGATCATTCTAATTGCATGCATATACATACATATATATATATATATATAGGTTGTTAATCTTTTTATTTTTCTTACACAATATGCATGCATGGAGGACGACGTTGTTAATCTTGCAGCTACCACATATAATATGTGGTTTTCTTAATTTTGGTTGAAAAAAGTCAGTTTCAATGGACTGACTTTCAAGATATATTCCAACTGGGCTTATAATCACCTGCAGATCTATTAATCTTTTTTCATGGCCTCATATCAAGTACATACGTAAATATATGTATCTATATATATATGTATGCATGCATGTCTATTTCTGTGTATATATACGTATGTGTGTGTTTTTATTAACATAATTTGGATATATATCCGTCGCGCGGTTTATTTTCATCGTATACATATGACTATATATATATTTTCGTTTGCTGTGTTAATTTGTAGTACGTACAATCCATGCACCATGAAGATCGTGTACTTGTGGCTTCTGGGAATGATTTTCTACAATGGGCGTTTTATTAGCACCGGTACGGCTGCTTCTCCAAGACCGGATGTCGTTAACATTGGGGCCATTTTGTCCTTCAATACTTCCGTTGGGAAAGTTGCAAGACTAGCAATAGAACTTGCAGTCGATGAAGTGAATTCCAGAACAGATGTTCTCAATGGAACTAAGCTAAAACTTGCGATGCAGGATACAAAATTATCTAGCGGATTTCTGGGAATTGTTGAGGGTACGTCCTCTGCAACAATATCCTACGTCTTCTATTGATCTTAAGTTCACAGTTTTTCACTACTACTTCCTTAATAATTTATTTCCGGTTATTTCTTTTGCAGCTCTGCGGTTTATGGAGAACGATACAGTGGCCATAATTGGTCCCCAGCAATCAGTTATGGCTCATATAATTTCACATATTGCGAATGAGCTCCAAGTCCCTCTATTATCCTTTGCCGCAACAGACCCTACCTTGAATTCACTTCAGTTCCCTTACTTTGTTCGAACAACGCAAAGCGATGACTTCCAGATGGCAGCCGTGGCAGATATTGTTGGCTACTACGAATGGCGAGATGTAATAGCAATCTATATTGATGATGATCATGGCAGAAATGGGGTTTCTGCATTAGGGGACAAGCTAGCTGAGAAGCGTTGTAAAATCTCTTACAAAGCACCTATGAGCCCCAAATTAAGTAGTGTTGAAATCAAAAATGCACTTTTTAAGGTTGCTTTAATGGAGTCTCGGGTCATTATCCTCCACATTTATGCTACCTGGGGTCTAGATGTACTTAATGTGGCCCGGGAACTGGGAATGATGCGAAGTGGATATGTGTGGATAGCCACCGATTGGCTCTCCACAGTACTTGACACGGAATCTTCCCTGACTTCAGCGGCAGTGGACAGTATTCAAGGGGTTCTTACGTTGCGCATGCATATGCCGGATTCAGAACCCAAAAGAGAACTTTTTAAAAGGTGGAACAATTTGACTGCATCAAATACAGAAAACAGTCGTTTTGGACTAAATACTTATGGTATGTACGCCTATGACACTGTTTGGCTTCTTGCTCATTCACTTGATAAATTTCTAAATCAGGGGGGAACATATCCTTTTCAAATGATACAAGTTTGACCGAGTTTCACGGAGGAAGATTGCAGTTTGATGCTATGAGTATCTTTGATGGAGGGAACCTGTTGCTTAGTAGCATTTTAAAGGTTAATACAACAGGTGTAACTGGCAAACTAGAGTTCACTTCAGAGGGGGACCTCTTTCACCCTGCATACGAAGTCATCAATGTCATTGGCACAGGAATTAGGACAATTGGTTATTGGTCCAATTCTTCAGGCTTATCAGTTTTGTCTCCAGACAAATACAACGCACATGACCCCAATACTTCCAGCTCAAAACAGAAACTATATGGCGTAATCTGGCCTGGCCAAACCACTCAAAAGCCTCGTGGGTGGGTTTTCTCAAGCAGCGGAAGGCAACTTCGCGTTGGAGTGCCAAACCGTGTTAGTTATCGTGAGTTTGTCTCGCGGATAGAGGACTCTGATTCGTATGGTGGCTTTTGCATTGATGTATTTAATGCTGCAAAGGACGAATTACCATATGCAGTCCCATACAAGTTCGTTCCATTTGGGGATGGACATAAGAATCCAGTAACCTCAGATCTTTTGCAACTGATCACAACTGGTGTAAGTAGAAATTAATTAATATATTACAAGAAGTTTCTTTAGCTTAATTTGTTATATAGCTATAGGTATAGATATATATAGATATAGATGTGTACGTATGAAGCTCTAGCTGTGTTGCTATTTCACTGGTTTAATTTCCTGATCTTTTTAATGAATTCCATATATTTAGGCCTTGGATGCTGTGGTTGGCGACATTACAATTACCACAAACCGGACAAAGATGGTGGATTTTACGCAGCCATATATCGAGTCTGGGCTAGTAGTAGTGGCCCCAGTTTCAAAGTTGAACTCTAGCGCTTGGGCTTTTCTGAGACCTTTTACTCCAATGATGTGGTGTGCCACAGGTGTATTTTTCCTTGTTGTGGGAGCAGTTGTATGGATCTTGGAGCGCAGGACGAATGATGAGTTTAGGGGCCCTCCCAGAAGACAATTTGTCACCATCATATGGTGAGTCCATATGTCTATATATATATATATATATAGATATATTTCCACTTATATATCATGCATGATCTTGATCACCATGGATAGATATTGTGAAGCTGTAAATATAAAATGAAAGCTAGGTCAAGAAATTAAAATTCCTTCATTAATTGGTGATGCTAGTTTGGAAACAAATTAGAGTACTCAAACGTATAGTCTTCATGAATCTTGATCTAATATATATATATATATGATCCCCCGGCCATATGCTAATCTGGTGCATGGTGTACTTAATTTGCAGGTTTAGCTTTTCAACATTGTTTTTCTCTCACAGTAAGTAGTGATTATTAATTATAATGCTGTAGCTATCTGATCATCTAGCTATTATATATAATTAATTAATATATTATATATACATGTACGTTCATAGGAGAGAGGATCGCAAGCACTCTGGGTCGGTTTGTGCTGATAATATGGCTGTTTGTAGTTCTAATACTGAACTCGAGTTACACAGCAAGCATGACATCAATCCTGACAGTGGAACAATTATCATCCCCAGTGAAAGGGATCGAAAGTTTAGTAACAAGCAGTGACCCAATCGGCTTCCAGAGAGGTTCATTTGCTGAAAATTATTTAACAGACGAGCTCAACATACACAGGTCCAGACTAGTTCCTCTGAATTCGATTGGAGAATATGAGAAAGCATTGAGGGACGGTCCCAGTAAGGGTGGAGTTGCTGCAGTGGTTGACGAGCGTGCATATATGGAGCTCTTCCTTTCCACCAGATGTGAATTTGGTATAGTTGGTCAAGAATTCACCAAAATGGGCTGGGGTTTTGTAAGTATATATTATATCTATAGATATATATATACATATATTAATCTAGCTTTGTACTGCGCGCATGCATGCACTACTCTTGATCTGCATCATTAATTCGTTGAGCGACTAACAAGCGCGGCATATTATATACTGCAGAAAACATTGATCATGAAGTGCAGGAATTAATTAATGCGCATGCATTTTTAAACCTGCACACAAGTGGAAGGGTTAATTAATATTACTAGTGGTATACATCCAATTACTTTGAGTCGCTAACTCGATGATCATGCGCATGAGTAGTGAATATTGCAAACCAGGAGAAACGCACAAAACGGGATCGGATCTCCATGTCAGCATTAATTCGTTCATGACCATCATGCATGAGTGCTTAATTATATAATTTGCAACATGTTCAGCACAATACATGAATATCGATCCACATATTAATTATTTTTTTCTCTCTGCATTATATATATAATATATATGCAAATTATATAATTTCTTTTATATATATATAAGGCCATACATGCATGCATTATTCTTATAATTAAGAATATAATATGCCATGCATTAATTCTAAGTTATTTATAGAATTTATTGGCATGATCAGTAATAAATTCTGCATGGTAGATTACTGTATTGCTTTAGTTTAAATTAATTGGGCATATTATATAATATTATACTGTACTACTTATATATTGAGTAGTACTACTCGTATCATTTACTGATAATTATACAATTTTAGGGCTAAAAAACATAAATCGTCTTCAAACTACCGGCCTGATCTAATTTGTAATAATCACCCCCAAGCAGCTATGATCATCAGTTTTGACATTAATTACCCTTTCAAACTATATCAAGAAATTGCAATATATGCACCCTAGCTACTTAATTTCCTCTCCGAGAGATAAGACATTAATTATATGTGCGTACCCCTTACAAATTAGAAAATAATTAATTTAAAAAAATAAAATATTAAAAAAATATTTATATCAAATTATTTAAAAAAATTTAAATACATATTCTAAAACATAAAACATATATATTCATAAATAGTTTTAATATTTTCAAAATTCTATTTTTTCAAATATTATTCATTGTTTAATATTATTCCCTTTTTTTTTTTAAAACTTTTTTCCTAAAAAAAAATAACTTTCAGTTTTTATTTTTTAGTTTTTAGTTTTTAATCCTTTTATAAATATACTTAATTATTATCTTTTGACATTTTTTAAATGTTTTTATAATTTTTTAAATATTATCAGGGTTATTATGTTAATTAAAATAGAGTGGGTACGTACATTATTGCAATATTTTAGTAGTAGTACTAGTACTACTCTGAGGGCCGGGGTGATTATATTTTATCAAGGGTTATATATTTAATTCCCCCTACAATTTTTTAAAGAAGTAATTAGAGAGCTAGCAAGAAAGAAGTGGAGCTAGCTTGGAACTCAAAATGGATATTCATGATCACTTTCATGCATGACATGTTTATTATTGCTAATTTAACTAATATTTTTTCAACGTGCGCGCAATCGATGGATGTGATCAATTCATCAACTTATTATTCGAACAGTAGTAGTACTAGTACTTATAATTAATAACATTAGGTACGTACTAATTAATTATGATAATAAAATTAATTACGTTAATATAATATTAAATAATTCGATGATCTGATTATGTGGTTAATTAATAGGCATTTCCACGAGACTCGCCACTAGCAATTGACATGTCAACAGCGATCCTAACACTGTCAGAGAACGGGGGTCTACAAAGGCTTCACGACAAATGGCTCACAAGAAGTGCATGCAGCTCTGAAGGTACAAAGCAAGACGTCGATCGCCTACAAGTCCAAAGCTTCTGGGGACTCTTCTTACTCTGTGGCTCCGTTTGTCTTCTTGCTCTCCTTTTTTATCTCATCAAGATGATACGTGAGTACATGAGGCATTATTCCGGGCAGATCATCAGCCCCCAATCTGGGCGTCTCCAATCCTTCCTTTCATTTGTTAAAGAAAAGGAAGATCATCATGATCATCATGAGGAAGCTGCAGCAGGAAAAGGCGAGTTCAAAAGTTCAAGGCCAATTAGGGATCAGAGGGTCTCCAGTAATGGAAGAGTGCATGGAGATGATCGTGATGACTCTGTAGTAAACGGTTCCCATGCATGTTAGTTTTTATATATATACATATATATGCTGGATGTAACATAATTTACTTCCAGCAATATGCTTTTACTACTTCTGGATCAAGCTCTAGCAAGTTAATAAACTTTTTAACTTTCCCTATCTGCGTGATGTGATAAGGACGTTGGGCCTCCACAAAGTGTATAATAATGGATGTACGTATGTACGTACGTACAAGGACCTGATCATCAATGCATATGCACAAGTATACTGCTCATATTTATATATGTATATATTTATATTTAGTCAATATTATATATTACTGAAAATTAAACTATTTCAAGCTAGACATGCAGCTACTCATGAATTATATATGAATGTTTTGTTAATTAATACGCAAAAGTGTTTTTTCAATTTGTTCCTGAAAATTTTAAAATTTTCTTAATGGTTTGGAAGTGGCTATAATATATATATATATATATATTGTCCAAAATGAACGTCCTCATATATAAAAGCATGAAGTTACAACATTTTTATTGGGTTGACTACAGAGAGCACTCATTTATAATAATGCATGGGTATTGGGTGGTCCCCTCCAACAGCAACAATGACAAAAGTAATCAATTAATAGATTAACTAATGAGAATGAAAAAGATTTTGAAAGTTATTGTTTGTCAACTGAAAAAACGAGATGCATTACCCAAAAGGTATCTGTAAAGCAGCAAAAATATCTACAAGGTTCCAAAGCACCTTTTCTCTGTTTCACCCACATGAAAAGTTTGCGCCTCTTGTGATTGCGACCAATATAATAGAAAGAGAAATGACCGCTGCCAACCATTTGAGCACTGGATATCCTCCCCCCCAACAAAATCATTCCCAACTTCACTAAACACCAACCAATCGGGACCAAATGCTCTCCTTTGATTTCTCTGTATCTCCTGTTAAATTCCATGCCCATGTCCATGTATCCACCACACATGCGTGTACATGAGCAAACCGACGACAATCCAGATATGATATCCGCCACACCGACCGAACGGTATGAGCATGACAGTTGCAGTTGCATACCGCCATTCCATCTTTGTTACACTTAATTTTTATGCACTGTATATATCAGTGTAAGACCACGACTTAACTTCTCCTTCGTTATTTGTTCTCTAATTCTCTGCAGTTCCTGTTCTTTTCCACACAAAAAAAATCCAGGGTTATAAAAATAGTTGTAAAGCGTTGCAGGTTCTAGGTGTCTACCCTTATGCAATAATTGACTGCTAAATATGCTACTTGTAAGTTAAAACCTTTATCCTTCACCTGTAGTATTAAACTTCTCGAGATTTCTCTTATCCCCTTATTTTCTTTCTGTAAAATCACCACTTTTTGTAACCCCACATGTATGTCCTGCCTATTGTTTTTCATTGTTTCGAATCGGTGTTTCTTTTTTCGTTGATTTTCCCCTCCCACTAACCTTTTGTTCCCTTCTTCCTTCTGCTCAAACTGTTGTTACTTTTTTTTTCCTTGGCTCTGGAGGTTGCTACTTGTTTTGCAATGTTTTATTCCTGGATGGATTTTTATTGTTACTTGTACGGGGTCTTATTAGGTCTTGATCATTGAGCAAAAAACACACATGTTTCTGTGATCATGTTAGTCAGTGATTCCATGCTTCTTATTTTTTGTATCATTTTTATATCTAGACAATTTTTTTTTTTAATTTATCGGTTTTTCTGTTCATTGTATGAGTTCAAAAATTTGAGCTTGAATCCGCAAATTCTATATCACCACTCCTTGCTTCATGTTCTGCGATAATTCAGTCATATGTTGCTTAGACATACTTTCTGGTGTTCCTTAAATCTAACATCTTTTTGGAGTGTGTGTTTGGAACTATCGTTGCCATGCAGTTTTCTCGTTTCTTGATTTTTTTTTTTTTTTTTTTTAATGTTTTGCAGAGAAAGGTGATAATTTGGGTTGGGGTTTGTGATTAAAAAGGGGGCTATTTACCATGAATATGTTGTGGCTTCTGGTACTGATAGTTTTCTACCATGGGACCTCCTCAAATGGGGCTGTTACTAATGTTTCTAACAGACCGTATGTTGTAAATGTTGGGGCTATTCTCTCTCGCGGCTCTATTATTGGCAAGGTTGCGAAAGTAGCAATAGAAGCTGCAGTTGAAGATGTGAACTCTGACCCAGGTGTTCTTTCTGGAACTAGGATAAATCTTACGATGCTGGACTCCAACTTCAGCGGATTTCTGGGCATTGTTGAGGGTATGTTATTCCTTATATCCATTGTTTGTTTTTTCATTAATCATCTTCTCTTCGTTGTTTTCATTTGTCATCTTCTCATGAGGTACGTTACTAAGAATCGGAAATGGGTTATGATTTTCTGTGTTTTTAATATGTCATAACAGCCTTACAATTCATGGAGAAAGACACCGTGGCCATAATTGGCCCTCAACTCTCTGTAACAGCTCACGTAATATCTCATATTGCTAATGAGCTTCAAGTCCCTCTATTGTCATATTCAGCGACAGACCCCACCCTGTCTTCACTTCAGTTCCCTTTCTTTGTTAGAACTGCCCAGAGTGACCTTTTTCAGATGGCTGCGATAGCAGAAATTGTGGACTACTATGGATGGAAAGAGGTGATTGCAGTCTATGTTGACGATGACCATGGCAGAAATGGAATTGCTGCATTGGGGGATAAGCTTGCTGAGAGACGTTGTAAGATCTCATTCAAGGCACCTATGCCTGTTGAAGTGAACCGGGATCAAATAACTGATGTACTGGTTAAAGTTGCTTTAAGTGAGTCTAGGATTATTGTTCTTCACACTTATGCCGGTTCTGGTCCAGATGTTATAAAGGTTGCAGAGTCTCTTGGGATGATGGGAGCTGGGTATGTGTGGATAGCTACTAACTGGCTCTCTACTAACCTAGATACAAATCCTCAGCTCACTTCAGATGCAACGGAAAACTTTGAAGGAGTTATTACTTTGCGTATGTACACACCAGATTCAGAACTCAAAAGAAAATTCGTTTCTAGGTGGAGTAACTTGTCTAGTGGAAAGAGTATCAATGGCACTTTTGGACTAAGTACTTATGGACTATATGCCTATGACACTGTTTGGCTTCTCGCTCATGCAATTGATGCATTTTTCAATCAGGGGGGAATCATCTCATTCTCAAATGATTCAAGGTTAACTGAGCTTAAAGGAGGGAGCATGAATCTTGATGCTATGAGCATCTTTAATGGAGGGAACCTGTTGCTTAAGAACATCTTACAGGTCAATATGACCGGTGTAACAGGATCCATTAGTTTTACATCAGATAGGAACTTCATTCATCCTGCATTTGAAGTAATCAATGTCATTGGCGTAGGATATAGGAGGATTGGGTATTGGTCTAACTATTCTGGGTTATCTGTCCTGCCTCCAGAAACACTTTACACGAAACCACCCAATCGTTCCAGTGCAAACCAACGACTAAGCAGCATGATTTGGCCTGGACAAACAACAGATCGGCCTCGTGGGTGGGCTTTCCCAAACAATGGAAGGCAATTGAGAATTGGAGTGCCAAAAAGAGTTAGCTATCTTGAAATTGTCTCACAAGTAGAAGGCACTGACATATTCAAAGGGTACTGCATTGATGTATTTACTGCCGCAGTGAACTTGTTGCCATATGCAGTCCCATATAAATTAGTTCCTTTTGGTGATGGTCGTAATAACCCAAGTGACACTGAACTTGTGCATTTGGTCACTACAGGTGTAAGTATTAACAAAACAATTTTCTAACAACTCCCAAGAATTTCTTTTAATTTTCTAATTCTCTGGTTTTCTTCAACCATGTAGGTGTATGATGCAGCAATAGGTGACATCGCAATCATCACTAACCGGACCAGAATGGTGGATTTTACACAACCATACATTGAATCTGGGCTAGTGGTAGTGGCCCCTGTTAGGAAATCAAACTCTAGTGCATGGGCATTTTTAAGGCCATTTACTCCAAGAATGTGGTGTGTTACAGCTATATTTTTCCTCATTGTTGGATTAGTAGTTTGGATTTTGGAGCATAGAATCAATGATGATTTCCGGGGTCCCCCTAAAAAACAAGTCGTCACTGTTCTATGGTGAGGTCTTGAACATATCAAATCTTATGAAAACCGCCTAATGCTTTCTGTTTTGCTTTGTGTAAACCCACCAAGATAAGTTTCTTCCTACTAGATTTACTACGTGATTAGTGTAAACATATTATCATCAATTTGCTTTGAAGTTCTTTTTTCTGTTCCTTCTTTGTGGAAAAAAAATCATGATGATGAAAATGACTAGCAATCTTTTCGATCTGATTTAGGGAAAGCATAGAACTCCTGACTCTTCTTTGCTGCAGAGATCTAGAGATCAAAGTACCGATGTGAAAATTGCAATTTATTAGGAATTTTCGATGGGGTTTCATTTATGATTGACACAACTGCAAACCACTAAGAGTTATTGAAAACTGCATCAAGATCGTTTTGTTAGGAATTTGTTCTTTCTAGCATAATGCGTCTCTGGTGAATTAATCAATGTTTGTATTGAATCATCTTGGTGTAATTCACCAATCACTCACGTTTGTGCTTTGTTTGATCTGCAGGTTTAGCCTTTCAACTTTGTTTTTTTCCCATAGTAAGTGAATCGGCGCTAATTTGTTTCTAATTTCTCATAGCCATAGATGATAGTGGCAG
Source organism: Juglans microcarpa x Juglans regia (assembly GCF_004785595.1). Lineage (NCBI taxonomy): Eukaryota > Viridiplantae > Streptophyta > Magnoliopsida > Fagales > Juglandaceae > Juglans > Juglans microcarpa x Juglans regia. Next base: position 372,991 of record NC_054600.1, on the reverse strand, counting down.
CACGAGTATAGCTTAAGTTACCTCTTTTCTGTTACTCTGCAGAGCAAAATACGATCAGCACCCTTGGCCGCCTGGTGCTAATTATATGGCTATTTGTGGTTCTTATAATCAACTCGAGCTACACTGCAAGTTTGACCTCAATCCTTACAGTGCAGCAGCTTTCTTCTACCGTCAAAGGGATTGAAACTCTAATTAGCAGCAATGATCCGATTGGCCACCAGCGAGGTTCATTTGCGCGCAATTACTTAGTGGAGGAACTTGGCATCCACGAGTCCAGACTCATTCCTCTTAACTCTCCTGAAGAGTATGCTAGAGCCTTAAAAGACGGTCCCCATGGGGGAGGTGTTGCTGCAGTTGTTGATGAGCGTGCATACGTAGACCTCTTTCTCTCAACTCGATGTGAATTCAGCATTATTGGTCAACAGTTCACTAAAGCCGGGTGGGGATTTGTAAGTATCTATTTTTATCAATGAAACCATACTCCCCTGCACTGCTTGGTTTTAGATTGATCTGTTTTCTCCTCTTCAACGTTCTCTGAACACATATAAATGTCTTCTACAGTGATTTATTCAAGTGTTTTCACAAAAGAGTAAAATGTAGGTGGGTCTAGACAGATAAGGAAGTGTTTAATAATCAATCGTACTTTTCATTCCCAAGTGCTGTTGGCCAGTAACAACATGCATGGTTTTGTTCTTCTATTCTCATCAGGCATTCCCACGGGACTCACCTTTAGCAGTTGACATGTCAACTGCGATTTTAAGATTGTCTGAGAACGGAGACCTCCAGAGAATGCATGACAAATGGCTTGCGAGGAGTGCATGCACACCACAAGGCACAAAGTTTGAAGTGGATCGTCTTCAGCTCAAGAGCTTTTGGGGTCTTTTTGTGACATGCGGGTTTGCTTGCTTGCTCGCTCTCTGTATATACTTCATTCTGATGTTGCGCCAGTTCAGCAGGCACTCAGACGAACTCGAGCCTTCTGGTAGTGGTAGAAGCTCGGCATCTGGACGTGTTCAGACATTTCTTACATTTATAGACGAAAAGGAAGAGGATGTCAAAAGTCGCTCTAAGAGAAGGCAAATGGAGAAGGCCTCAATTAGGGGTACAGGTGAAGATGAATCAACCCACAGTTACAGTTCCAAGAGAAGACATATGGAAGCAAATTCCAGTAACAGTCTTGATGTTAGTAACGAAGTCTAAATACATCATCTACAGCTTGGACCTCATACACTTTCTTATACGTACACATAATACATTTATAGTTCCCATCCAAAGAGGAGAGCATACATGTCACATAGTCCACATTCCTATGTAAATATGTTTTTGTAATGAATTAAACCTCCAAAAGGCGAAGAAGACTGCCAGCCGCCTCGGTAAGTTCTAAAGTAATTTGGTTATTCATGATAGAATCTCCTTGTAGCCCAGATTTTTGTAAACTCATTAGCCGTCTATTCCTCCATAAATCACCAAATTTTGGATTCAGAATGAACTTTTGATTAATACAGAACATGAAATATTTATTTCCCTCTTGGCTAGCCTTCTACTTTCTTAAAAAAATCCAGGACAAATAAATTTAGAAGAACTATAATAACACTGTCATCACTCGCCTGTGGTGCCTTACTTTCTAAGACTACTTCAACACATGGTAAAATTAATTAATACACATTCTATACATTATTAGTATGTTTACACCTATAAACACCATGTTTATTATGATTAATTGAATATCAACGCTATATAATTAGATCTGAATCACCAATGCAGCCACAAACAGTTCGTAATCAGTTAAATATGGGCCCACGTGCTAATCAACGTTGATATTCAAATACTTCCGAAACCATCCCTCTCCCCGACAGTATCTGCAAACAACTTTGTGGACCTCCATTAAGAGTCTTGGAAATCGACTAGCAAAGTAGCTATCAAATCCTTCAGGTACTGGTCCTAAGAGCCCCTGAAATAACCATGAATAATTAAAAAAAAACAACAACAATCAGCTACATATTTGTTCAATAACAATCTATCCCCTGTAAAGATAAAAGGGGGATATGCAAATTATCCAATAGTTTATATGTATTCAGTCCACGTGACCAAGGATAAATGTTCACTGCGGCCGACCGGCCTAATAATGGCAACTTTAAAGTGAGACTATCAAACTGACCAACCCGGCCTAAAAAGAATAAATATCTTGACCCAGTTAAGGAGTAGAATTGCAGCTCCACTGACTTCAGGACTGATTTCCATGGGCCCATCATCCGACCCTCTCACTCTGGAATACATGAGAACCCTACAAATTTGAGTTTTCTAAATTTCTTTAAAACTATGTGACAGATTCATAAATGCAAGTCTTGTTATCATTATTGCAGCACCATCCGATAAATGATCTTGATACTCTAATGCATGTGCGCGTTTCTATGCATATGGGATTTGGAATAGATCATACTAGAATAAGCTAAGTGATGCTGTTTGGCTGAACAAAACCCATTCTTAGTTCAAGAAACAAACCTGAATTTCTTTTGGAAGTTCTCTGTAATGATTCAATTTGTTTCGCATGACACGCAATAAGTCTCGAACACTATCAAATTTGTACCGTCTATAATGGCCAATGTTCGTGATAAATGCAGGTTCCATCTTTTGATCCCATTTTGAGCCCAATGCTACCGACCCGATGCTTTCTAATGCTTTAAAGAATTCAGAATTAGTCTCCCTGTCCTCCAATTCGACCCGGTCACTAGTATCCCGAAGAAACGACAGTCTAGTCTCAGAACTCCAAAATAAAGGGTGGTGCAACACCTCTGATGCCCTAGGTCTGAAAGCAAATACGTATTTCGTAAATGCAAATATCACTGAAAAAGAAGCATATAACATGGGGGTAGGAGAAAAGCTCATATGATGTGCTAATGATTGAATGGTAAAAATCAATCAAACGTTGACTGTTTAATTCTGTCGTACACTGAACTCAAGACAATACTCTTGCTCAACAAGTACCAAATCACTTTTTGGGGTTGGTAAATCGAATAATGAAAACACATTATTAGAATTATCAGAATATCAGTATATTCAACATAAGTAATTAGTGATTAGACCAACCTACTACCTGGTAAGAAAGTATAAAAGGTTGTTGGAGGTCAAGACCAATCATAATGTGTCGATCCTTCTACCCATAAAGAAAACTAGATATGGGCAGGTTTGTTGCGGCTGGGAAACAAAATAAATATTTAATTTTAATGGAGCATTGAAATTCTACCTTACTCGACTCAGGTAGGTTTAGACAAATGTTTTTGTTTGGAAATCAGTTAACATGCCGGAACTTTTTTTAAATTGATAAGCTGAACTAAAATAATTTAAAATGATTTGAGAAATAACATGCCGAACTTCCATAATCTGGTAGAGAATAGTATTGCATACTAAAAAACAAACATTTTCAACAGCATTAAGAGAAGTAATACTCACCTTAATTCAGGGTCAGGACTCAATAAACGAAAAATAAGATCCACACCTTCAGGGATATTTTGCACCAAAAAGAGGTCCATTTGGTTCTTCACAATGTTGATATCACGTTCAAGACGTTCACCAAATGGATGTCTGCCTCCAGTTATGCAGAAAAAAAGGATACAGCCTAAACTAAACAGATCTACGGCACGTGTTTGCCGTCCATGCAGAAGTTGCTCCGGTGCTTGCCAACCAGAACTGCCACAACCTATGGTATGTGATTACATATTAATAATTTGAATAATGAATAAGAAACACATAAATAGCAAGATAGGATATAACAATTGAGACAAATTGATCCAAGATTGCAAGTGCCACAACTTGTGTAACACCCAGGCCTAGCACCAAGCCTTTTTTTTTTGGGGGGGGGGGGGGGGGGGGGGGGGGGGGGGGGGGGTTAAGTATAAGAAAAGCCCATTGAAATTTTTCGAGTACTATTTTATGGGCCCAAATTGGTTTTTTTAACGGATATCAAATTTTCTAATGGACTTGCCATTGTAGTTAAAAATTCTTGGAATATTTTTTTGAATTGAGTTAAAAATAGTTTTATAGGCCGAGAAAATTTATAGGACAAGTTGTAATATTATAGAGTTTTGGATCGAGGCCCAAAATTTAAGGAAGAGTCCATTTATTTTTTTCACTACCAATCATGGGCCCAAATTTTTGAAATGGACCAAGAAGCTCTAGTCCATGAGATTTTCTTTCTAACCGCACAACACGCACGTCGTTTCCCTCTTCATGCACGTCTCCCTTCCTGTTTTCTCTAGGGTTTGTTTTGGTATTAAATCTCCTATATATATAGATACGTTTATCCCACATGCACGTTTTCCCATTCCCTTCTCTAGGGTTTTCATACCACCCTTATATATATATATATATATATATGCACTTATCATCTCATGCATAGAGAAACTGTCGAAACACCATTGTTGCCCTCTTCAGCCTTCTCCCCGTCGCTGCCTCCCAACACCTACTAGCTCAGCACACATGGTTGCTTCATGGAGTCATCTCTGCACCCTCGCATGACTATCCACCACCCCATGCACCACCGAAGGGTAGCCACTACCCAGGCCACACGAACGCAAACCCCTGCACCAAGAAAAGTCGTAGCCTCCATCCACGTACGTTCGCAGCAAGCTCCTTCGCACCGCCACCTCCACCTCACAGAAACCGCCTACCCAAGGCCTAGCGTACTACTCCGTAGCCCTCCCCCCACCGTGCGCCACCACCCTCTTCACGAATTCAACCCGTTGTCCCCTGTTTTCCCACTCCCGAAACAGAGCAAGTCCTCACTCAATTCGTCCACTGAGCTCCCCTCTGCGGGCCTCTCACTCTCCCCATGCCCTCAATTTTCAACCACATTAAACGACGGAAGCCACCGCAAGTAGCTCCCGATCAGTCACACGCCTTCCCTTCCGCACGATGTACTCTCTCTGTCTCTCACTCATGCTTTCACTGTGTTCTCTCTCTCTCTCTCTCTCTCTCTCTCTCTCTCTCTGTGTGTGTGCTCTGCCACAATCACCACCGTCCGCCTAGCCCCTTGCTCCACCACACGCCTCCGCCGCATGTTTTTGTTGCCTTTCTGTATGGTTTATAGGAGGTTTTCTAGAAATTACGAGTTGGCCATCTTAGTTGTAAAAACAGGATGTTAAAAATAGGTTATTTTATTTTGGGCCACAGGGACTTGACTGGCCTTTTAATTTTTGAGTGTGTTCCGTTAAGTTATTTTGAAGTTAAATGTTTATGGGTCGGGCTCGAGTTTTAAACTATTTTTGGCAGGGTAATTTTTTATTAAAGTGACTTTTCATTATTTTAAGTGGGTTGGGTTCGTTTTCTTAAATGGACTAGGTTTGTGTTGAAATTAGATTAAGTATATTAAGTGGATATTGAGGGATTTGGAAAATAAAGGCATTTCAGGGTTATGAGAATTTTAGGTTTTGAGGAATTAAAAATAGGACGATTTTTTTAGCATTTCAGGTTTAAATTTCGGAATACATGTTCGAGTGAAAATTTACGGAAATTACGTGATTATTTTTAGGTGACGACTTATATTTGTTTGACATTGTTAAGGAAAATTTCTTATAAGCTAAGAAGTTCGGGTAAGCGGGGTTCTTATGCCAGACTTTGCATAAAAATAAAATGGGCTAAGGTCAATTTTGAAAAATTTGCATGTTTTGTTATGAAGAGAAATTTGAACTACCTCAGTTATTTATTCTGCATTACTTATGAGATTCCGTTTAAGAATAAAGTAGTTTCTAACATGACTAGTGTAAACATGAGCTATTTTGCATTTTGTTTCTGAACTGTACAAAAGAAAGCAAATATGAAATTTTGTGCATAAATTATGTTTTTGTGATCTGATTATGTTTTATTCTGAAGATGTTCAGTACTCTGATATGATATGATGTGATTTTTGAAAACCTCTAGTGTAACATTTTGTTCTTATTTCTGTTTCGTTCTGACCTTACCACGGGTGTAAAACTGTGGTCTCTATTTGGGTTGGTACCAACTTTTCTGTTTCCGGTGCACCCACTTTGAAAGCAAAAGTGATTTTCTGCGTGATCTTTCCTGTATGCACACTCGGGACTCCGAGAATAATAAGGGAAAGATTCACATTTAGTTTCTGCTCGGTTGGTCGCCGGGGTTTGCACAACCCTACCACGGAGGTTAAACATGGTCTCTATTTTTATATGATAAGATAAGATGTGATGTTTCAGTTTATGCTATGCCAAAGGGATTTTGATTATGAATATGTTTGAACTTTCACTCTGATATTTTTGATAATATTCTATTTTGTATTCTGAAAGAAAATGTTTTGTTATGCATTCTGAAAGAAAGTATTTTTTCTGCATTCTGAACTCTATAAATGTCCACGTTTATACACAAGTATATATTCTCTGCTTACTGAGTTGTTGATAACTCACCCCTTATCTCAAAACATTTTTCAGATAATTTTGATGGTTCAACTGGAGAACAAGAGTATGAAGTTTTAGCAAGATGTGATGATCGTAGAGGAATAAGTGCCCGAGGGTACAAGTACTTATTTGAGAGTCATAGTTATTAAATTGATTATTTTCGGATATTTTGATGTGTTGAGTTAAGGATATTTTCAAGTTTTTGGGGAGTTTTTAATTTATCCTATTGAGAATTTTTTTGTTGTACCTATGAAGGAATATAGATATTTTGGTTGAGCAAATTAATTACTATTTGATTGAGTTTTCTGAATTTTATAGTTGTGATATTGGAGATGATTTTAGGTAATATGAGTTAACTCTCTGGACTTCCAGAAACGAGACGTTACAACTTGAATTCTCATTACACCAGACGGAAAGGTAAACCGATCAAAATGGTCAAACCGAGCATACCTTTCAAAACTCATCACGCAATAGATAACATTAGTTATGCATGTACTAAATAATGTTGTATATAAAGGGCAAAAACTACTGAAAAAAAAAACTAGGTAAGAGTGCTTGCCAGTAGCCTGATGACTCAAGGAAGACATATCCCCAACAAGGCGCTTGCTAATGCCCATGTCAGAAAGTTTTGCACATAAAGATCTTTCCTTGATTATCAAGACATTTTGAGGCTTTAAGTCGCGATGAATTATTCCCAATTCATGCAAATGCACTAGCCCAGAAACCACATCCCTGTGTCAAATGCAAGATAAGGGGTTAAGAAGATGACAACAAAAATCAAAACTATTTGATCCAAAAATGGAAACTGAACTTAAAAATCATTCAGGAGTAATTAGCCTACACTTGTGTTCATGTGGGGCTTGACAGGCATGATGGTCACATTCAAAGCATTGAAATCAATATCAAAACGGATATGCATTTCACCCTCCTAATAACTGAACTTATGGGTAGTACAGAAAACTTGGGGTATTAGTATGGCAATTCAAAACTTTCCAGGGTTGTATGATGATATCTACCAAAGATGTATGTTTAAGTCCCACGAGTGTGGAGTTTTGCCTCATCTTTCTCATGCATTAATGACAACAATCCGACATGAACAAAGAAAAAAACAAAGCTACACATAAATAAACATTATGGCTATGATTAAACACAAAGGCTACTTTCATCTTTCTTTCTTTCTTTCTTTCTCCTTTTGATAAACCAACAAATACTATCATGTGAAAACAAAAAAGACATACCAACCAACCTCATCATCTTTAACAATAGAGGTGACGGATGACCATTTGCTTTCCACAAATTGATACCCGACATTCTATTCTTCATGGACTCTAGACGGGCTTTATAATCAATCATAGCTCTCGTAGCTTGTTTCTCATTGAATGCTGGGTATTGTGAATAATCTGTGTAAACCTGGATCAAATCATCCAAGCTGCAAGTACACCGCTCCAAAGAGAGATAGACAAAATCTTGATCATATTCCACTCCATACCATCGAACAATGTTTGGATGGTAGTCAGATGCTATAAGATTCTGAATTTCTTTAAAAGCCACATCATTATGAGCATGGACCAGACGTTTTACGGCAACTGGTCGACCCTCATAGATTCCCTCAAGGATAATAGTACCATTACTTCCCTTAGCAATTTCAGTGTTTGATACAAATAGTTTACCTATCCTGCGTCCATTTGCGCCACCATCTAAAAGTTTATTGAGGTGCAACAGTGTTTTGTTCTCACCATCAATGTGTGCATAATTATCCTTTTTCTCAACATCATCATTGCTTGCTGATTTTTTGTTTTTCTTCCTCTTCAAAGATGCAGCTTTGGAGCTAGAATTACAAGGCAGCTCATTCAACGAAACTTTTTCTTTAAGAAACAGAACACAACCTTTAACGACAAGGCCCACAACAAGAATGATCATGAACATGATGATGGAAAATGCCAATGACCACTCACGAAACATGATTAACATGTGACTAAGAGAAAATTTAGTGCTATGCACTTCAACAATCCCTGTATCATCCATCTCCCTAGGAGGCAATTGAAGCATTGGGTCACTATCATCTACAAGTCTATCAACCTCGGGTTTTATAGGAATTATCAAACCTGAAGGAGGCATTGGCAGCAGCATATCTCCAAGATGAGCCCCTGGGAGCATTTCAATCCCAGAGGATTCTAGCAAAATATGACTACGATGGCAGAAAATAGGGCCTCTTGTGTGACATGACAATGGCAAAGCAAAGTCAATTCCAGTTTCTAAACCAAGCTTATCCAGAAAATTCAAAGGAGCCCCACTAGAAGCATCTAGACAAAGCAAAGAAGCCCCAATTTCAGCAATCGTCATATTCCACGAAGTTTTGTCCGAGTCTCGAGCAAATGACGTCAGTAGATAATCTGTCCTTGTGATGTGCAGTCGCAAATCAACAATATTTGGACTCTTAGATCCAGGCTTTACCAACACCTTACTGGATATATCCTTATATGAAACACTCTGGTTTTCATCATCACTTTGCAGTGTTGATTGAGAATTGAACCTGTAAGTGCGGATCAACTTTCCAGTCCTAAGATCAACCTCAAAAACAGTTGTTTTCTTAGATCCAAGCGTAACAGCCCCATCCTCTGATATGTACGGTGTATTTTTGACAAATTCATCAATAGACATCGATAGTTTCTGCATTGGCAATAAGAATCAGTAATATGACATATCACAACAAAGTGAAACAGTATTTACACACGACCAGAACTGGTATCATAATAGGTGAACTCATAAGGGGACACTTTTAGGTTGTGCAAGCAGCATTAAGTGACTAGAAGAAAAATAAAAACATGTGCATGTGACAGTCTCTAGTGATCATAGACATCAAGCAACTACAGAGGTTAAGCCGCAATGGAGAGCCTAGAAATTCCTTCAGTGTCAACAATCCATTGACAAATGCAACAACTTTTTTTTATTGGCACCAAGTGTCCGGGAAGAGCATCCCGACTAATCCTGAGGGTGCACGGGCCCTCAGCAAGGAGTTTCCCACAAGTGCACTTCAGGTAATTCAAGGGGAAAATCTCTTTGTCTGATGACCCTTACAGATTGTTTCCATCCATTAGGATTCAAACCTTGAACCTTGGAGGGAGCATACCACCAAGACCAAGGTCTTTACCACTTGAGCCAACCCCTAGGAATTAACAAATGCAACAGCATAAAAATAGAACTTAACTTCCTCATCATTTTTTTAATGACAAGGGACCCTAAAGACTGTGCAAACACAACGTGTATTTTCTATACCTGCAGTGCGGCCCCATCATACGGATTAGGGAAATCATTGGCTTTTCACTCATGGGACGTGACTCTCAGAAATTATTTGCACCCACGGGTTTGAACCATAGATCGATCTAGACAAGTATACCCCCAAGAGAAAGGTCCTTACAACTTGAGTCAATCCCAAGGGGTTAGCTTCCTCACCAAATTTAC